>NW_020173924.1:221966-386772 GCF_003031525.2 Neophocaena asiaeorientalis asiaeorientalis
CTTCAGTAGTTGTGGCTTGCGGGCTCTAGAGAGTAGGCTCAGTAGTTGTGGCGGACGGGCTTAGTTGCTCCGTGGCATGTGGGATCATCCCGGACCAGGGCTTGAACCCATGTTCCCTGCACTGGCAGGTGGATTCTTAACCACTGCGCCACCAGGGAAGTCCCCTGTTTTGGCTATTTTCTGTACTTAAAAATTGATCACCTTAGGCACCCTGAAGGCATTTAATGTAAACCAAATATACTATTGACGGGATTCAAGACATGATACCCCAAAATATGGCACCTTGGTATACTGAATATGGTAAGCTGAAGGTGTTTTAGAAAATGGGAGAAACAGGGAGTTCACTTGGACTTTCCACCCAAGCCTCTCCCCTGAAACAGGTCCTAACACCCTCACTTGAGAGATACCCTTCCTATACCTGAAGGAAAGGAGTGTCCTTATCTCTGAAGACAAAGGGATGAGAAGAATCCAAGCAAACAGGCCCTGCTAAATGTCTCCCAGTTTACTACGCTTACTTCATATCCTTTGACCTACCTACCACACTTCTCCATGAATGTCCACTCTTCACTAAACCTAGCATAAAGCAACACAGGTTTAACCATTTTTTTAGGTCTTCATTTCCTTAGGAAGGCTCCTGTGTCATGCGAAACTTACGTTAAGTCAACTTGAATTCTTTTCTCCTGTTAGTCTGTTTTGGTCGGTTTAATTTTCAGAGCCAGTCAGGGACCTTAAGAGCATCAAGGAAAACTTGTTATTCCTCTACACTGTGCATAAAATTAAAAAAAAACAAACGATATTAAGTGACAATTTTGATTCCTTCTGTAAAGTACACACGCACAGACACACACAACATAAAGTTTAAGCAAAATTAAAATTAATGAAGCAGGCAAATGGTGAGGAAACTCTCTGGCCCACAAGCTAACTCAGCTCTGGTTATTTTACACAGAGTATGGCACATGCCCTCTGAAGTAACATTTTTTTGAGATCACAGTACTGCAGTCTCAGGAAGATAATCACAGGACGTGTCAGCCACAAATAATACAAGTCTTTCCTTAGGTCTCTATGAAAATCTGGATCACTCTTTTAATAGATGAAGCATGAAAATAATGCTATCAAATAATTTTCACGAAACAGAGACTATTAACATTTTATTAAAACAGTTTTAAAATTGGAGTCCTTCAGAAAATTAATCACTCTATGAAAAATTGGGGCAGTCAAAAATTAAAACTACCTTGAAAATTAAAATTTTATACATATATACGCATAGAAAAAAAATCACTAGTTTTATGCTCTACTAACACCAGTTTAATTTTCTAGGGAGTAATAATATATATGTCAGTCACGTAGGACAAGAAAAACCCTAGACATTCCATACCTGCAGGGTAGCTATAATACTGTACATAATCCCCATAAACAGAGAAAAGGGAAGGGAATATGTAAAGAATGTGTATTGGGGACTACGGGGTGGGGGGGGGTTAAGTAAACTAAGCCCATAGTTCAGATTCCAGAAATTGATTATACTCAAAATGTAAATATTTAACATGTAGTATTTACTAGATGAAATGCTGAGAAAATATCTACTCTCATTGGAAATTCTAGGGCTAACTTCCAAGTGTTACCTGTGCCTGGCAAATACCTAAAGTTTCCTTATTGATTTATACTTTGTAAAGAAATATTTCATAATAACAAAGCATATTTATTAAAGGAAAGTTACCTAGCCTGAATATTTAGTTTAACGATAGCTGTAGTTATGTCAGCTACTAACAGTTTTTCTTTTGGCAGCTAAGCTCGTAATTGGTTTTGCCTTCTTAGTGGAAGCTATTTCCTAATGATGGTGACTTTCAGCTTGTATCCGCCTGCAGCCATCTACTCTTCCCTCTCTAAATGTATTCTGAAATATGTTGGCAGATTTGAATGGCACTAGAAACATGTAAGAATTTGAACTATCCAGTAGGATAGCTGAAAATACAAGATGACCTCCTTTATCCCTGATTTCCATGTTCTGAACATACTCTATAATAAACAGTAATAAACTGTGACTTCCAATTGGAAGCTTCATCGAAAATAATCAGCTCTTCACATTAGTCACAAATCAATTACCTAAAGAGCAACAAAAAATTAATAACTTTTAGAAACAAGAACATACCAGGGCCTATCATGCCATTTTGTTAAGGAAAAGGAGCTACTTGAAAACATCACTGATAAGAGAAAAATACTGGTCATCTACATCAAAAGTATCTTACATCCATTTACTTTCCCAAAGTTTTTAACTCTTTAATATGCTCTGAATTTCACTGCTTTCACCTCCTCTAGGACTTTGCTCCATAATTTATCCCTTCTTAAACTCATTTTATCTTCTAACTTTACTTCTGGGCCTTCCTACTACCAGGTCACATTATAACAACCATCATTTGACCACATACACACCTCAACTATCTTCCCTTCACAGACTCAAATAATAACCCACACACTAGTTTCTCTAGTTTACCTCTTTCCAGGAACAACCACCATAAAGTGACTTCCACCCCCCCCCACACACACCCACAACAGAAATATTTCTTCCTAGGTTTATCAGAGATCTAACCTCCAAACCCAAGTGCCATTTTTGGAACTGATCTGCCTCGACATCTTTGTAATATTATGCATTGTGACCTTTTCCTCCCATTCTTGCAGCAGTCCATTCCTTGATTTCACTCTCCACGGCTCTTCCTCTCCCTTTCTAGCTTCTTCTCAGTTCTGACATGGGCCTTGCTTCCTCTGCATATTCAGTAAATGTAGGTGTCATGCAGGGGTGGCCACAAATTCTTTGTAGCTCCTTCCATTGAGATATGGAGTCTATTTCTTTTTGCTCAACTAGACCTTGGGACTAAGTATGGCCAATAGAATATGGTAAAAACCATGTGTGCAAGTTCTAGAGTCCAGGCTTCAAGAAACCTTGCAGCTTCTGCCTTCTTCTTCCTGTAATGCTGTCCTGAGACTGCTGTTTGATGAAAAAGCTTGAGATGAAAGACCACATCGAGAGAGAGAGACCCAGCCATCTCAGTTGTCCCATCGGAACCTAAGCCTTGACTAACCCACTGCTCGTGAGATAGCCAAAGTAAAACTCAGAAGAACCACCCCAGTTTACTCAGAAAATCATAGCAAATAATACATTGTTGTTTTCAGCCACTAATTTTTATGATGTCTTATTGCCAGTAAGTGATAACTGATACAATAGGCATCCCTCAGGTTTCTATGACTCATTTCTTGTCTCATTATATACACCTTATGGGTGACTGTAATCACCCACAACTTTATTGACCAACTGAATGATGATAGTTCCCAAATTTACTTATTTTTTCCCTTGAGCTCCAGACCAATATTCCAAACTTTGTTTTGACATGTTTATTTGATCATTATGTTACTCACAGCCACCTCAAATTTGGCCCATCAAAACTAATTCACCATCCTCTCCTCTCATATCTCAAACTATTCCACCTCTTGATTTCCCATCTTACTAAATGTAATCACTATCTCCCCACCCTTTCTCTCAAGTTTGAAAACTGGGAGTCTTCCGAGATTCCTTTGTCTATCTCATTCCCCTTTAACAACCAGTCCCCATGTCTGTTTTACTCTTTCTCCCAAATGTCTCAAATATACGCCCTCCTATCTATCACCACTACTACGATTCGGACAACTTCCAGTTTTACAATAAGTTACTGTAGTAAGTTAGGACATATTATATTATGATAAACTCCTGCCCACTTCACATTTGTGCTCCATAATACTGTCAGGCTTCCCTTTTTAAACTGCAAATCTAGCTGTGTACCTTCCTTGTTTAAAATCCTTAAATGGTTTCCAAGTCCTGCATTTTCAATTTGTTTACCTTTCTTCCTCTCCCTCATCACCCCTCCCCTCTCTGTCTCTATCTCTCTCTTACTCTCTCTTCTGTTCTCTGTTTCTCTCCTGCCTGTTCCTAGAATTCCTTCCATGATCTGATTCCTCCAACTGATAGCCAAGCACTCTGTAATAGACACCTTGAGCTAGCTATTCCTAACATCTTGCTGATCTCTGACAGATCTAATGTGAGGGTAACTGGCTGTCACTGTAACATCTATCACCCTATGAATTGCTAGACTGGATTGCACTGTATCTGCCATGCTTTTATTTTTCACTCTGGGCTTTTCCATAACCTATTTCCTTGGCTTGAAACACCTTTTTTCCCCTTTCTTCATCTAACTCTTACTCTGTTTCAAATGTTGCTTCCTCTAGGAAAATTCCCTTATCATCTGTGAATAAGCCCATTCCCACCACTCCAGATGGAAATGGATGCCCATTCTTGACGCTTCTACAGAACCCATTGTACAATGAGTGGTAGCATTTTCTACCTTCGTTTTTTGCTAGTTTGCCAGTCAGGTCCTGGACTGACTCTTTCATCTTTGAAGCCTAAGAGCCTAAGACAATAAATGTTAAATGTTCTTTTATTTTTTGGAGCATGAGAGGAGGAAGGGGGTTGGGGGGGAGGTATATAAAGGGAATTTTTCAGTCAACTAGGGCCTGGCGGTTACAACTATCCCACCATATATTTTTGTAAATAAAATTTTGTTTAAGTACAGTCATGCTCATTTAATTGTGTACTGCCTGTGTCTGTTTTCACACCACATTGATAGAGTTGAGTGGTTGAGACTGTGACATTACGGCTGGAATAACCTAAATAGTTATTATGAGGCCTTTTACACAAAATGTTTGCCAACTCCTGACCTAGATGATTTACCTGCACCAAAAATCTAGATTTTGTTTATTTAAATACTAAAATGTTATTGAACTCCAATATCTATATAATAGTTCTGTGTATTATTCTCTAGGGGACAAGAAAGTAAAAATAATGTGGTCTTTAAACAGAAGAATGTATGATCTCATGGAAGTCACGGCCTTGTTTGGAAGTAATTTCAACCAAAGGCAATGACTGAAGGCTCACTAAGAGGATGGCTGTGAAATGCTTCATGGAGAATGAGTGGGTTTAACATAGGATTAGTCAGCGTGAAGGCCTTGGCTGGGAAACCAGTGTGTTTTGCCTTTAAAGTCCCATTCCAGGTGCAGTGTGTTCCATATTAATCAGTCCCATATGGATGTCAGGAGGGCTGGCAGTAGGTTGGATGAAAGGCTGCTTTTCACAGCGCAGTGTGTCCAAACACCAGGTGTTTGGAGGTGGAATATTTGGAAACATTCAAGTGACACCTTGAATTTTTCTACTCTAAACCCTGATGTTCTTCCTTCCCCCGAGTTACCCTTGCCATTTTTTCTGTTCTCTATGATAATGCAACTATATTCCTATTTACTCAGACCCCAAATTGTAGTTATCACTGAATCTTTTTTTCCATCCTGATACTTTCTATTGTCCCCATACACTCAGTTTTGAATTCCTATAAATTCCGCCTCTATAGTGACTCTTATAACTGTAATCTCTATCTGAAGTTTCTTGTTCATTTATTGTTTCCTTACTGTCTGCCCGTCCACCACTGTACCGTAAGCTCAATGAGAATAGAGACCTTGACTGCCTTTCTCATTGCTGTATCCCCAGCACCTAGAATAACATGTAGCACACATTATAAGGTAAATAAATATTTTTTGTTGAACACATGGACTTTATTATGATACTTTAAAATGCCTGCCTTGTATTTTAATTATTTATATATGTCTGTGTGTCTACTAATCAACAAGTTCCTTAAAGTATGGTCCATATCTGATTCACATTTAATCTTAATAATGCCCTCAAAGTATGAGGTTCATTTGATATTTCTGAATTTTTAAAAATCATCACATAACCATTATCTTGAGTCCCCAAAAGGGAAATTTATACAAGTAGATGCCCAACCTGATACGGTGGGATAGTTTTGTTTTAAGATGCTAAGGTAGATAAGAAAGCAATACTGTAGTATGCTCAGACTGTGTAAAGCACTATATAGCACAAGCTGCCAGCTTACTTAATTCTCTAAACTGTGACTACAGCAAGGTCTCCTAACTAAAAGTAGAACCACTAAAAACGATCATTTAAAAACAAATAACTTAGTCTAAGTTTCATGCCGATTATTAATAATTCTAGGAAAATGTTCTTTGACTTTCACTACTAGAGTAAAAGAACAAGAAGTCAAGAAATTAAAGCTAATACTTTGTGGTCCACTGCTGTAAAGTGCCTAACTTCCTGTGCTCTGAAAAAATATGAAATCTCAAAGGTCCAGTATAGCTTCATAAGTGCTTTCTCTAATGGCGCACAACTCTTTTCTTCATATGAGACTGTAGTTATTGTATGTCTACTCCATGAAGACATCCATGGTTTTTCAGTAGCACTTCTCATAGGTTCCACGCAAATGTAATTTTATGCAGAGCTAAAAATAGGTATCTTCAGTTTCTACTATTGAGGACTGTGGTCTCCCCCAAACTGATGTGTTGCTGCTAGATCTTAAAGTACTCTCAGTTAACCATAACTGCAGGGAATTCCAGAAGGATTGACAAATGTCAGAGTAAATGAGGGGTGAATGAGTAACCAAAGGTATTGGAGATGGCTGTAAAATGTCTTAGTCATTGGTTGAGAACAGCAAGCATACACTCTGCAGTACATCAATAAACCCCAGAAACAAAATTCCTACCGATTATATACCATCGTTAGTAAGAATAAAAATTTGTTGAAATTGGACCACTATCTGCATTAGTGGAATTACCATTTAAAAGATCCACAAAATAGTAGAATAACTTAACTCTATAAGCTGATACACTGACTAGTTTAATAGGATTATTAGAACAAATAGCAGTCAAATACAGTTGACTGTAAGTCTATTACTGTTATATAAACACATCCTTAACATTTTTTCAATTGTAAAATACTGTTTTCACCAACCAAGCAAGATTCTGGATTCTCACCAAACTGACCATATTACTGCCTGCTTCCTGAATTCTTTTCTTTTGATTATCCTGAGTCATTCCTAGCTTTGTGTGCTTCAGCCCCTCCTACATCTTTCTGTGCACCTTGTTGTGTTCCCTTCTCTTGTCCAAGCCTGTCCCCTAACTGTGGAAGTTTCATAAACACTATCTAATGTGATGATGCTCCATTTATTTTTCTTTATCTCCATTCACTTATCTCTTATATACTTCTACTTAGAGTCAATCAAAAACATTTAGTGACACCTACTCTATAGAGGAACAGCCTTCCTAAGACATTACACTTTCATTTTATAAATTGTATTATAAATATAACTTTATTTACCCTGTCAACGGTAGTTCCCCATGGAAGAGTGTTTTTTTAAAAAGTTCAGGCATGAGATACTAAACTATAGTGCTCTTTTCTCAATTAGGAGTTTAAGAGTGAGGTGAATGAGGTGGTGTCTTTGCATGTTTAAGAGGTGCAAGGTGCATGTTTGGTATAATACAAAACACAGAGTTTACCAGTCCTAAAGAAATAAAATAAAAAGATAGCTACTCCTAACATTCTTATATTTGTATTACTAAACTTAAACTTGTGCTTAGCAAACACTCAATAATTCTTAGATATTATAATTTATAAACTAATCGTATGTCTTTATAAATTGGAAATAAACACATTTGACTTTTACCGTAATGGTACCTTTCCTGGTGGAGGTTATGTGGCAATGCATCATGTTTAGGTAAAATAAAATTACCAAAAAAATCCTTCTTTCAATTCTATTTTTTAAAGTTTTCTTGAAAAAGAGCAGGACAAGAGAATTAAATTCTACTCTGCAGAGGAAATTTTAAAACCACAGAAGCTTAGAGACGAAAGGGACCTTAAGTATCCAATTCAATCTCTCATATTTTTAGACAAAGATAACACTAAAATATTCAAATTATGTATCCTTTGTTCTTATCAAAAGTCCACAAAGACACATAAGGAACTGTCTCTTAAACTATGCTATGCATTGCAAAATCATTAATAGTCTCATAATTTTGCTCAGATGCGGTGTGAGGATTAAACATAAAAGCTGTCAGAATTGAAATATTTCATCAAGATCCAAGGATAGTATTGCACAACATTTATAGACTCATTTCTCTTTATATTCAGTAATTTATAATGTATCTCTTTGTATCTAGGGAGGAAAAGAGATCAGTGATGATCAGGAAAAGAGAACAGAAGTTCTAGTGAGTCAAGGTTGAGATTTTGAAGCCACAAATATCATGTTTAGGTGTTAAAAACTTAGATATACTTCATAACATATTTAATCCAAGAGGCCTGAACAAGGAGTGAATATTTACTGAGCTTTTATTATGTCCTAGCACCGTGCTAAATTTTTATATATAATCAGATTTAATCCAAATTCTTGATGGTTTAGGATTAACTCTATTATAGAGATGAGAAAACTAAATACTAAATAGGCCATACAGAGTAAGGGTTAAGAGCATGGATTCGAATTCTGTCTCTGCCACTTACTAACTGTTGCACTGCTCTGGGTCTTAATGGGCTTACATGTGAAATAGGAGAAATAGTAGTAACTTCTTCACAGTGTAATTTTTTTTTTTTTTTTTTTAAAGAAGATGTTGGGGGTAGGAGTTCATTAATTTATTCATTTATTTTTTTTGGCTGTGTTGGGTCTTCGTTTCTGTGCGAGGGCTTTCTCTAGTTGTGGCAACCGGGGGCCACTCTTCATCGCGGTGCGCGGGCCTCTCACTATGGCGGCCTCTCTTGTTGCTGAGCACAGGCTCCAGACGCGCAGGCTCAGTAGTTGTGGCTCACGGGCCCAGTTGCTCCGCGGCATGTGGGATCCTCCCAGACCAGGGCTTGAACCCGTGTCCCCTGCATTACCAGGCAGATTCTCAACCACTGCGCCACCAGGGAAACCCCACAGTGTAATTTTAAGTGTTATGTAAATTACTTAGACCCGTGCACATAGTAAGTGTCATAAGAAGTATTAGCAGAGGTGGATTTACCCTGAAGCTAACGAAGTTTAAGCATAAGGGCTTCCTCATTTGCACAGGCACATTCCGAGGCCCCATAACGACCTTAGTGATATTATGAATCAGAACTTTAAAGAGCAACTTATTTAATACCCATTAAATATGTCAGCATATTTAATACCTATTGCTCATTTTAAAGAGCAACCCCTTCAATTGTCAAACTTAAATTTGCCTTTGCTTGTTGTTATTATTGCTATCGTCGTATTAGAAAGATGAAATATTTGCCCCAGTGCATACAACTAGTAATGGCAAATCTGAGATATGACCGAAAGTCTAGGTGACGAAAGAGCTGGAGTTCTTAACTAAGATTATTTTCTGCCTGTTTCTAGCATTTTCCCTTTGTCTTATAACTGTAATTATCTTATAGAAAGAGCATAAATCCTCCTTTCATGTGAGAAAATAAGTATTTCCCCAACTGTATTTCCCTCTTACCTCCAAAGAAGGAGGAAATGTTCCACATTCAACAGTGAGTGGGGTCTATAGTAGCCAACTACCATCATCCACCAAACCTCACTCACATACATACATAGTTGCATTCAAGGAGCATGAAAGGAAGTGAGAGCATCCCTAGAGAAGAATGAGTTATTCTCCCTAGAGAAGAATAACCCTGCACCTTGGTTTGTTCTCTACCAGAAGTCCAGTAAAGTCTCTTACAGCATCTATTTCTCAAATGTGACCCTTAACCATTTGAAAGCAAGGAGTTAAGCCTAGAAGCAGGGATGATGAGAGATCAACCTTGAATTTATGGATTCATTCTTTAACTTACCCATGAATCCATTCACCACAAATATACTGATTTACTACTCTGACACAAGTGCTTTATGGGGACCAGCTGTATTTGGAAAGTATATGTTGAATTCATTTGTTCAATCAACAAATATTTATTGAGCATCTACTCACTGTTTATCTAGAAAGAAACAAGATAGATGAGGTCCCTGATCTCACTGAGTGTATACTCAATTTTTTTATAGCTATCTTAAGTCACTTTACTTATAAAAACAGAGGGCATTCTAGCCTGCAGATATAAACCTTTGAGAATAATTTGCCTTTTTTGTCAGCATATTTAATACCCATTGCTCATTTTTATTCTTGAAATATTTTTCTTATCACTGCCAATGCTAAAATGTCTCCCCAAGGCTCTATTCCATTCATATAAGTAATGGTCACGTTGGGTGACCATTCACATTACTAATCGCTTTAAATTACTATCAACAGATATGCAAACTTTCTCTAGAAGGTGTAGCCTTACAACAGGCTCCACAATAATTGAATCACAATCTATTTTGAAAAAGCAATTAATTGACTCTTAAGAAATCAGTGTTGTATGTGTTATGTGTGTTTTGCCAAAGGGATGTCTTTTAAAACTCCTAAGCAAGTATACATGAAAGAACATTAGCACACAGAAGTATGCTGAAGCTTTTCCTTTCACATGTACTTGGTGCAGATGGCATGTTGCCTTATTTTAGAAAGCCAATATGCTAGGGACAAAGAGATCTCTTGTCAAGGACTGGAATACACATTCACCTGGAAGAGGTAAACTCATACTCCTACTTCAACTTTCTTTCATTTTTAGAACTAAAATCAAAAGAAGAGAGCCATACTTTTGTGAATTACCTAGAGCCATTATCAGATCTCCCAAACGACATACCAATCAAATAACATCAAAACTTTCTAAGTTATACAGTCCAGCTAATAAAGAGGCTATGTAAATAAAATTGTTAACCAGCTACAAACTTTTAAAAACTTTTTAAAAATCCTTAAGATTTTCACCTTGACATTCTTCATGAATTGATACGGTACATAATAAAACATCTTATGTAGTGGATATTAAGTTGGGTTATAGTTTTTTTGAGTGACAATTCAAGATCTAACCTAGAGCTCAATTTCACCGCTGCCACTGCTCTCAGGATATTTTTGCCAGGGATAGAGCATTCCAATCATTGTTCCTAATGCGCTGTCTCTGTCAAGTAATAACTACTTAAGTTACCAGGTATTATCAGGGGAAATCTCTTTCAGGAACACCTGGGAACTAAAAAGATGTATGTACTCAAATATCCAGCATTTCTCAAGCCAATTTCAGGGCCCTTTCAAATATTTATTGGAGGTTAGACAAAACACTACAAGATAATTTCCTGTTCTGCAGAATTCATAAATTACCATACTTCTAATTACAAAGAGAAAACATCCAGCTTGCCAGCAACTTCTACCATGACTGCAAAACTCAATTCTTCCTTCTGATGAAGTAACTGCGGCATGAGGTGCTTAAGAGAGCGATATGAGGCACCTGGTTTTAAAACAACTTGGTTAGATATGTTCTAATTCATTCAAAAGCAAATGCAGATTTTATGTGTCAATTATACAACAATAGAGCTGTGTTAGTTACTTCTAATAATTTTATTACAAATATATTTTTTGGAGACTTTTGATTTCAAGTTGATATTAGGACAATGCTTGTTATCACCTGTGATACAGGTATAGGAAAAGCCAAAAGAAAGCCAAGAGCTGACTGAATGGTACCTAACAATAATTATAAGGCCTTATTCACTAAATTAGATCCTTTCGTATTCATTGTTATTATCAATGAATCACCTGAAAGAACAATTCTGATTTTATATATCCAACAAACATATGAAATACTGCTTTAGTCTGGCAATTTTTTGCTCCTAGCAAGGTTTGATAAAAAGTCCAACCAATTTTCTGCCCTCAAATTTTATTAATTAAAACACCAAGGAATCGTAACTCACAACCAAGAATCCCCCAGATCTTTAAAGTGACATTCCACTTTTCTGAACTTATAAAAAAAAAATGTTGCTGATTGCTATTTAGAAGCATTAGCTTTTAAAAGCAATCATTGTTTTGAAAATAGAACCTACAGATGGAACTTATGTGAATACTTGAATATGTTAATAATCTGAATTCAATTGTTGAATGACCATATGAATGTCGAGTAAATTCATGCTTCATTATTTCCTTCTTTGGGTTTTCTATGAGAAACAAAAGCCACCTAGTGACTTTTAGAAAATATTTTCAGAAGCTTGAATAGCTTATTGAAAAGAAAATATCTAGACTCTCCAACGTTTTTATTCTTCATGTGAACATAAAGTTGCTTAAGAAGGTAGTTATCAATCTTTGGGATTCAGTCACAGAACATTTCATTATTATGGAACCAAAGTAAACAATCCATCTCCTGAGACCAAAAGGTCTTCTGAAAATTGTACTCTTCCTATTAAATGTTATGAAAATTAGAAAATTTTTAAAAAATAATTCTGAGCGTAAAGATTTTACGTTGGCTCCATTTCTTTTATTTGCATGAAAGTTAGAAACGAAAAGCATCAGGGCGGGGGTGGGTGGGATGAATTGGGAGATTGGGATTGACATATATACACTAATATGTATAAAATAGATAACTAGTAAGAACCTGCTGTATAGCACAGGGAACTCCACTTCGCCGTACAGTAGAAACTAACACAACATTGTCAAACAACTATACCCCAATAATAATAATTTAAAAAAAGAAATGAAAAGCATAAAATGTTTGTGTGTCCAAATAAAATCATTTTGTGACCAAGTATTATTTTCAGATTTCCTGAAGACTGTTTTCCAGATTTTTAAATCGAATGATTCTTAACATTTAGAAAATATTTTCTGGCAGGGGAGGATTAGCTTGGTGTCCAAATCCATATAATTATTTGTCCATCTCCCTGGTTTTTGGATTTTATCAAATATCGACCAATCCTTTATAAAGTATTCACTTTTATATAATACCAGCTGATCTCAGATGATGCTAGAGAATAAAATGATTACTGTGTTTTTGATTTGAATACAAATTATAATTTTAGTTTATAAAATTATATAAACAACTGTATTATATACATCCATCACATACCAGGCACTGCCCTGGGAATTAGAACACAATGGGGACTAGACAGATATGGCCCTGCCCTCCTTAACCTTTACAGTGTGTGTTTTCTAAAAGTTTTTTATGCCTCATACTTTGAAGTTTCATTTGTTTTCCATCCTGTCTCTAAAACTCTCAAATAGCCATGTATTATGAGACTATTTACAGAGCTACCTTAGGACGTTCAATCTTGGGTGATAAATATTCTGAGTGAACAAAACTGAAAAGACAGAACAGGATGCAGAAAAGTTCAATAAACTTTCTCAAAATTTTATGATCTCAAAATCCTAATATTCCCTCGAAAAATCCTCATTTTTTCCTGCTGACAAAGATACAATTATATTCAAGTTGTTCTTTTAACTGTATAAATGCTATATCACAATGTATACAAATATATTGCTCAAATTTTTCCTTTACATTCTACAAGGAATTTTATACGATATATTTGAAGAATGCATTGGCTGTTATCAGATAACTGTTTTATCATCAATCGAAGAATGAATCTATCAAAGGATGAATCACTTGTCATTTAATGAAAGTTATTGGTTTCTATATTTTGGAGTGGAATTATTTAAATCATTATGGAACCCAGGAAATGAAATTGATAAACTTAATCATGTAACTAAGTTTCATCTGTAGTTTCACCTTTGTGAAGGTGAAAAAACAGACAAAACAAAAATATCTCATCTATATCAAAACTAAACCTTGAAAAAAACAAATATACATTAATTCTATTTCAACACACCATGTGGCGTATTTACTGCTTAGTTTGAAATACCCATATTTTTATGTCCCTAGCTATCCCTGTGGTTTAAGCAACCTTAAGCATTGGAAAAATACAAATCTTGAAAGGGAGGCACTCAGTTATTACAGCAACTCATGCACAGCCTCACTATTACCACTTTCGCCAAAACACACGTTCATAAAAAAGCATCACCTTCAGGAAGCCCCATTCCATTTTGTCAGAGCAACTTAAAATACTATTAAGTTCCCCATCTTTTATTGTTTCCTTCCACTTTTTCATAATTTTGCATAGAAAAAATATTTTTAAAATGTTTGTATACTCACCTCCCTGAACAAAAGCTAGTTTTATGGGCAGAGTAGATTTTGCAGTGGCAAATTAAGGCAACAAAAGTGGCCATATGAGAAACTCACAGGGGTGCATGCAGTTTTATTGCACTGTTATTTGGCATACCAATGACAGAATTCTTGAATTAGTTAACACACACACACAAATACACAACAACTCTGAACTACAGGGATAGTATTCAGAAAGATCACTATGCCAAAAACATAACTTGTTTTGTAATACCATGAACTTTCCTGAAGTAATTTTTAATACATTTTTACAGCATTTAAACAAACACACTTCAAAATTGATGCTACTGAAAAATCCTTTAAAAAGTAGGAAGGATTTTCTTTTGGTAAGGGGAGTTGTCTGAAATATTTTTTAATGCATAGACACTACGAAAATACAAGCCTATTTTTGATAACTATCACTACCATATTTTTTAATACTACCCAGACATATTTCTTTATTTTAACATATAGTTTCATTAATTATCATAAATACCATATTTGTGACATATCAGATTATTAGAAAATAAAACAGGTTTAGAAAGTTTGATAGTATTAATTATTGCTGCTTTTGTTTCTTAAGCTAGTCAACTAAATCATAAAGACATTGGAATGAGGTAATAACAGAATTTTTCAAGTAGACATTCATGCCCAAAATAAAGTCTGGAGATTTACTTTAAAGTTGTACCACTATATTGTCATGCAGACCCTCTAAAATAATTGTATCATTTCCTACCATGTAATTGTATGCTTTTAAATTGACTCTAAGTAAATTATGACAAGTACAAACAGGTGTGATTGAGAGAAGAGTTGTGGAAAAGCCCTTATGCCAAAATAAATATGTTTAAAAAGTAAAGCCTGTGTCTACAATTATCCTCACATTTTCTTAGGCATAAAAATGTAGCACTTGAGTTAATAAAATATTTAATAGGACTGATACACACATACTGACTCAAGAAAAATCTGTGTGTGTGTGTGAAATGTTTATTTACACAATGGGCATTGCCGGCTTGAAAACAGCAAATTAAATCAAAGTAAAATAGTAATAATAAGGAATAAGAAGGACAGCTGTTTGAATCCTTTTTTAGTGCCTAAAATCACCTAAATTTCTCAAAGATTTTTGAAAGAATGAGTTCACAAAAAGTTTCTCTACAGAGTATTTTCACTTTGGGAACTTTCCAGGTTTTAGGAATGCCCCACTCAAAAAGTGAGCCAAAGCATTGTTTCCGGATTGTATCAGCAGCTCTGTTTTTCTGTTCTAATTAGTGGCTAATAAATTCTAGTTATACCTTCATCAAAATGTTAACTCTTCCTATAATATACTAAAATTCTGTCTAAAGCAAAATAAAACTTGCCATCCCACTACTCTCAAATAGGCGAGGCAACAAACAAGAAGAAGGTGATGCTAGTGGTGGAAACCAGAAGTGGCCAAAGGGAGAAAAAAGGAGTCAAAATAATCATCCTTTATTTTCAGAGATCCTTGAACTGGTCACTGCAATCATTGTTACTGGAACAATCTCCTCACCAGTTGAGTGTACACACTAGCCCTAACTCCCTAGAGCTTTGTTCCCCAGGAGCAATTTTCATCAGAATCTAACTGCAACAAAACGCATACTTTCACAACAGAAGCTCCCGAATACACACACGCTGGACTTTACCTGTTTTTATGCCGAGTCTTCAGCAAGTTCCTTCCAAAGGGAGCCATGGCCCGCCAGGCCAGCGAACAGCAAGGACAGTATCTCAAAGTTCTCTGGGGATGGGGGAGATATCTGGATTTCTAGGGTGAAGGGAAGAGACCTGGAAGCTTCCTCTTCACCTCCTCAGATGCTCCTGGCTTTCAGCTCATTAGTATCCGTCTGAAGGGAGCTGCTGGAAGTTGTGCAACTGTTGCTTAACTTTGAACTGCGGGATTGCTGTGGCTGCTGCACCTTTGGAGACCTGCCCAGCTTCAGCCACGAAGGAGGCGTCTGGAGGCAGGAAAAGGAAAAGAAAAAAAAAAAGAGAGAGAACGAGAGGAAGGGAGGAGGACTCTATTGTGTTCTATAGTTATTTGCAGACTTGCTAAAAGAGCTGCCACCCCACAGGCATGGTAATACCCACGGAATGGGAATTTCACTCGGTTATGGAAACCTCCCTCTTCCTCTCTCCACGCCCAACCACACAGGGTGAAGTGAACACACATAAAAGATTTAAAAGTGAATACCTCCACCTCCCATCCAGCTCCAGTCTGTGAAAAGTAATCTGACGGAGGCAAGCAGGAGTGAGGGCCAAGAAGTATTTGCCCAGCGATTCGACACAAAAATCCCCCGCCCGGGGTGTCAGTGCTGTAACATACATCAAGGAGCGAAGCTGGAGGCTGGATCGAGGGAGACTCCCAGACCCCTGAGGAATCTGAGCCCCGAGTGTCCCCCAACTCCGTCCCTCTACTCTTCAAGGTCATCTTCCAAAAGCTGGAGGACCTGAAGGACCAAAGGGCTCCAGGGCTGAATGATCACAGCACTGGCACAGGAACCAGCCAGGGTTTGGGGTCCCGACCCCGCCGCATCTTTGGCATTTACTGGCCCTTTTAGACCACGGGAGTTTGAACGAAGAGCCAACTGTTGGCTCTCGCCCCTCGAGTAGTAAATTGAGAAAGGACGCGCCGCGAGGACTTCAGGGAACTGAAGTGTGCGGTGCAGGTCGAGGGGCTGGCTGCATCGCCTAATCTCACGTGATCTCGAACCCTGGCCCACGGCAGCCCCGGCAGAGTTGGGCGAGCGCACGCGGGTGCGGGCGGCAGCGAGCAGTGCGGGAGGAACTCCCCTGCCCCGCGACGCCGTGGGAAAGCGCTGTCCAGGGGCGAGGCCCTGCAGAAACTTCCCAAGACATTTTTTCTAGGATTCCGTTTCCACTCCCCTCCTCCGACTCCCCTCTCATCTGCCCCCGCCCGCTCGCCCCAACTCCTGCCCGCCCCAGGCCCTGCCTGCTGCGCTTCTAATCTTGGGCTTCCGTAGCAGAGGGAGGGAGGGAAAAGAAACTGTGGCTTCACTCTGAATACCACTTCAGGACAGGGGATCTCTGGACCACTAGAAACGCGAAAGGCTCAGATTTTCTTTGGGAGCACACCCTCCACCCTCAACAAAAGCAAGCAAAAAAAGTGGTCTTAAAGGTTTCTATAATTTTTATATGTTCTGATTTATGTAGAATTATACAGAGCTCAAAAAATCATTTTTCCAAAATTTACTAGCATAACTCTTCTCTAGTCCTCTATACTGTATATACATATATGTATTTTATATAACATTATTATCTAAAATTTGTTGTTTATTTGTAATTGTACATAAAAATTATATATAAGCTATATATATATATATATATATATATAAAATCCCTAACTGTTATAAATTAGCCATTTTATTAAAATAGCCAGTGATTTAATTCAGTTACCTTTTTTCTACTCCTGGAAGATAGGATAATTTTTTAAAAAAATACAGTCATCTTTTAAATGGATCTGTGGTAGTGGTACCAGAGAAAACCTTTAAAATACTGAAAGTTGTAAGTAGTAATGACATATTTTGTTTTATATGTTTATATATATATACATGTATGTGTATATATATATAATGTATATATCTCACATACACATACACACTTTACATGCAGCATAAATAAAACCATATTGGGTGTACTTCAGTTTCAGTTCTTGACTTTATTTTACAAGCACATCACAAAAAGTGATTTAAACTATCATGGAAACTTGCCCAGTTATTCTAAGTTGTTCAAAATAGAATCCCCTAAAGCTATACTGCTTGCTTATTAATATGATGGCTGCAGCCAATTTGCAAAGAATGTTGCATTTACAAATATCCCTGCATTTCCTGTAGTTTTGGTTCTCCACCCTTATTAACATTATTTGTGTATGTAGTTTTCATATAAAACAATTTTTAATAGAGGAGTTTAATGGAACAAGAGGAAACAACATTACTTCTTTACTAGCATAATCTTATGCTGAGTTTCAAGTTCGCACAAATGAACCTCATTTAGGATGTTATTATTCCTCACATAAAATATTCTATTAATACTATTTATGACAAGCTCTTTGATGTGTAAAAATTAAATATCTCTCCGATATTAAAAGCTGAAAGGAATCAAAAACATGGGCACTAATATCTAAATAGAAAAGTAAGCAAATAACAATTTGAAAAGAAAATAACAAAACCATGTTTAAAAAAAAGCTAGTAACCAGATATTGTATAGGTAAATTGAAATGAGATTTTATTTTGCATCTACCAAATTGCCTGATTTTTAAAATGATGATTCTCAGCTCTGTCAGTATGATGGTCAGAGTAGTGTTGACACATAGTATTAGACAAGGAACTGGCTATTTTTCTTTACAGGGTAGAAAGTAGATAAAAAATTATCTCAAAGTGAAAATAAGGCAAACTAATGACTGCATGTCCTTTCAGTGATATAATGGAGCCTTGTCTAATAGTTCTTCCCAAAGATAATCCAGTCCCCTGGCAGAATGCAATTTTTTAAACTTACTATTTACTATTGATTAGGCCCAGACTCTGTGAAATTAAGGTTTAAGTTGTGTTTAAAAAAAAAGGAAAGATGCAAGTAGAAAGATAACTCAAAAGGTTATAGTTTTATTGCACTGTAGGACATCAACCAATTTTACATCTAACTTAGTTTTATTTCAGCCTTCTGTCTTTAATTCACTAACTATATATAGCAGTCTTCCCTATCCTCTTTTGGGCCAGTTTTACAATTCTGCTGAGTTCCTCATTAATAAGTCGATCTTTGACACTTGCCCACTATATATTTGTATGAGATTCATAATAGCAGTTTTTTGAAAATTATACTTTGAAAAACTCTGAACATGCATCTGTCCTTTTCTGAACCAATAGGAAATCTTCATAGAAGAAAGATGGTTACTTATCTATACAATCCCTATCTTTCCCGATGTGTAAAATGTGTTTCGATGGCAGAAAATAGAATGTTCTTTCAATCATCTCTAAGTATACAGCTCAGCCAAAATAAATAGAAAAGGTATATTTCCTTACATATTTAAATTAACATGAAAAATCAACAGGGAAGATGGTACATTATACTTGATAATAAAAGAATGAATGTTCTCCTCAATCAAATGAACATTATTTAATCTGTGGTTGAGGTGTTATCAGAAGCTAAACAGTGTTAAAACATGTATTCTTATAGAAAGCCCTGTTTTTGAAGGAGGTATAACAAATGTATCAATTTTTTGTCTAGTTCATTCATAGCCTCTCTTCATGTTAGGAAGTTGTTGGTTTTTTGTTTATTTTTTGCTGCACCACGCAGCATGTGGGATCTTATTTCCCCGAACAGATATCAAACCCATACTCCCTGCAGTGGAAGCACGTGGAGTCCTAACAACTGCACAGCCAGGGAATTCCCTAGGAAATCTTTTTTAAATCGAATTTTTCCAGTGTTATTGAGATATAATTGACATACATCACTGTATAAGTTTAAGGTGTACAGCATAATGACTTACATATATTGTGAAATGATTCTTGCAATAGGTTTAGCCAGCATCCATCATCTCATAGATACAATAAAAAGAGGAAGCAAAAAAGAAAAACAAATTTTTTTTTGGGGGGATGAGAAGTCAGGATTTACTCTCTTAACGTTAATATACATTATATACCTGTGTTAACTATAGTCATCATGCCGTTCATTACATCCCTAGTACTTATTTATCTTGTAACTGGAAGTTTGTACCGCCTACCTCCAATTCCCCCTCCCCCCAACCCCATCCTGACTTCTAGTGACCACACTCAAGACATTTTATTATATGAACTTTTCTGACTTTTAGCTTTAGCACATATGACTTCACTAAAAGGGTAGCAGATATAAGTATAGGGGTTAAGAGCATAAGTTTTGTAGCCGCAGAGACCTACGTCATAGTAAAGATCCTAGCCACTTCCTAGTAAAGATCTTGGATAAATTACTTGATGTGTCTGAGCCTCAGATTTCTGATAATAATAATGCATTCTCAGTTTTCATTAGACGTAAGTTTAGGAGAATTTTAACTTTTTTAAAAAATACTGTCTTGTACAGATGTGTTGTATTCTTATTACTAGAAATTTACTCTTCACATTTTAATGATTAAATTGGCTTACTGGTATAATTATCATACACATCTGTGCTGGTAAGAGCCAGTTTTCCCCAGGGCCTGCATGAAAAAAATAGCAGAGCTGAGGTTCTAGATCTTGGATTACACACAGGTACTTGACTCTGAGCCAGTTTATCACCACTCATATGGTAATCTGTGAGGAAATAACATACTACAGAGCTTGTTATAATCAATCAGTTTATCTGATTTACTGAAAACCCCATTTTCAATTAAGGGGAAAAGAGTAAGATAGAGAACCTGTTTTGTTTGGACAACAAATAACTCAGAAATAATTAAAACTGGCCAGAAGAGTGGAATCCAAACTTGAATGAGAATCTTTGGACAATCAAGATGTGGCAAAAGGGCACCATGTAGAACAGAGCTGTTTATAGCAAAAGGTAGAAAATCTCAAAAAACTTAGTGGAGGATATGGTTAAACTGAATTCCAGAGCTGTTATTATTATTCCAATGAGTGTCTATCTTCTAAAGTTCTTTCCTATCTTAAGATTGCTCATGGAAATAGAAAACATGTCTAAAGAGTGGAACAGATGTATTTTTTTTCTCACAGAATCTTTTAAATAATGAATGTAGGTGTCATGGGTTATGAAATAACCTCTCTAAAAGTTTTGAGCAAGGAAGAGATAACAATTTTGAATGGTTTAGGAAAAGCCCAGAAGCAGAGATCCCATTTCAGCTCTAGGATTCTATTACTGGCAGTACTCTTTTGATTCTCCAAACAAAATTTAGAATGGCCGTCTAAGCTTTTGTAGGATTTACATAATCATGTCTAATTAGTCATCCAGCTAATAGGTGGCTCCAAGCTTTTAATTAATTAAACAGTATTTGAATAGCTGGCTGGTTGGGGGTTGGCCAGATACCTGTGTCCTAAATAAAAGGCCAAATTTCTTCACTTGGTAGCCATGGCTATTATTAATTCTAAATGAGATAAAGTGACAAATCCATATAAGGAAGGCTGCTACTAGTAATTGCTCAACTTCATGGGACTTCCCTGGTGGCACAGTGGTTAAGAATCTGCCTACCAATGCAGGGGACATGAGTTTGATCCCTGGTCTGGGAAGATCCCACATGCCACAGAGCAGCTAAGCCCGTGTGCCACAACTACTGAGCTCCCATGCTGCAACTACTGAGCCTCTGTGCCTAGAGCTCATGCTCTGCAACAAGAGAAGCCACTGCAATGAGAAGCCCACACACCACAACAAAGCAAGCCCATGCTCAGTAATGAGGATCCAAAGCAGCCAAAAATTAAAAAAAAAATCAACTTCAAAGAAAGTGTTGTGAAACAAAGATACTTTAATAAAATGTGTGCATATGAATATATAAACACCCTCAAATATACATTCACCTGCTATATAAAATAATAGAGTTATAATGTGTTTTGGTGCTTTATGCAAAGCATTTTCATATCTGATTCCACTATGGTCAGCAGAAGAGAAAATATTATTTTAGTTTTATTAATAAGAAAACTGAGGTATAGAGCCAAGTGATGATTTAACTATTACTCAAAACAAAGAACAAACTGGAATCAAAGATGACTTTAGGGCTTCCCTGGTGGCGCAGTGGTTGAGAGTCCGCCTGCCGATGCAGGGGACACGGGTTCGTGCCCCAGTCTGGGAAGATCCCACATGCTGCGGAGCGGCTGGGCCCGTGAGCCATGGCTGCTGAGCCTGCGCGTCCGGAGCCTGTGCTCCGCAACGGGAGAGGCCACAACAGTGAGAGGCCCGCGTACCGCAAAAAAAAAAACAAACGATGACTTTAGTGTAGGTAAGAATCATAGATACCCTCTATTTCAATTCTCTCATTATGTAAATAAAGAAGACAAGACTCAGATATAAATGCACTTGCTCAAAAACATATGTTAGCATGAAGTAGAACCAAGAACAGACCTTGTTGGCTATATTAATAACTCAGATATACCTTTCCAATTAACATTAAAATAGAACAAAATAAAAAATATAGAGCCTAACATGGACCTTAGAATTCATCCATGCAAGGACTCATTTTACTGCCAAGGACTCTAAGTGCAAAAGAGAATAAATTAATTTCCATACTTCATGCAATATTAGGCTTGAAACTCTGTTCTCCCAGTTCAGTATTCTTTTTTTGTTTTTGTTTTTTTTTGTTTTTGTTTTTGTTTTGTGGATTTTTGTTTGTTTTGTTTTGCGGAGCGCAGGCTCATCGGCCATGGCTCACGGGCCCAGCCACTCCGCAGCATGTGGGATCTTCCCAGACCGGGGCATGAACCCGTGTCCCCTGCATCGGCAGGCGGACTCTCAACCACTGCGCCACCAGGGAAGCCCCCAGTTCAGTATTCTTTTAAAATTATATAACTGTATGTGCTTAATCTATTAGCAAGCATTTAAATGACTTGGGTTCAAATCTCACAGGCCTAAACTACATCTATTTCACAGTTTATAAAGAAAGAAAATAGTTTTAATCCAGTGACAAGAATTTTCATGTGCTCTTGAAGCACTAGCAGTTTTTCTTGAAAAAATAGTGTCTTGTAGAGATATATGTTATGCTTATTACTAGAAATTTACTCTTCAAATTTTAATGTGTCAAAGACAATAATTTTGAAATTTGGAACTCTCTTTTAGTAAATATGAAATGGAATGGATAAGAAAAGGTGATACCATATGTTTCCAGTCAGGATATTAAACACCACTTTAGATCGTTCAAGCCAAGCAAGATTTGATGCAGCGAATTGTTTACAGGGGTGTTAAAAAGAATGGAGAAACATAAGCAGAATACCAAGAAGCTGCTACCGTGCTTGTGCTGAAACCCATGAGCCAGCAACAGCTTCTCAGCTGTTGGAGAAACTTCTTCAGCCTTCCACTACTGTTACAACTATTCCAGGTGAAAACTCCAACAGTGCTGGGTCAGCATTTGCAAATCTCTCAGCTCCTCCCACTTTCCAAACTTCTGCCCATATTTCTCAATGTGAGAACTTAAGAGAAAGTTGGCACTGAAGCCACTAGCTTGGCAAAGCATCTCAGAAATATAGTTTGTATGCGTCTAACCCTGTCAGCACAGGGGGAAATAGAGAATGATATGGAGTCAAGAACAATTAAATCATACACAGTTTGACATTTGGTAAATAGTTTTTCAGTGTAGAGCTACCTGGAAGATTATAGAGATAAAAGACATGCTTTCTGTGTATGAACTAAATGGGGGAGAAAAATAATTCAGGAACGTGGTATGTATGTCTAAAAGAGAGAGGCTGAGTAAAGTGTCAGACTGTTGGTATGTCCCATCTTATGACTGATGTAAACAGAAAACTGTAACAGTGGGTGCTCAAGACTTGGTTC
Source organism: Neophocaena asiaeorientalis asiaeorientalis (assembly GCF_003031525.2). Classification (NCBI taxonomy): domain Eukaryota; kingdom Metazoa; phylum Chordata; class Mammalia; order Artiodactyla; family Phocoenidae; genus Neophocaena; species Neophocaena asiaeorientalis. Next base: position 245,341 of record NW_020173924.1, read on the forward strand.
ATACTGGTAATAAAAGCTCCCAGCCAATATTCCCTTCCTTTCGGGAAGGCTCAAAAGCTCTAAGAGAGAGAACTCTCGTCGTGTAATATAATTTCCTAACTAACCTAAACGGATAGAATCCATACCTAATGTGATTATCATGAAAATTAATGTAGTAACAGAGATAACGTTCCAAGTCCATTACACATGGTCAATAAAAGTCAGCTCCATCACCCTGCGGGCCCTACCACTTGGGGTGTGTATGATTCAGGCTAAAATTATCCTCTTGGTTGGATTGTTCTAGACAGAATTGGAATCACCTCTTCTTTTCTCACTTCCTCAACTATTCACACGTGAAATTGCTAGAATTATTACTTGTGAAAAATTTAAGTTGGTTGTCAGTCTTCAGGTCTGACTGGGTTATAGATATTATCAGTAAATATTAAAAAAGAGTTTACATTTGTATGCTGAGTACAGGAAATAATTAGAATATCCTTCAATTCAGAGCATTTAAAAAATGTTACAAAGAGCAATCGTTTATTGGTTTAAGACTCTGGAGTTTGCCTCAAATATTACTAATACCCAAAATAAAAGCCTGAAATCTGGTTTCTCCTTTGAAATGCATTATGTGAGCGATTCAAATTAATCTGTGGTAATTTTCAGAGAATATTATGGAATGACAAATCTTGATTTTTAACAAAGGTTTAAAATATTTAAATTATTAACGTTAAAAAAGATACAAACATACTAATACATTTGCTGATCAGCATTTCTTACCATTTATGTTTGGCTCATGTTTAACAAGCACGTTGAATTGAGGCTAGTTAGTTCTTTGATACAGTAAATGTTTATTGGGCACCTAGAGTATGCAAGACACTGAATTAAAAGTCTACTATTCAGAGATGAGAAGGCACAGTTCTGGTTTTCAAAGAGCTTGAGTTGAATGGGAAAAGCAATTGTAATATAAAGCATCGTTCCTTGAATAGAGCTATGCATAAAGCACAGTGGTGATATGGGAGAGAAGCAATTAAATCTATTAAGGCAAGCTGAGGAAAATCATAATAACTCTGAGAACTAGGTATTATTATTGCCATTTTATGAATGTTAGCAACAATAATGGCTTAGACTTATAATATAATCACTTACATAATCTTTGGAAAAATTTTCCTTAATTGATACTTAATAGATAGTTTATTAAGTAGATTTGGGAATGTTTCCTTTTTAAACATAGTAAAGACTTTGTGAATGTAATTTTAATTTACCCCTATCAACCATCTTTCTTTATGATGTGGAGAACATATTAGCCTGATATGTATCAAAGCATCAGTACCAATTGTTATGGACTGAATGGTGTCTTCCCCAAATTAATAAATTGAAGCTCTAACCCCAATGTGACTGTATTCAAACAGAGCATTTAGGGAATCATCTAAATGAGGTTAAATGAGGTAATAAGAGTAGGGCCCTAATCCCATAGGGCTGGTGTCCTTATAAGAAGAGAAAGAGACACCAGCGCTCTCTCACTCTGCAGGCACGGAGAGGAAAGGTCACGAGGACACAGAGAGAAGGTAGCTGTTTACAAATCAGGATGAGTGTCCTCACCAGAAACAGAATTTACCAACACTTTGATTTTGAACTTCTAGCTTCCAGAACTCTGAGAAAATGAATTTCTGTTGCTTAAGTGGCCCAGTCTATGGTATTTTGTTATGACAGCCCAAGTAGACTCAGACACCAATAATATGAAGCAGATGAACTTGGACTAATTTTCCTTGGGGAAGAACAAACCAGTACATTTTTTCCCTTGGAAAAAAGCCACCTCCTTTAATACCCACTGTGTTCTGGTAGTAGAGGTGGGTGAGTTTGCACCTGGATCTGGCAACCTCCTGGGAAGCTCAGGGATCTCAGTGCACATCTTCCCCTTGAGATTTAATGTTATAGAATTTCTCAGTGAATAAAAGTGCCATCTTGGACTGAAAGGCTACCCGGGTTGCCAAAGGTGATTCGAGTCCAACTGGGAGGAAGTTTGCAGGTTGCATGTTTCTCACTAGAGTTCTACAGAAAAACCTGTAGTCTGTGAGGGAGGACTTATCTGCACTTGCTTGTTAGGGCAGTGGGCACAGATCCGATTTTGTGGTTCCAGTTTTTGAGATTGAAACCTTGTGAGAGCAATAGAACAAGGGCAGCTAAAAAACTAGAGCTGCAAGTAAGCTGTTCACATTTGCAAAATTTCCTTCCCAGTATTCTCTGTAAGCAGAGAATTTTTTTTGTTTTCTGTTTTTACAAAGAAGGAAGGAAGTAAAGGAAAGAGGGAGAGGTGGTATTAGATTTCCTGATAAATATACGCATTTACTCAAGTGATTGATGGGAGAAATATATTTAAAAATGTGACTCTATTGCTACTCCAATCTAGTGGCTTAGAGCTTGTAGATTTTTCACATGTAACAGAGCCTTAAAACTACAATTCAAAAAAAAAAATTGTCGTTCTTATAAACAGGCAATTCACAGAAAGATTAAAGGAGCTCAGCGTTGAAGTGTTAAAAATATGTCCACAGATTCTTTGATGCTCCTCCTTTCAATAGGTGAAAGCTTAATCCCACCTCCCCCTTGTGTGTAGACAGGTCTGGTGACACTCTTCTAACGAACAGCAGTAGGTTCAACTTAGTGACTTCCTTCTAACAAATAATGGCAGAAGTGACGGTGTGTCATTTGCAACATTACGTTATAAAAAGGCTGTATCTTCTGTCTTGCTCTGGGGTAAGTCATGTTGTGAGCAGCCCTCTAGAGAGGCCCACATGATGATAAATTGAAGGCTTCAGCCAGTGGCCACATGGGTGAGCTCAGAAGCAGATGACACCCACCCCTTTCAGAGATTACAGCCCTGGCCAATAGCTTGACTGAAATCTTATGAGAGATCTTGAGACACAACCACCCAGCAAAGCTGCTTTCAGATTCTTGACTCTTAAAACTGTCCAAGTTAATAAAGGTTTTTAGCTGCTAAGTTTTGGGGTAAATTCTTAAACAGAGTACTTGTCTACTGACACAGTTCCAACATATGGGGGAGGGGGAGTTGCCCGCACACCACCAAGCAATGCTCCAGGCAAATACTAGCTGGGTGTCCTAACATTTTAACTCAATTCTGACACACCTACCCAGAGATAGCATTGGATTCCACAGGTTAAGGGTTTAGTCCTACGAGACTCCACTGACCCCTCACTTCAGGCTCCAGATACAAACCCAGGGTGTCACCTATCCTTTTGATGAACAGCCTGTAAATCGGAGGTTCCCACAGCCCCCTTCTTGGGTTTGATTAATTTTTTAGAGTGCTCAGAGAAACAACTTTACTTACTAAATGACTGGTTTATTATAAAAGGATATAACTCAGGATCAGCCAGGTAGAAGAGGGTATAGGGAAAAGTATGGGGAAAGGGCGCAGTTTCCATGCCCTCTCAGAGTGCTCAACTCTCCCCACATTGCCAAGTGTCCACCAATGCAGATGCTCTCTGAACCTCATCCTTTAAAGATTTTCTGGAGGCTTTCTTACATAGGCATGAATGATTCATGGCGACTGAACTCAGTCTCCAGCCCCTCTCCCCTCCCTGGAGGTGGTGGAGGCCAGGAGACTGAAACGTCCAACCCTTAAAACAAATGGTTGGTTATCCTGGCAGCCAGCCCTCCATCCTTCAGTGGGGTCCAAAATTCACCTCGTTTATGTTAAAAAAGACAGCCATCTTTACCATTCTCACTTAGTAAGTTCAAGGGTTTTAGGACTTCTGAGCCAGAAATGGGGACAAAGGCCAAATATATATTTCTTATTAGAAATCACACTATTACACAGAGTTAAACAATTATTATAATCAGACTTACTAGATACCAGAGAAATGCTGACTAAAACAACAAAGTCAAGTACCTTCTTAAACATTAGACTGGCCAAATTTTAAAAATAATAATTCCCAGTATTTTCCAGGGCATACACTTTTTGTGGGTATTTAATCAAAATGCTCTGTTTGGGGAATAATTTTCCCATGTACTATCTATGAAAATTTAAAGCACACGTATCTTTGATTCAGTGGTTCTGCTTCTAAAAATCTAAGCTAAAGGAGTAGTTGTAAATGTCCAAAAGGGTGCATTTTCATATCATGTGTGTAATAGTGAAAAACAAATTGTGTAACAATCACTTATGTTATGTTAGCGCTTCCCTTAATCCTTTTAAGAGTCTGTGAGATAAGCTCATTTTTTAATCATTATTTTACCGATAAGGGAAACTGGAATGTGCAGAAGTGAAATAAATTCCTTGAGGTCACAAAGCTCCTAAGCAGCAGAGGAGAGATTCAAAGCTATGCTCTTATCAATTACAGTAGACTGCCTCTCATCAAAAGAAATATTTTGTTTACATTTTAATAAGAGAATATTTAAATAAATTAGGAGTTTGGGATTAACATATACACACTACTATATATAAGATAGATAATCAACAAGGACTTACTGTATAGCACAGAAAACTCTACTTAATATTGTGTAATAGGGCTTCCTTGGTGGTGCAGTGGTTAAGAATCCACCTGCCAATGCAGGGGACAAGGGTTTGAGCCCTAGTCTGGGAAGATCCCCCATGCCGCGAGCAACTAAGCCCGTGTGCCACAACTACTGAGCCTGTGCTCTAGAACCCGCGAGCCATAACTACTGAGCCCACGCGCCACAACTACTGAAGCCCACACAGCTAGAGCCCGTGCTCCGCAACAAGAGAAGCCACCGCAGCGAGCAGCCCGTGCACTACAACAAAGAGTAGACCCGACTCCCCGCAACTAGAGAAAGCCCGTGCGCGGCAACAAAGACCCAACGCAGCCAAAATTAAATAAAAATAAAATAAATTTATATTAAAAAAATTATGTAATAACCTCTGTGGGAAAAAGAATGGATATATGTATAACTGAATCACTTTGCTATACACCTGAAACTAACACATTGTAAATCAACTATACTCCAGTATAAAACAAAAATTAAATTTTAAAAAAGAAGAAATATAAATAATCACTCCATTTATAGACAACCCTATTAAAAGTAATGGTAGAGCTATATACAGTTTGATGAAATGATATCAGAAATTATTTTCCTTCAAGTTAAGCTACATATTAGAGATTGCTAAGGAAAATGCCTGAAGTTGTTAACAGGTGATGCAGTCGCCATCACCAGCAGTGGCCTGGACTGCTCTAGCAGGTTGGAACTATGTGAAACGTGGGTCCATTAATTCTAAATTTTATGATTTTTTTCAAGAGAATCCATGAAAATTTGATTTTTTTAAAATGTGAAATCTTGCCATATTAAACACATAATAAATTAAATTTTTTAAGATGCTAAAGCCGAATATAATATTTCTGAATGCAGACACCACCCACAGTGTTCCAGGTTGAGATCACCCTATAAATGAACAATAATGGATTGAGGAGATCCATAATAATGGATTAAGGAGACTAAAACTACCTGAAAAACTTTACTGAAAGTTGATTGAATTCATTATCATATCTAAAAAAATAATATCTTAGTCAAAGAGACAGTAGCCAGCCACTGAAACATAGAAAAGTAGAGAGAAAGAAATGTGTCCTCAATACAGGTACTGCCCATCCCAAGAATCAATATATCAGATCTTGATATATTGGACTCTGTACTGCCCTGTAGCAGAGCAGTTGAGGACTTGGGATCTTGCGCCAGACTCCATGTGTTTGAATCCCAGCTCTACCACTTACTAGGTACTCAATCTTTCTGTGACACAGTATCTCTATTTGTAAAACAGGGATTATAACTGTATGTACCACACTGAAATGCTGTGAGAAAGTAATGGCTGAATAAATATTAGCTATTATTACTGTGGAGGTGAAGTATTAGATTACCAGAGACTGGTACCAGAAACCATTCTTATCATTTAATCTTTGTGCTGATTTCATTCTCACAAAGCAATTGCTGATTATAATAGACTTGTGTAAAATGAAAGAATGCCTTGGTCTGAGGGTGTAAAAGCAGACACTGGGGTAGTTAGAGACCTTAGTATAAATTAAGGGATTGCTATTTTGATTAAAGTACTTTACTCTCGGTGAGTTCAGTTATCGTGAATTAAGTTGCCTAGGATTTGATTATATCTAGAACTAAGACATGATTATTTTTCTGGATCCTAAACCATGGTGAATTCACGAAGACAGACACCAACCAAAGAGAACTCTTGGCATCTAGGCAGTTGGAATGTTCTTTTTTTCACCGTGAGATTTTTCTTTCAGACTTTCTCTCTTAAAACTGTAATAAAAAAAATTATGTCTCTCTTACTCATTGTTTAATTCCCAATCTTTAGCACAGTGTTTGACAAAAAGTCAATGTTCAATAAATATAAATGATTGAATGAATGAATTTAAGATGAATCAACAATCGAAAAACAGATTTCTTTGTATCAGGTTGTTTGCTGCCATTTACCTTGTTTCAATCAAAGTGTTACTTAGAGAATTACTTCTGGTTCACTGATGGTCCCTTTTTAGTTGAGTTCCAAGTATTGAATATTGTGCTGTGTCTTTTACAATTGGAGCAGGAGTTGGAGAGTGGAAAATGAGAAGTGGAAGAAAGGAAAAGCAACTAGCTATTTGAGAGAACATCTTTCATTCATTTGAGGGTGAAAGATTGCAGGAATGATGTATATACACAGTCAGTTCTGGACACAGCAGAGTAATGAATATCAGGTTTATCTTCCTGACATAAAAATCAACAAAATAGGATAAAATATATGAAACAACTCTTTTCAGCCTTTGGAAAAAACACAGCATATAACTATAATTCCTGAGAGAAGGATAACTCCTGAGCTGAGTCCCGCATTTACTCTGGTTTTCTGCCTGGGAACGTCTCAAACTGCTGCACAGGGATGAAGAGCCTTCAAAGAAGGCAGCAAACCTGCCGGCCAAAGAAAACAGCGATTCTATTTTGTTGCTGCTGAGGCTGCTGTATTCCATGGCACAGGGTAGCAGAGATGAGGGAGTTGCACAGAGGAGCCTCAGAAATCTGCATAGGGGCCCCTCCAGATATCTGACTAAACAAACACATGGCAATGCTGTACAAGGCTTGACTCTACATACCAGGCAGAGAATAATTGTTGGGAGAATGAGAGCAGAACAGAGATTCTGGAAGTAGCCAGATGCTGGAAGAGATCGGATTTCCAAACTGCTAGAGTGAAGAATCTTCAGAAAGGCCACCCCTTGAGAATAAGAACTGTGCCTGAGAGCAGTGGTCCCTCCAATCTGGTCCTCAGAACAGCAGCCTTAGCATCACCTGGGAACTCGTTGGAAATGCTGATTCTCTGACACCAACCTGACCTACAAAATCAGGAACTCATCAGGTGGGATCCAGCACTCTGTGAATCAAAGAAAAATCCACAAGGAAATTAGAAAATGTTTTTAAATGAATGGTAATGAAAATACAACTTAATCAGAATTAGTGAAAAACAGCTAAAACCACGATCTGATAAGATTTATGTATTTAAATATTTATATTTGAAAAAAAGAAGAGGTCTGAAATTAATGTCCTCAGCCTAACCTTAAAAAGAAAGAAAAGGAAGAATAATTTAAACCAAAAGTAAGTAAAAGGAAACAATAACGGTAAGACTGAAAATCAATAAAATAAAGAACAAATGATGGAAAAAATTAAGGCCCAAAGTTGCTTTTTTTGAAAAGTTGAATAAAAATGAAAAATATCTAACAAAATTGATCAAGAAAAAAGAAAAACACAAACAAGATCAACAATGAAAAAGAGAATGTTGCTGTAGAGCCTCCAAGCAATAAAGCGATAATAAAGAAATATTATTGATACTAATAAAGGTATATGAATAAGTCTGATAACTTAGATAATTTAGTAAAATTCATTGAAGGGCACTAATCACTAAAACAAGGAAAATTCAATCGGGTTGCATATACACATTTAAGAACAGTGAAATACTGAGGCAGCATCTCAAATTGGTATTGGGATCACGTTGTCAGAATTAGTAGACAACTTCCTATAATGATCATGATGAAAGACAATTATTGGGAAGTGTTGGTCTTAGCATTTATGTTCATTTAAACTGTTGGTTATCCATGCCTTAAATAGTCTGTGATACCCCCTCAGAATCTTGCAGACCCACATCAAAATACTTACAAATAAGCATATGTCATCTTCCATGATTAGTTTAGATAAAATTAGACTGGTGGAAAAAAAAATAGAACATATAAATAGAAGTAGATTTGTTTAAAAATAAAAGAATTTCAACATTTAAATTTCTCACCAGGCCAAAGTGTTTTCTCTGATAGATTCTAACCAAAGTTAAAACAATAGTACCAATCTTATACAAATTTTTCAGAAGATATAAGAGGGAAGATCACTCCCCACTTCATTTTATGAGACCAGAATAATCCCGATACCAAAATCAGTCAAGTATACTCCAAGAAAAGAAAACTACAGAACACTATCTCTCATGAAAAGATATGCAAAAATCCTTAACAAAGCACTAGCAAAACACATACAACAATATATAAAAAGGATAATATGACAAGACATAGCAAGGTTCATCCCAGTAACAAAATGTTGGTTTATTATTTTAAAAAATGAGTACACATACTCATCACGTTAATAGAAAGAAAGAGAAAAATTCATGTGATATCTTAATAGATGTGGGAAAGTACTTGACAAAATTGAGCACTCATTCATGATAAAAACTTACAGCAAACTAGGAACAGCAAACACTCACCAAAAAGTACATAATGTTTGATTACCTTTATATGAAGATCAAAAATAGGCAAAATTAAATGTTTACCTGTGATGTCACAGAAATTTACTGGGGATGTGTATGAGAAAATTTTCTGGTATGAAGGAAACAATCTTCATCTTTATTGGATTTTGAATAACACAAGTTCAAACTTTTGTCAAAACTCATCAACCTTTACATTTAGGATCTATGCCTTTCACTGTATGTAAACTATACCTCAATTAAAAACAAGCCACAGGGCTTCCCTGGTGGCGCAGTGGTTGAGAGTCCACCTGCCGATGCAGGGGACACGGGTTCGTGCCCCGGTCCGGGAAGATCCCACATGCCGCGGAGCGGCTGGGCCCATGAGCCATGGCTGCTGAGCCTGTGCTCCGCAATGGGAGAGGCCACAACAGTGAGAGGCCCGCGTACCGCAAAAAAAAAACAAGCCACAGGAGGACAAAAGTTATATATTGGACTACCATTAAAACAAAAGAGGGGAAGAACTGGAATGATTTTTAAAAGATTAAAATATGTGAATACAAAGTAGAAAGTCAGGAGAAATAATAAATGAAGGGCTTCCCTAGTGGCGCAGTGGTTAAGAATCTGCCTGCCGATGCAGGGGACATGGGTTCGAGCCCTGGTCCGGGAAGATCCCACATGCCGCGAAGCAACTAAGTCCGTGGGCCACAACTACTGAGCCCACATGCCACAACTACTGAAGTCCACACTCCTAGAGCCATGCTCCGCAACAAGAGAAGCCACTGCGAGAAGCCCGCACACTGCAACGAAGAGTAGCCCCCACTTGCTTCAACCAGAGAAAAGCCCACGCACAGCGACAAAGACCCCACACAACCAAAAACAATAAATAAATAAAATAAAATAAATAAATTTATAAAAAAAGAATAAATGGAAAGAGTGTGTGTAACTTATAATCAGATGCACAAGTTAAGATTTATTGAGTATGTATAACATACACATTTTGTGATATATGCATACCATCTTTTAGATAGTAATTATTATTTTTATTTTATAGATGATGATAGAGACCAGAGAATTAAAGTCTAAAGCCACAGGTAGAAAGTTATCAGAATAAGACTTATACCAGAGATTAACAGAATGGTGGATCTTGAGGCTGAGTTCAGTACATAGACATTTCAGTTTGTCCACTTGGTATTGCAAAAGAGAAAATTGAAGTAAATATTTGCATTTAAAGATTGTGACATTTCCATACAAATCTGAATTTCTGGAAAATACTGAAAATTGGAAGATTTGCCATGTTGGGCCTATGTTCCCACATGCAGGAAAATCATCTGAAGCTCAGTGTCAAGCAGATGGTCCCCTTAAACAGGACTTAAACAGGACATGTTACCTGCTTGTCTCTGTAAGTGTTTGAGTATGGATACCTAATTGATGACCACGTTTATCTGAATTCAGGTCCAGAGAAGACATAGGAAAAAAGGTGATATTGCACAGTGAAGCGGGGACAAAAGATCATATGAGTAAGGAGTCTATGATTTAGGAGCTAAGGGCTAAAAGATAGCAACAAAACCTGATAATGCCCAAAGCAAGATATTATATAAGAGAAAAAGACAAAAAGCAGAGACCTGTCCAAAAGGAAAGTCCATTTTATAGTGACTAATACCCATTGGATGTTTTCCAGCTTGTTGTGGGGATGCTATACTGTAATAGACTCACAGAAGATAAATTAATTTCTCAAAATTGCTTGACTGATACTGAAGAATAACCTTCCTCTGGGATAAGAAGTGAGGTTACACTCTGAGCACTCAGAACCAATGTGATTAAGAGCAGGAAGGTGGAGGAAATTTGTAACCCCCTTAGAGTATCTAGGTCTGTGTTCCCTCCTCTGTAAAATTAAAGCATAATATAAGACTGGTTTTTCCATAACGGACCTTTTCAGTTCCGACATTCTTTGGCTTCATGAATTAGGATGACATTGAAATATGGCCTAGTACCCCAAGAGTGCTTGTCTGGTATTTTTATTCTATACATACTAGTGCCTCCACCCAGAGTACAAAGTGGGAAGGGTTCTTCTTTTCAGATCACTCACTACAACTCTCCACGGGTTGCAACCTCAATTAACTTCTTGATTCCTCTTTCATACTTTCTAATTTACTACCCCAGTTAAAACAATTCAATGCGTGCAGATCCATTTAGGTTCTACATAGCCCTTATAATAAGGAGTCTGAGATTTTTTTTTTAAGTTTATTCATTTGTTTAACATGTGTAGCACACCTAAACCTGGAAAGGGAGGAAAACAAGGATAAGTTGTTGAATTAGAATCAACTTGAAAATAGAGTCCAATCTGACTTTTTACTAAATGTACTTTTAGGTTAAAAATATTAGCCTGTCCTTTATTTGGCATAGTATTTTCTACAGCATGTTAACACAAGATTTGTTTTTGACTTGTGCTTGGATCCGGTATTAATATTACAAAGATTAGCTGTTGCTTTAGAAATGAAAGCTGTTCAGTCCTATCTAAGCTCTACTTAATAAGTCCCCTTATCCTTATTTAAACTCTCTATGGCTTTATTATTTTTTTAACCAACACAATAAGAATGATATCATTCTGCAAATCCTGCTTCATAGTATGCTATGTTACATGAAATCAAATTAATCTGGCATGTTGCCTGTCATAGAGTAGGGTTTCAATAAATTAATTTCAAGTTTAATCTTTAGATTGCTCTGAGGCCTGTGGTATTGGTTACGGTGGATGTTTCTAGACTCAGAATACTATATTGTTGACTCTAGTCCTCTGCCTCTAACAACTTGCCCCTCCTTATTCTTTCTGTACACATTGGCTCACCACGTTGGAAACATCAACACAGTACCTGAAGGACCACCATACTCCCACTCTTCCTTAATGATAACTTACAAAATGTCAATTGCAGTCAAAAATAACATTCAAGACTCTCTTGAAAGGAAGCATTCTCTTATACCATTTGGCTAAATATCTCTCCAGAAGAGATTTACTTCCTGTGTTTCATTGTTCACAGTTTGGAGAATGAAAATGTCTTTGTGAGAGGTGAAGGAGAAATAGCCACCCTAAAACTATCAGGGAAGGGTGCTTAGAATTTCCCTAGTTCATTAATTCATCCAGTTAACAATATTTACTGAGTCCTTACTATGGAGAAGCATTGTTTTGTGTTCTGAGAATATAAGAAATAAGACCAAAAAACAAAAACATTCCTGCTTTTATTCACAAAAGACAAAAATAAGTGGACAAATAAAGACTATAGAGATTGAATGAAGTAGCAGTGGGATAGGTTTTAAAATAGACAGTTATATCAGTCAACCATTGCCACAAAAATGCTGCATAACAAACTACCCTAAAACTCAGTTACTTAAGACAAATAACTTAATTCTCTTCATATATCTGTGAGTTAGCCAGGGTGATTCTGCCTTCAGCTCAGGAAGCTCTGCTTCACACTGCAGTTTTGCAAGTTGGCTAGTTCGACTGTGCTTCATGTTTCTTCTCATTTGGGGACCACCCAGGAAAAGTTCTTCTCCTGGCAATGGCAGAAGAGGAAGAGGGCGAGCCAGAAGCTGCAAACTCATGTCGAGTCTTTGTTTTCCTTATGTCTGCCAACATCCCATTAGCTAAAGCAAGCCTCATGGCCAAAATCATGATCAAGAGTGGGGAAGTATATTCTACCCACTCTGGGGAGAGGCAGGGGATGAGTATTTGCTGAACAATAATGTAATTACAACATTCATTGACGATCTCTGAGGAGAAAGGTTGGCATGTTTAGGAAAAAGCCAGAAGACCAGTATGCTTGAAACAGACAGAAGGGGAGAGTGGTAGGATATGACAGCTGAGAGGGAGGCAGAGGCCCACTCAGGGTAATATAGGCCACAGTCAGGAATTTGTTCTAAGTACAATAGGAAACCTTTAGGGGTTTTACAGAGGAGTAAGAATTGATTTACATTAAAAAACAAAGAACTTCTCTGTGTGGTGACTACACTGAAAGGGACCGAGTCTGTTGGTAAGTATACTATTCACGTTCCTCTTGCTGCAGCTCAGGTGGGTGACGATGGCTCAGACCTGCATGGTGATAGTAGGATGGTGGCTTGGACCTGGATGGTGATAATGGAGTAAGGAAAAGTACTTGGGCTTGGAATCTATTTTGGTGGCAGACCTGCACCCGAGGGAGTTTCCACCCTTGGAGGTGGTAGGGGAGAGGGAAGAAAGTTGTAAATGCCAGCTATTCGATCTGTGCAACCCAGTGAATGATGGTGCTAGTAACTGAAATGGGGAACACTAGGGGAAAAGGATATTTTTAGAAAAGTGTTGGAAGGAATCAAAGGTTTTATTATGGGTGCTTGGGGCCGCACCATGACCGCCAGAGGAAACCCTGTCGCTCTGGAAACAGGAGCAAGCCCCGCTGAAGGCCCTTGTTGTGGACCTGGACATGGAGTGGTGGCAGCGGGACCCGCCTTCTCGGGCCGGCAGAGGGTCAGGGGCGTGGACACGTCCTTTGTGAAGGGCGACAATGTCAACACCTGTGCGTCCCTGATGGTACTCAGCTACCCTGAGCTTGAGGTCCTTCAGTAAGCCCCCTTCATCCTGCAGAACCAGGAGTCGCTCCCAGCACCCTCTTATTTGTCTTTACCATGCTGGGATGGAACTGACCAGAATATAAGCTCCACGATGGGTGGTAGGGACCATGCTGTCTTGCCCACTGGTTGTAGCCTCGGCACCTAGTACAATGCGGGGTTCACAGAAGACCCCTGAATAGATACACAAATGAATAAGCAGTGTACCCACGATTCCTTTAGAGTCAACAACTCAGGGAGCATTGGCTAAAGAAGAGCTTGAGAAGGATCCTCTGCAGCTTCGGCATTTCCCCCTCCCTGCTCCTCTGCCGGCTCCCAAACCTGCCATTCTCCTGCGTTAGTGTCTTTGCACTTTGCTCGGAAGACCCTTTAGTCCAAATTCAGCAGAAATGTATTGATACCCAACTTACAGTTTGGTGAAGAATAAATGAGATCATGCGGAAAGCAATTTAGCATAACAGGGCTGGGGTAAGCCCTCAATTAAGCCACTGTTAATTCTGAGGATGACTTCTTGCTTTTCAAGACACAATTCACTTGTTTCCATCACTCTGTATACCTTTCTGTAGCAGCAGAATTAACCACCCCTTCATCTCTGTCCTAGGCCTCTTTCTTAGGTGTGTGCTATTCCAGTACCTCTCACACTGTATTAAAGTTACTGGTTTAGGAGATACTTGCAAATCTTATGACCTATCTATGATCGGAGCAATCTCCCTATTGCAATAGTCCTCCTACCTTCCTTGCAATAATTAGTTTGAATAAAGTCTCTCCTTACCTCAAAAAAAAAAAAAAGTTTTATTTTGGACAGTAAGGTTACCTAATGATCCTCCAAGTAGAGCTGCTGCGTATGTGATTGGATATGCAATCTGAGTAGTCAGAGATGAAAATTGAGGGGTTACTAGGGAATAGATAGGATCCACAGCCAAAAGATTTAACAAGATCAGCAGGGAAAGAATCTAAATTGAAAAAATAATAAGACCAAGGACCAAGACTAATAATATAAACTGTTATGTTCCAAGTTCAGCATCTAATATCTTCTTCAGATAAGGAAAAAGTACAGTATTTCAGTGAATCTGCTTTGGTAAATGGTAGCTCAAGTACATTTGGGCTATTTTGTGTATTACAGGTGATACAGAAATTTTCTTAGATTTTGTAACAACAACAAAAAAAAAGAGCAGAAGCTTTTCTTAAAAAAAAACTCAGTTTTTACTCTAAATAATTACACTCTAATTTGTAAAACTAAGAAAAATAAAAGTTGAAAATTGTTAAGAACTTTTCCTGTTATGCTTTCATTTTGTTCTTACTCAAAAAGGAGGCTTATAAGGACAATTACTTGAGCAATACACATAGCGGGGAGTGATTTCATGGACATATCGATATTTTTCTTTGACATGAGAAACAAGATTATAAATGAGATCAGCAGTACCTACAATATGGAATATCCTTAGTTAAATATGGCAACCCGTTAACATGTGAATCCCAGGCAAAGCTTGTGTTATAAATGGAGTTTAAGTTGCAAAATATGCTTTGACTACAGAAATCCATCATCAATTTTTCCGAATTAATTACCTATACAGATGCGAGAGCAGAGACAGGAAGAGCCAAAGGGAAATGAGCTGGGAATTTATAGAGATTATGGGCAAAGCATGATTACACATAGATTGGAAAATTGGACATTTGGTTTACATTTACCTAACTCTCCAAGGACAGGATTATATGCATTTTGTGTGTAAGATAGTATATGTGGGTGTGGGTCTGTGCATGCATATAACTGTCTGTATGTCTAGAAAATGGACCTTAATTGAACAGGAAAATCAATTGAGTTTACAAAGAGATTGGCATCATTGTTTGTTCAGATGAATCACAGTCACAGTTCCAAACCAGAGACTCATTTAGAGGAATGGAGTAAATGTGCGATTTATCCTAAGCACTCAACTGGTGAACGCACATGATCCCAGGGTGCTTTCTTAAATATGTTTAATGTTGACTTCCCCAGTCAGGGAGGAAAAGAATGACTAGAGCAAAGTCTCAGGAAACTGACTTAGTTAAAGTCTCATATCAAATATTAAGATTAGTGATAACAAAAGAGTTTTTAGTAATTGAAATTAAAGTAGAGATGTGGCTGAAAGGAATGTTACAAATGGAAACATGGAAAAACAAGTCAGAAATGTAAAATAATCAGCTTTTCAATTCAACCTAGTGAATATGTATTGAGCACTTACAGTCTGTAAGCCTTGGAAGAAGAGGATATACAATGATGTGTGAGCATCCTTTCCTTCTAGAAGTTTACAGATGTAGGGGAGGAAAAATAATTTTCCTTCTGCAGAGCAACTAAGCCCGTGAGCCACAACTACCGAGCCCACGTGCCACAGATACTGAAGCTCACGCATCTAGAGCCCATGCTCGCAACAAGAGAAGCCATCACAATGAGAAGCCTGTGCACCGCGACAAAGAGTAGCCCCCGCTCACCGCCACTAGAGAAAGCCCATGTACAGCAACGAAGACCCAACGCAGCCAAAAATAAAAACAAACAAACAAACAAAAAACAGAAGTTTAATACCAGGTACCCTTCCTGTATCCATGGGAGATACCCAGGAAAACTGAGTGGTTCCCCAAAATGGTCCAACCCACCACCTTAAACACCATCTTTAGCTAAAGACAAAAGAAAGATTTTGGGGAGGGGCTTGGGGAAGGCCTGTTAATGGGAGATTATCAGGCAAAGCACAGTAAACCAGGGTATGATTGTTACAGAGTCCGAGCCTTCTACACTGAGGTGAGTTTTCAGAGATTCCGTCATCCTTCTCTTCCAGGTGTAGTGTAGTGAGGGAGATACCCTTTCAAACAGAGATTCCCCTTATTAACCTAAAGGTCCCTTATAAAAGGGTAACTTCTACTCTGTTTTCAGAGCTTCTCTTGCCTTGGCTGGGTCTTAAAAATAACCAGCTCAAGTAATCAATATGCCAAAGAGGCATATTTTGGGGTGGCACATTTTGCTCCCCTTCAGTTTACCACAAACGGCTAGCAGAAACTGGGAAGAGTAGAAGTAGATGAAACTTTTAGGATTCAAACTTGGAAAGGTTCACCTTGAATAGGCCTAAAATAGAATCTTCTAAAAATTGAAGATAAGTCAGAAAGTGAGAGACAGAGCGGTCAAAGGGAAGAAGGAGGGCAGATTCCAGATGGTAGAAACACCACAGGGTAAGTTTTGGGGATTACGGTATAAAAAGATTGGAGCGTCCAGGAAGCTGTATGTAAATGGGATAATGAAGCCTCCAAAGGTACAGGAAGAAATCATCTGAAACTGAAGACACACTATTTATCAAATAGTTTTTGAACTTTCCCATCTCCAAATTAAATATGTTTACAGACCACTCTTTCTAATTGCCAATCTTTCAGGCATCTCTGTTGATTTTTTTAAGTAATTAGCTAGCAAAAGTCTGATTTAAGTCACAGTAGAAGCCCAGAAATCTACCTGCAGTAGAAATGTAACCTACAGGTACCCAGATAAACCTATTTAGATAGATAAAAAGATAAAACCTATTCAGAGTTAGCTGCTTCATGGTGACCTCAAGCTAGAAGGCCAACACGTGAAGATTGTCCAAGGGTAATGTTCAAACTCTTCATTAGTATTTTAAGAGCTAGATAAAAATTAGAAGGATTTTAGGCATAAAGCCTTTAGAATAAAGATATTTCACCCATCTCCATATAAAGGCGCCTGAAATCCTGAATAAAAGGCATCATTGAAGTACTTCCTGAAATACGTTTAAAGGCAAATATCCACACATAACTTACTGTCTCTTAAAACAAATTGTTTAATTGGCTTTTCTATAGCTCGAAGGCATTGGAGCTGAAAAGCAAAGGTGTAACAGATGTTTTTTAAAATACCATTTAGAGGTCAAATAAAGTTTATCTATATCATAATTTTACCATAAAAGTTACACATCGGGCTTCCCTGGTGGCGCAGTGGTTGAGAGTCCGCCTGCTGATGCAGGGGACACGGGTTCGTACCCCGGTCCGGGAAGATCCCACATGCCGCGGAGCGGCTGGGCCCGTGAGCCACGGCCGCTGAGCCTGCGCGTCCGGAGCCTGTGCTCCGCAACGGGAGAGGCCACAACGGTGAGAGGCCCGTGTACAGCAAAAAAAAAAAAAAAAAAGTTACACATCTTCTTTTTCTCCCAAAAGAAAAAGTAGTGTATAGCATCTATCTGATCTTCAATCATTTGACATTTGCTAACACATTTCCCGCAATTCTTTCAGGCTTATCATTTCTACATTGACAGCTAATGAAATGATATATTTAAAACAACATGAATTCCCACTATTAATTCTCCCCCTTTCTTTCTTATTAATTAAGAATGAATTTTGTCAACATTTCCCTGAACTTCATGTATGAAAGAAGTCAGCTGAGAAAAATAGGACTCACACTTTCTTTTTACCATTAGGCTGCTATCACACATTTTAAAAGATTATTCTTTGTATTTGCATGTCAAAAGCTCATAAAACAACTAATTTAAATATCATGCAAAGAATATATAATTTCTTGACTTCTTCATTAAAGTGGCTTTGAAAGGATTCTGTCACAAAGATGCTCTGATCATGAGAAGAAAGTAAGCATAATGCTCAGAATTCTGATGTGATCAGTCAAGTGAAAATAAAAAAACCTTTTAAACATCTGTTGCGCCCCCTAGTGGCAGAAAGGCAAAAATTGAGTACATATTTCAAATTTCTTTGCCGATTAATTACCCTTTACATATAAAACTTTCCTCAAGTGAGTCGTGTTCAGTGCTGTGTGGTATGTAAGTCTGTAAAACAAACTAAAAGAGGTAAAAAAAATCAGCCATTGTTAAATTCCTAAACATTAAGTTACATGAATGACTCCTTGCTATTTTAAATTATTATTACATGTTTGGAATTAGTCCCTCTTCTTAGGTGTAGGGTAAAATGAAGAAGTCAATTCCATAGACATATACCATATGATATAAATAAACTCTCTGTAGAAATCAATCCAGACTTCTTTTCTCGATTGTTACTATCTGGTTGGTATGTTTAAAAAGTGAACAAGTCTCAGGGCTTCCCTGGTGGCGCAGTGGTTGAGAGTCCACCTGCCGATGCGGGGGACACGGGTTGGTGCCCCGGTCTGGGAAGATCCCATATGCTGCGGAGCGGCTGGGCCCATGAGCCATGGCCGCTGAGCCTACGCGTCCGGAGCCTGTGCTCTGCAACGGGAGAGGCCACAACAGTGAGAGGCCCGCGTACAGCAAAAAAAAAAAAAAAAGAAGTGAACAAGTCTCAGACACATTTACCTTTAAATATTCACATTTTTAACAGTACCATCTTTTCCAGTCATGCCATGTATCCTGAAATACTTAATGCAAGAAGAAAACTTCACTCCAAAAGACATTTTGAGCAATTTTCTTCTGAGAACCCGGGAGAGGGAATGAGTGTCATTGTAACTCATGAAATATGTGAAGATGCGGTCTTAAGAATGCGACTGGTGGATGGTGGTTATTTAAGATTGTCTCCGTTCCAGAAGTACAGTCTCATCTTTATCACTATCACAGGGGAAGAAATCTGATACAATGGCGAAAACCAGTGAAAAGGGGATTATAGACTGAATAGGACGGGGCAGCAAGAATGAATCTAAAGGAGCAGAGCGATGCAGACAGAAAACGAGGAAAGTATCGGAAAACAGCAATCAGTGATACAATAATACATATTTCTGCCTGCTAACAAATAAATTATAGTTGGGTTTTGTAAACATGAAATTGTCTTTCTAAGACACTCAACCATAAATCAGCATACATAATTCAGTCAACCTTTCAGTTACTTAAAATTGACTTTTCAATTTGTTAGGAAATAATACCCTATTGCTTAGAGCTACTAGTCTCTTTTCTTAAAATTGATTCTCTCTCCTTTCTCTAAATTCTTTTTCTTAACCCAAAATTATAACTGATTTTCTGCTTCTCTTCCACTTGCTTTCTTTTTCTAGCATGTATTGTCTAAGACCTTATCAGTCCTGAAACCACAAAACACTTTTTCAAAAGTATGGGTTATCAGAAAAGAATCCTGACTCTTTAAGAACTTCCAAACCTAAAGAATTACTGATTTTAGGCATTCATCCTGGAGATTTTGATTATATTAGAAATAACAGATCTCATGCTTCACAAAATCAAAATGACAACTTCTTAGAGTCAGAGAATAAGAGGCAATGGGGAAAGAATGGTACTGGAAGTTCTTTTCCAGTATGCTCTGTATGGAATTGCTTTTGAATGACTCCTGCGTGTCGGAAATCTGGAGCAGCAGTGTCAATTAGGGAAGATGTCGCTGTTACTGGAGATTCAGAAGTGGGGGAGAGGTGTCGGGGGGACAAAGAAGAAAGGGAGGAGGAAGTGGGGAGGGGAGGGGAGGGATGGAAATGAAGGGCACATCCTGAAGAGATAATCCCTGTATAACAGGAATGGTCAAAGCATCTCTCATAGTTCAGTCACTTCCAAACTCAGCTGGAGGCAAGAGGAAGCACTAGAGAGCCCCCTTCAGCCTGTCTCTGACGTTTATGGACTGGGCTTGCTAGAAGGCTCAAGAAGATGATGGCAGGAATGAAAATCCAACTGGTGTGCATGATACTCCTGGCTTTCAGCTCCTGGAGTCTGTGCTCAGGTAAGCTCAGCTGCATTTCACAACTCCCTGAAGTGATTTCTTTTTCCATTTTTACTGTGTGTTGCCACTTAACGTTAATGTATCCAGGGAGAAGAGTTTCTCCCTTATTCTGGATTTCCTTTTTAGTGATAGAAGCTGGATATTTTCTTTCTCTGTTTTATGATTACAAGAACTGGAAGATTTCTTTTTCCTTTTTAAATCTGCAAGGTAATAAAAGGGATTTCAATGAAACACTTCATGTTCCCCTTTGCAATGTAACCACTAGAAAAAAAAACATGTGAAACAAATCAAGCTGGTCACTCTCTAATGAGAAGTACAGGAGTGGTGCCTGTCAAAGTGCAAACCCATAATTAAAACTGATTGCATTTGAAATGTTTTATCTCTTCCTCATTCACTCTCTTAGGACATGGTGGCTTCTCCCTCTAAAATATTATTTTCTTAATTGTGTATATGTTAAGATAACAAAGTGAAAATTGATGTTTAATGAATAAATGAATAAAGCACTATTTGTAGAAAATTATTTCTAGAAAAATACACAAAATACCAAGCTCTTTTAAGAATACATTTTATATAACTTTTCTGTGTGACAAATAGATGTATTATTAATTTAACTATTTTTTTGCATGTCATTTAAGTTGATACAGAATGTAACTGGAAAATTGTCATTCTTATATTGATAAAAATTATTTCCCTGTATTTTGCATGTGATAATTAAGATGAAACCATACTTTGTCAAATATCTATCAATAGCTCACCTCGAAAATAAGATTTAAACTTAAAAGAGTAATATGAAATATTATAGTGATTGCCATATGCTCTAATTAATGTTGGAAAATAATTGAATGATCACATCAAGGTGGAAAAAAAACAAGGGATAAATGCAGCAAAAATATTTAGCCTGTTTTATACTGTTATATCATAAATATGACACTGAAATGTTTAATTCAAACTCCTGCTATGATTTAACTCAGTATAGTGTTCTATAACTTTATTTCTATTACCTTATAGTAATTTCTAAATTTTTCTTCTCTGTAAAATATTCATTATTGGAAACTGGAAAGAATATTCTAAAAAAACATCAGAAATCCATTTTCCACACTCTTGTACATGTATTGATGGACAACTCCACTTTTGCTTAAACAATTTCCTTAATAGCCTGTGAAAAAATTGCTAAGTACACGTGATTCTAAATCCTTGTTTAAAGTAGAGAAACAAATCTTTCAAAGTGTGTTTTGTAAAATAGCATCTCAAATTAAACAAATCTCAGTGTCTTTCTTATTCTAAAATTATCAGCAAGCAATTTCCTTTGTTTTTATCTTGAAAAAATGTCTTATACATACCTTTTCATTATGTTATTTTTAAAATATCAATACATATATATTCTGTATATGTAAACTATTTCCAGTAAAAATTATCCAGCATTTTTGATTAAATCTTTATTTTATCATATAATCAGGGTTTTTTTTTAAAATAATGAGATTCAGTGATTAAACAACTCCAACTCATCAATAGCTCTCCTTGCATAAAATCCTGTGTTTATTTTCTTAAAAGTGCTTCTATTCTGTTAGCCTAAAGTAAAACTATAATTGTTTTTTTCCAAATGTTATTCTAAGGAGAATGAATACATAGCAAAGACAATAAACTTCTAAGACAAAGTTTTTTGAGACTAATCTTAAATCTCTAGGTTATAATATAATTACATGATACGTGATTATACAGTAAACATGTGGTTTTGATTTTACTCAGATTCAGAAGAGGAAATGAAAGCGTTAGAAGCAGATTTATTGACCAATATGCATACATCAAAGGTAACTTTTTCTTTTTTTTTAAACCAAGGACTGAAAAACATATGAACTCTCATTATAAACATGGTGTCCTTTTCCTATAGTAATAACTTCCCATTGAGACAGAAAAGTTCATTGGGAGGCATTTCCTTTATGGGGAAACTTTTCCTTAAGTTCAAAGGACTTAAGGGTGTTGATGTGACAGGGAAAGAAGCTGTATTGATACTGTATAGTGTGTCAATCACTATACTGCAAATTTAATTAAGTAGTCACATATTATTTATGTGGACATGCAAATGTATTTTTAAAACTCCTCTTTCCATTCCAGTCATATTGTGCATGATGAAAGGTATATTGGCCTCAAGATAAATACATAAATGAAAATTAAGTGATATTTTTGCCTTTCTTGTACTATTGGGGAGAGTGAAGTGGAGTTCCTAAATTAAGAATTAAAGTTCACAAAACCCATGAAAGAAATGTGGTAGAGAGTAAAGAGCAATAGACTGGCAAACAGAAGCCTTGAGATCTAATCCCACAGCTGTGACTTATGAACTATTTGATCTTAAGCAAGGGGATTAGTTAACATTGCTTGCCTTTGTTTCCTTATTTTTAAATGTTGGGGTTGGAGTTTATGATCTCCCAGACATTTACATTAAGTCCACACCTGGATTTAAATTCTCCTCATAACAGAAGTGTTATTGGTACCTGCTTATTGTTTTTTATTGAATCAGGTGAAACTTTGTACTGGACCTTATTATTCCTCTCTTGGGGTCTTGAAAGCAAGGTTTTTAGATTCCAGCCTGTACCTAGGAATAAAACTCAATTAGAATATACCCAATTACCACACTACCACACAATCTTGATTTACCTGGAGTGAGTTAATCAGTGTGTATCTAAATGTAGAGTTGGAGAACAGGGTTCCCAACCAAAAGATGTTTCTCAAAGAAAAACATATCTTGAGGTGAGGCAGTCACCCGGTGCAATCACTGTTGTAATGCTGAGGATTCCACAGGCGCTGTGGTAAGAAAGTAAATGCTCAGGACTCCTCCTGCCTCTTCCCTAATTGGATGAGCATGTTCCAGGTGCAACAACCCCTAGCATAGAAGTAGAATTGTGTTCAATAGTGGGTGTGAAGGGGTAATAGCCATTTCTGTGTTTGTATGAGAATGTGGGTCACTGTTATCTCAGAGCTAACAAAGACGTTTTCTACTATGGTCCTTAAAAAGCATTTGGGGAAAATTTAAGTACCTATATATTTCCACAATTGCCCAGATCTACAAAAGTTGAACACATTGAAACCAAATTCTACCATAATTTGGTGGGTTTCCTATCAAGAATGATCAAATTTCATTTAGTCATTAAAACTCAGTGAACAAATACATTTAACCTTAAGATAATGGATCCTTTGTTTAATACTCATTCAGAATAGCAATGGCTATAATCGCTTCAACTCATAAATAGGAAGACAAGTGAAGTTAAGTCTGTTTTGAAAAATGGAACAGATTAGTATGCCTTAGTGTCTTGGTAGAGATTTTACCTCTATGATTTCAAGTTTATGTAGACAAATAAAGGTCCTAAATAATCTCCAAAATGTGATATGGTGTGGGGATTGCCAGCTACTTTGCAAAAATGTGGGAGTAGAGGTTATGATTCCTTCCCTGGCCGAGATGCTGCAAGGGAAAAACAATTTCAGTATATGAAGTGGTTTAGTTTCATTCTTAAGAGAAATACGTAGCCAAAGTATAGACAGAATAACATATACCGCTTTCATTCAGTCATGGGATATATCTCTAAAACAGATCATGGAAGAAAAATTGAATCCCATTGCCTCCTTTTTTACTTGAAATAAGTAAAATACAGACTATGATGAGGAAGCACCCAGAAGCATAATTATCCCAATTTTGCTGCTAGGCTGGGAACATAAAGCTCATTTCTTATTTTTTATAAAACTACTATCACTTATTTCTCTGTGATTCAGTTAGTTTTTGGTGTGTGTAGTGTTCTATGCAAATGAAAAGTCTAAACTTTTGACCATTTTAACCAATATACTGTATCTAAAATTTTGAAAGAATAGTATTTGATATTGGTATAACTCCATTATTAAAAGCTTCAGAAAGCTTCAGCTTTCTTCTTTCCACTCTAAAGGTAATTTCAATTTTTAAAGTAAAACTATTTAGACATTGAAATACTAATGTAGAAATACTCTTAAGCAACAGAAGGCCAAGAGAGATTCCAAAGCTTGAAGAGAAGGGGAAGATAAAGAAATTAGTTCTCACAATACAATTCTCTTTATTACCAGTGGTAGTGCTTTGGTATAGTTTTATTAAGAAACAGAACTTTGAAGAAAAGAATATGTTTTCTTTAGGCTCTCAAAAAGCTGCTGGAATGATGTAATTTTCTATGATCAAATTCAATGCCTTGAATACAGTAAGAGTTTAATAAATATTTATGTACTAACAATAAGAATCTAGGATTTATTACTAGCCCTTACCTTTTGTATTCAGCTGTAAGAACTTCAGGGCTCCACCACAGATGACTTTATTTTTACTTAGGTGAAATACTTGAATTCACCATGAATTCACCAATTCACCAATTCAAATGCTTGTAATACATTTGATTTCAGTGTATTATAGATAGTGACCACTAGTAATATGGGTTAGGTCCCATTTAATTAAGGAAACCAAAATTTGACCAGGATCTTATTCAGTATTAGGAGTTTAATCAAATAATGCTAAGTAAGAACCACAAATATTCTTGTTTTCCTCATTTTAAAAGCAAGAGAAGACAATATTCTAAATTTCTTATCTATAGGCTTAGGTCTATTATAGACATTTACGTAAAATAATTTAATAAATAAGAATGTTTATTGTTAAAGAAAATTATTCATGACACTTGTTAAAGGTAGCAAGGAAGACTTTATTCAAGAGGAACTATGGTTTTGCAAAGATCAGGCTTAACTCCAAGCACAACAAGGACAAGTGTGGATTTACAGCCAAGGAACAGGGTTGGGGTGGATCATTGTATGGAAAATTACTGAGGAAACTCTAAATCTAGGAGGATTCTTGCTAGACAACTCAATAGAATCCTAGGATGATCAGGTATCAATGGTGGGGCATTTTTGCTAACTTGACTCAGAAGGATTCTTGCTAAAACTGGACTAAGTAGACCAAGGACAGAGCCCAAGGTTGGGACCTCGTCAAGAAGAGGGCTCAGAGGATCCTAACTCAGATTTCATCAAAGACAGAGTGTCATTTTCTTGAGTGAACTATTTAAACCTTATAAGAAATGTTCTTAAATACATGTCTATTTAGACATCCTATGGTCAAAAGTGCCCTCTCTGCGGTGCTTCCAAAGTATGACAGGGGCTAAGGTGATATTAAATAATATACTAGTGAGTGATGCAGTGACTGTTTTAACTGGCAGAAGAGAACAAAATGCTTTACTCAGTTTCCTCATCCAAAAAATTAATCAGACAACACAAGTCCTGACAGATACTTTATGAATAAAGCATTATATGGTCAATTAGTTTGGGGAGCATTGGATATTATGTTAGCACCGTTGAAAAGTTACAATGAATATTTGCAAGTAAAAAGCTCAAGAAGCCTTTAAATTTCCTTTAAACTTCCTTTAAACTCACGTTTTCCAATTCACTTGACAGTGGAACTCCTTTTTAAAAACAGTGAGTACAGAGCAAGTGTTCTAAGGAAAACACTCAATCAGATGATCTCTAAAGAGCTTTCCGAATGTAAAATTGTACTATCCCATTAATTGGCAAGACATAAGGTGTTGCTGCCACACAGTGGAGCATGCTGCCTCTAAGTTTCCCATAGCAGAAAAATTCAAGAACAGGCTGATAATCACATTCGAGGGGCAGAGTTGAATGTATTTCCAAACTGTTTGAAAACATTATAGTGAATATTTTTGTACTCACAGATTTGCATGTCCCTAAGGTAAAGTCTTAATCAAAGGGTATGCACATTTACAATTTTTATACATATTGCCAAAACACCTTTCAAGAAATTATACCAATATATACTCAGACCAACAAATATTTAGAAGAGAAAGTGTGTGTTTCTCCATATCCTCATAAGTACATCAAGTGTACTTATACTTTTTAGGGTCTTCTGATCTGATAGTAGCCAAGTTGAACATCATTCCACATATTTCTGTTCCATATTTCTTCTTTGATAGCGATTCTGTGACTTGTCTGCTCATATTATTTATCTGAGGTTTAACACTTTTTAAGTGTTTTTTTTTGTTTTTTTTAATTGGGGCATTCACCAGTTTCTTTTGGAAGAGCTCCACCTGTGTTAAGTATATTAACATTTTGTGGCAGCTTTTACAGTATGTCTTGCTTTTGATTTTAGTTCAGGCTGTTAATTTTTGAGAGATAATTTACACATTTATGTATTTAAAATTATCTTTTCCTTTATGGATTCTGGTTTGGATATTTGCTTAACAATATTTTTCCAAATTTATAAAATAAATTCTATATATTTACATATTTTTATTTTTACTCATATTTAACCCATGGATATTGTTAGACTATAATATGTCAATAAAAGTTATAACTAGATCTAAATCCAGATTTCCCCATAGCCAACTCTCCCAAGGACTTCAAATGCAAACTTTGCTATACGCTCTTCAATCATATTTACTTGGATCAAATTTTGGACATTATATTCTCTTTTGTTGAGTTTTATATTTATGCTTGTTCTATTAATTCACTCTTTGATTACTGCAGCTTTAAGATACATTTTAATATCTGGTAGAGTAAGTCCTTCCTCATTACCTTTTTATTTTTCTAAGTCTTCTTAGTTCTCACATATTCATACTTCCAAATTAACTTCATAATTGTTTTGCTACACTCCCTCCTCTAAATTTCCAGTCTCCCCATATTTTCCAAATTGGAACTTTGATTTGGAATTGCATTGCATTTGGAGAATAATTCAGAGAGAATTGACACCAATAAAATTGATACTAATATTTTTGAATCTTCTCATCACAGCTTTGTGGTCATTCAAAAAAGCTTTTTTTATGTTCTTTAGAAAAAATTTATGCTTTTCTTCATCTATGCCCTTTGAGATGCTTGTTAAGTTTTATAAGTTATTTCACACTTAGCTTCTCCAAAAATTGGCAAATGAGAAAGTTGTTAATTATGGTAATAATGGTTTCAGCCAAGATCTTATTAGAAAAGGATATTTTAGAAAATATTATAATTTTCAAATAAATAAATTGATCATCTGTGATGCTACCTGTGACAACTATTAATGCGTGGAATAGATTCGTGGTCTCACACTACTGAATTATCCAAATCTATTAGTATCACCTTGGCCGCTCTTCCATTAGACACTAAACTGAAGTGTAATAAGGAGAGAGTGTTATTTTTAATATTTTCACCTGTGATATATACATATATATTTATGTATTTCTACTTACTGTAATTTCTATTTTCTTTCTTGCTTTGCTCATGTATGTGTGTGTTTGTGTGTATTAACTTTATTGCAGTTGGCAAATAGAGGATATGAAGTATCGACACTATTCAACTTTGTGATATGAAGTTACTAATTAATAACAGTGTTTTTATTTGGCTAGACTAACAATTAGGTCTTAAAAGGTAATGGCTTAGCACAATAGAAGTTTATTTCTAACTCTTACAACACAAATTTTAATTGCATTAACTATTTCTTTCTACATTTCAGATCAGTAAAGCAAGTGTTCCCTCTTGGAAAATGAGCCTGCTGAATGTGTGCAGTCTTATAAATAACCTGAACAGCCAAGCCGAGGAAACAGGAGAGTTTCCTGAGGAGGAGCTTATTACAAGAAGGAAATTTCCAACTACCTTAGATGGCTTTAGCTTGGAAGCAATGCTGACAATCTACCAGCTCCGAAAAATCTGTCACAGCAGGGCCTTTCAACACTGGGAGGTAAACAAAAACAAAATACGAATATGATTGTGGTTTTACTAGTTAACTCTCATTTGTACTGATTTTTTTAATCCTGATCATTATCATAACAGGAAGACTTACAAATATTAAGGAAGAATAAACCATGTGTTGAGGTTAACATTCCTTCAGATCTTCAAAGTGTCCTGCAAATATTTGGAGTTTAGCAAAATATCTTTTCTTTGGTCTTAAAAGGGGGATCTGTCTTAGGGCAGATTTGGTACATATGCTTTTATTGTGGATGGCATGGTTAGGCAGTTTTTGGTGGTGGTGGTGGCATGCCTAAGAAATTTAGGAAACTCAAAATGTTTTCTTAGAAACACATAAGTCATGTGTGTTTATTTATAAACAAACACAGAACACAAAAGGTTCCAGTTTTATTTGAATATATTAGGCAAATAAAACCAGAATGATAAGGATATATGCATATTTCTATTTCAATTGAATGTGTGGATTGTGGATTTCAATCATCCTTAGAAGCTAAACGAGGTCCACTATGGCTAGTACAGCCCAATTTCATTATCCAGAACTACCACAAGGGACTGGATGAATCAGTTCTATTAAATACTACGCTGGTGACTCACCACCTTTGGTTTGGAAATTTTTGGAAGAGAAAGGAGAAATGAAAATGCTTTAAGAAAAAATAAGAAGAAAATTTAAAAATTTTCCCGACAAGGGAAATATTTCTTTCAGATTAACCCCTAAGAGAAATTTACTTCATGTTTCATATTCTGGGCTTATACCAACACTGGGGATCTGAGGGTCTGAGGATGCCTTTCCTGCTAATATAACAATCTCTATAACACACTATCACAATGATACCCTGTGGAAAAGAGGAAATGAAATGCAGAACTTCTAGTGTTTATTCTAACTTGTAAACAAAATGATACTTTCCAGATTAAAAAAAAAATCTAGTTTTAATTTTTCTTGCTGGATTGTTTATCCCTTAATTCCAATTCCAGCTAAATGATTTTCTCTTTAAAATATTACATCAATAAAACTTGAAAAATACTAATTGTAACGTAGGGAAATATCAATTATGTGCTGTTTATCCAGGAAAAAAAAATAAACCCTCAATAAACTATAATACAGACAAATCAGGTACACATAAGATTTAAACTTTTGCTATTTTAAATGTTGTTGAGTGATTTAAAATAAAATGATAGTATTATTAAGAGTGTAGTACAATTACAGACTATGTGCACAGAGAAACAAAAGATTAAGAAACTAGATTGTCTGACAGTAGCTGTTTTTCCTTCTGTGAAATTGAACAGCTGTGGGTTGAAATAAAGTACTTGTGATACGATTCAATGCATACGGGTTATGATTAGAAACTTACTCTCCTGTCAGTATCAGTTATAGTCACCCCAAAGTTTAGAAGACATTCACAGATACGAATACGGTTCTTACCTTGAGCGTTGATCTTTTTAAAAATTTTGTGTAAATCATGTGCAAGACTCTGGAAAGTGTTCCTAAATATTTTATGCCAGTGGAACATTTGAATCAGAGCAGTACTATCAGGAAAAAGTGTTTGGAACTAATTTTAGAATGCAGCATATTTGATGAGGTATTAGACAAGATTCTACATAGAGATTAACTCCCTTGAGTTTTTGAATGTGAACTTGCTTTTAATGATTAACTATTAAGCAGCACAATCTAAAGATCTTTACCATTTAAACAGAGCTTTCACATATGTTAATTTCTACAACAGCTGAACAAGTAAGCAGAACAAGCATTCCTCTCTCTTTGACTGAGAAATAGATCTTTAGAATGGCTTTCAAGTCAAATCAGTAATTAACTTAATTGAATATAAAATTCTATTGACCTTTGAGGCCAAACCTGGTTTACTAGATTCAAAACTTTGTATTTGTTGTGATTTATGATATATTTCCATCTTTTGGTCTACCATAAATTAAAGTAAAATACTCAAAGTTATATTAAGTGTGTTCCTTCATTTGGAGGTATTAATATATGGCCTTGACAAATATAGAAAGCAAATTTTAAAGGCTGGCCTGATGAACTAAGAGCACAGAACAGAGAATCAGAAAAATCATGTTCTCATCCTGTCTCAGCCACTTGATAGCCACCTGTTCTTGGGCAAAACACTTAATTGTTGTGAACCTCATACATCTCATCCACATATATCTTACTGTCTGAATAGCAAATGAGATAAAAGGTAGACAAATACTCTGAAATGGAAGACTTTATGCATGTATGTTTCATTCATATTCGGTCTATCTTGCAGTTGATTCAGGAAGAGGTTCTTGATACTGGAAATGACAAAAATGAAAAGGAAGAAGTTATAAAGAGAAAAATTCCTTACATTCTGAAAAGGCAGCTGTATGAGAATAAACCCAGAAGACCCTACATACTCAAAAGAGGTTCTTACTACTACTGAGAGGATATTTTATTTACATGTGATTGTGATCTACCATCCTTTAATTAAATATCAAATTATATTTGTGTGGAAATATGACAGAACACAATTATTTTGTCTCTGCTACAATTGTGGTTTACTAGATGTGATTTTTCTGCATTAATATAAATTGGACTAAATGTTTTCGAATAAATCTAGGTCTTGAGCATGATGTGTTGTGTATAACTGGAGTAGATATTAATTAAGTCATATATAGAATGTTTTGTCATTTTGCAAAGCACTTAATGGGTTGTTGAAACAGTCAAAATGTTTGACATTCTAAACCAAATTATAAGAGATTAGAACAGAGTCTTATGGCAAAGTCTAGCTTACATGTCATTAACCCAAAACAAAATAATAGCACCTGTTTTATTATCTGACTGAACGTTTTACCAAATTAAAAGAAATACGTGCTCTCTTCCAAGACTTACTCATGAATCTCTCAGATATGGGGAAGGTAATAGTAGTAAAATAGGACCATCTTCAAAGAATGTTTAATGAATTATTGTTAATTCTGCTTCTCTTAATGAATGATCTTCAACTGAATTTGTTTTTCTGTTAAATAAACTTAATAGCTAACAAAAAAAACAACAAGCCATCAGAACCATGTTTCTTTGCAGATTTACTATCATTAGAAGAGTTACCCTTTATTGACATTTTTCCCTCACATCCAGTAAATGATAGCTTTATTTTTAACCTCACTGAGGAATTTATGTGACTAATATTTTTCCCACTTAGGAGACCATTTCTGAGGCAAAAGGCATATTTGAAATAACTCCTCATGAATTTCCTTAAACACTGTACTTACAGTCTCATAAGCCCTCACAACCCTTACACCCCACCATTAGCAGTGGCCTCCTAGACTCCTGCTCTGACAGGGGGCCTAGGAGGACCTCTCTTTACAGGTTGCATCCTAGTCCCATAGTCATCTATGAAGGAAGATATCAGGATTTGACTTATTCTGGAATTAAGGAGTTTTGAGAACTCTATGGCCTTTAGATGAGTACGCCCCCTCCCCTAGGCTAAACCCCACTTAGTAGGATTTAAGTGTAGCTTACCAATCTCTGAGTTTTTCTGATAAAACCATGACTTCTCACAACTACCTCCCTACCATCTTTTATAGTCCTAACAGCTTCAACATTAAATAGTGCTCAAGGGCTTCCCTGGTGGCACAGTGGTTGAGCATCCGCCTGCCGATGCAGGGGACGCGGGTTCGTGCCCGGTCCGGGAAGATCCCACGTGCCGCGGAGCGGCTGGGCCTGTGAGCCATAGCTGATGAGCCTGCGTGTCCAGAGCCTGTGCTCCGCGGCGGGAGAGGCCACGGCAGTGAGAGGCCCACATACCGCAAAAAAATAAAATAAAAATAGTGCTCAAGGCACTGTTCCTAAGAAGGAAACTACTCCATAGTGATTAAGAGTGTCTACTCTGGAGTCAGAAGGCCCAGATTCAGCTCCATTGTTCACTAGTAATCTTGGACAATTTATTTAACCTCTCTGTTTCCTCAGCTACTAAATGTGCGGTCTGGAGGAGGGTAAAGTAGTCTGATATGGTGTAAAATGCTTACAACGGTACCTGGAATAGATTAATAACACACTACATTTCTTCTGGCCACTTTCCTACTGGTTTTCCTTTCTTCACAAACTACAGAGCATAACACAGTTTCATATGCTAACCCTCTGTGTTTTGAACAACTGCTGATCTCCTTTTTACTTGCTTCATTCATTATCCTTGAGGACTTCCACATACATGTGCAAGATCCCTCCATAATCTCCCTTCTCAGTCCCTGACATCTTCACTTCCAATAATAAACATTTTATCCATTTCACCTCATCCCATCACTTCCATGGTCCTACCATAGTACTTCTCACTCCCAATAAATTCAACCTCTCCAAAAATCTCGATTTCAAGCACTCTGCTCTCTACACGTCATCTTCTCTCTCCAGTTCACATAATCTATCACTCTCTAACATTTATGATTCCATCTAATACATTGTCCCCACTTCTTTTCACTCTTCACCTTCTAATCATGCCCTCACTTTGCACTTTACTTGGCTTAGATTCTATCGTGTAAAATTAAAATCACTCCCTTATTACCCTCAATTTCCTGTCCTTCTACATTATAGTAGCCTGTGGGAACACCATCAGTTAAACTGAAATCTCCCCCTGATTGTGACCTGACCTGAGAAGCTGAACATAGCTGGAGAAAAGCACCCAAACTGTTGAAGTGTCACACTTAAAATTTGTGATCGCAAATCTCAAGAGGGTCCTTAGTACTGCCCAATATTCCTACTCTGTTTGCATGATAAATTTTGCCTCCAGTTCTCACTAATGATTGTTTTATATCTTCTCTTCTTCCTTAAATTGCAACACTCGTCATTCTCCTGACATTCGTCAGATGACTTTCTAATGATCTCACCCAAAATACAAAGCAATAAGAAGAAAATCATATTTCCCTACCACTGAATGTAACAATTCCCTTGCATTTATGCCTCACTCTCTTACATTTCAACAGAGGAACTGTCTCTTCTCTTCTGAGGTTTACTCCTTTATTTCCCCATGTCAGTGAACGGTCCCACCAACTGCTCAGGCCAAAAATCTAGTAGTAATTCTTAACTCCTCTCTTTAATACGAACCTGCCATTTCATCTGTTAAGAACTTTTGTTGGCTTTGCTTTCCAAAAACATCTCAAATCTGTCTACTTCTTGCCATATCCACCACTACTGCCCTAATCCACACATTTTTCTCCCCCCCGGGACTGTGACAGTTTCTTCCCAGCTGCTTTATTCTTATCATCTTATTCATCTATATCCTCATAGAGGAATAAAATTTTTAAAAATATTAATTAGATTATGCCATGCGTCTCTCCTCAAAATTCCACAGCGTCTTTCCCTTGCATTTTGGATTAAATCCAAATTCTGTCTTAAAAAGCCTGAAATGCTGCAGCATTGGTTTACTTCTCTGTTTAATTTCATTCATTCCCCTCCAGTCATATTGGCCTTTTTGTTATTCTTATATCCAGCTTGTTTCTGCTCCAGAAACAAAAAACAGTTGCTGAAACCTCTTTTCTGGAAAGCTCTTCTGGTTGAAAATCCTTTTTCCTGGGTACACAGGACATCCACTTAAAGATTACATTTTCAGCATCTCTTGTCATAGGAACGGCTAAGTTGGAACCAATGGGATAATGGGTGGTAAAAATGTGTATAACTTGTGGGTCTGTAATAACTTAAAGAGAAACTTCATTCCCTGAACTTTGACTTTTTCCTCATTTTGTTTTTTTGGTCTTAAATGTGAATTTATTGTAACCACACAAGTGAATACCATTGTCTTGAGCATGACACTGATTGATAGAGCTTGTAGAGCAAAGCTGCCTCACCGGCCTGGACCAACCACATTGTTACTTGAAAGAGAAATGCATTTCTAACTTATTTAAGCCACTGTATTTTTCAGCCTCATTGTTACAACGCCTCAACCATTATTTTAATTGTTACAATCTTCTCATGGTTTATTTTTCACATAATTTAGATCTCTGCACATATGACATATGTACAGTGAGGACTTTTCTTAAATAACCTTCATCCCTGAGTCAATATCCATCTAACTTGCTTTATTTGTCTACAGCCATACCACCCTGAATGCATCTGATCTCATCTCATTTATATTCCTATATTTTTCTTCATATTTGAAAAAGAAAAAAAAAAGCAGCCATTGACAGCAACCAGCTGGGAGCTGGCCTGGCACCAACAGCTAGGCTATGGTGCCCTCCAGTTAAACACAGATAATTTCATAGAATAAAACTTCAGACAGGGTCATTCTAACCATGATGGCAAAAGACAATAAACATGACCACTCTATAATCGTGTCTGAGCAAAAACAAGGACACCACAAACCACAGAAATGATCTGACATCCTCCTTTCCCACATAATCTGAGTGACTACTGCTTTAACTAAGGTCTATTTTTCTACCTCTAGCATTAAAACCACTATAATACCCAATCAAAGAAATACCCTCACTTTCTGAAAACACCCAAACCAGAGCAAAACCACACTTTCAGAATATTCTTCAAATCACAAGTCTAAATCCTGTAAAAGCCCCCTACATATGCCCTGTTATTGGGAGGTCCCATGGTTTTCCATTGAATGAGATCTCCAGTACCAACAAGCCCGACCTTGTGGGAGAGTGCTGTCTGTGGTCTTTGGCTGGTAGACATCAGCACAGCACATATCATAACTTGAAATTATATAGTAATTTATTTGTTTACTTGTTCATAATTTTTCACCCCCGCTCGAATGTGTAACCTTTGTGAAGACAAGGATTTTGTTTTTCTTATTCATAGTTGTATTCCCAAGGTTGAGCACCAGGCCTGGTAACTGTTAGTAAGGATTTGTTTAATGAATGAATAAATTAGCAGCAGAATCGCCTTTTCTCTTCTAATAAGAGGTTTTAGACATAGTTTCTACACATTTTTAAGCCCCTTCTTAGAGATTACACTTCAGAAAGACTGGTTATGAGCTCAGATATCCACACAAAGTCCCTGGTCTTTTGTGAAGCATCACAGAATGTAGGAGGTTAAAGCTCACCTTCACTAACAGTGGCAACCTGGGGAGATTAGGCTTCATTTTTTGTCTCTTAGATTCCCTTCTGTGAGGAAAACAAACAAAAATGCCAAAGTGAAATTGGCAGTACAGCTGACCCTTTCTTGAACAACATGGGGGTTAGGGGCACTGACTCCCTGTGGAGTTGGAAATTCATATATAACTTTACAGTCAGCCTTCCTTATCCATGGTTTCGCTTCTGCAGGTTCAACCAGCAGGGACTGTGTAGTACTATAGTGTATTCATTGAAAAAAAAATCCATGTGTGAGTGGATCTGTGCATCTCAATCTCATGTTGTTCAGGGTCAACCGTAGTTAAAAGGGGAAGGAATGGATTTGTGAAATATAAAGAGAAAGTACTAACACGAACTGGTACTTGAATGTAGGAGGAAAGAAGAAAGGAATATTCTAGATTATTTTGAGATTTCAAGTCGGGAACCTTGTTCTATATTTGCAAATTCTGAGATTTCCCTTAGTTTGAGCTATGTGAAACTTAAATATTTAAATCCAGTCCCTGCCTAGGAGTCCACCAAGATGATAGCATCGAAGGCTTCTGAAATCCTTCTCCCATAGGCACGCCAAATTAACAAGCAACCATGGAGCCCTTTCCTCTGAAAGAAATCCAGAGACTAGCTGAGCAACTTCTACACATTGGGCAAATGAGAAAATACCCAGATTGAAACAGGTAGGAAAGGCTGAGGCATGCCCTCACCATACAATTCACCCTGGTACCGTGCTATACAGTTGGGAGGGAATGCCCAACTCCTAGTGTTGCCTTCAGAAGCAAAAGATTTGGACTGTACATCTGGTGCCCCTACTTTAAGGCTCCCATTTGAGGGACAGGCTCCCCCAAAACACTCAGCCCTGAAAGCCAACATGGCTTATGTCCATGAGACCCATAAGGCTATGATAAACAAAAGAGCAGTTCTTAACAGGCGTGCTCACGCTTGCACAGTGTTGTGTACTTGTTTGATATGATCTAGAATCCACTTGCTTTTTGTTCTGAGAATGAAGTTGTTTACACTGAGAAAGCTGTGTCAGGATATCATCATTAGCATGAACACTCAGTAGCTCAGCAATTGACAGGCACAGCTGGGGGCTTATTGATAAGAACTGTTGTGAAAGAGCGACTCTGGCTGGGGGATTTTAAGCTTTAAATACTAAGAGGTTTGACCAGCAACTCAAAAGTGTTTAGTCTGGGCAAGGCTACTCTTTGCTAATCGAAACAGCTTTCCAAAGATCTCCTGGCTGGGCAAGGCGACTCTTTGCCAGGCAGTGGTGAAAACTATGCAGAGGCCCTGAGAGGGATATCATCTTTCCCATCAACACTGGCATCTTTGTTCCCAGCAATGGCTCTAGTAACAAGGGACTTTTGCTTTGGCACTGGCAGCTGGACATCAGCTCACGGCTGGCTAAGCTGACCCTCCCAAGAACAACTCGTAGAAAGGTACACCTCACCTAAATTTGGGCTTTATTCCTTTTCTCTCCCCCTTGCCTGAAACAATATTGTGATTAATCTATTGTTGGTTTGGAGGACATGGAATCAACCTAAGTGTCCATTGACAGATGAATGGATAAAGAAGAAGTGGCACATATATAAAATGGAATATTACTCAACCATAAAAAGAAATGAAACTGAGTTATTTGTAGTGAGGTGGATGGACCTGGAGTCTGTCATACAGAGTGAAGTCAGTCAGAAAGAGAAAAACAAATACCATATGCTAACGCATATATATAGAATCTAAAAAAAAAAAAAATGTTCTGAAGAACCTAGGGGCAGGACAGGAATAAAGACACAGACGTTGAGAATGGACTTGAGGACACAGGGAGGGGGAAGGGTAAGCTGGGACAAAGTAAGAGAGTGGCATGGACATATATACACTACCAAATGTAAAATAGATAGCTAGTGGGACGAGGCCGCATAGCACAGGGAGATCAGCTCAGTCCTTTGTGACCACCTAGAGGGGTGGGATAGGGAGGGTGGGAGGGAGACGCAAGAGGGAGGAGATATGGGGACTTAAGTATATGTATAGCTGATTCACTTTGTTATACGGCAGCAACTAACACAACAATGTAAAGCAATTATACTCCAATAAAGATGTTAAAAAAAAAGGGGGGTAGGTTATTTCTTTACTGGCTTATTAAGAGACATTATCCTGTATACTATTGGCTTGTGAAATTATCATCATTCCCGCAGTGAACCTGTGCTAGATAATTTATTGGCAAAGCAATCTCAGTGTCTGAATATAATTTGCCACCAGCCAAAGCACGTGACTATCCCCCCAGGGCTCAGTATAGAGAGAGCGGGCAAAACCGCCCCTCTCTCATTCTTTCCCTACAAAGGGTCTGTCTTCATACTAATTTTATTTTATTTTTTTTCTCCACTTTTTTTTTTGGCTGTGCTGTGCCACTTTGCAGGATCTTAATTCCCCAACCAGGAATCAAACCTGTGGTCCTTGCAGTGGAAGCTCTGAGTCCTAACCACTGGACCATCAGAGAATTCCCTGACTTCTAATTTTAGCAAAAATTTAGGGGCTGACAGTGATCCTCCCCAGAGAACAGGGAAACTTGTGGACATTTTCCCTACCTTTCCTTCTGGCTCACTGCAACAATAAAACAAAGCTGCCAGTATCTCCCTGGATGGAGCTTACACACACTTCTGGTGCCCCAGGCTTTGTAGCTGCTGCCTGAGGGGATGGATTCCCCAAACCACTTCCAAGCTTATCTCTATGCTATAATTATTTTTGGAAGTCTGAATTAATATTGGACAAAATTGTAAATAAGCCACCCATCTTTTATCATTGTTTCGTCCTCTGAGTGAAAACTTTATAACGTGGCTCTCAGACCATTTCATTCCCCCTAGTAAATTTATTAACATGATTTTAATTATTTTTCTTGGAATCAAACCTTCACCTGCAGGAAAGAATCTCATATTTGGAAATCATTCATAGCAGCTACAGAAATATTGAAACAAATTAGTCTCATTTACTCAACAAATATTTCCTGAGCTCATTCCACGTATTGGGGTAGGCACAGGGGATAAATCTGTGAGCAGGACAGACTAGGTTGTCTGCATAATGAGCTTCAAGCTCTTGCGCAAAGCCCCTCTTCCCCTACCTTTCAGGTTCTGCTTTCTCTGCCCTTTTGCTGATCATGCAACATAAAGCTGTGGATGAACAGTTCCCTCTGAAACAGCTTCTCCTCCTGTTGAAGAGAGGGTATGTGTGCTGGTAATTACCATGTTGTCTTTGGTTGGCTGGGGAGGAAAGAGATCTGTGACCGTTCCTATATGATATGTTTAACTTCTTCTCATTCTGTATTGAGGTACAGAGTATTGAAGTAACAGGTTTTAGGGCCACAGAGCTAATTTATTACAAAACAGGGATTAGAAACAAGGTGCATTTATTCTTTACATAAGCTCTTCATCAGAAAGACTTCCCAGTTGTGGCGTGCGAACTCTCAGTTGTGGCATGCATGTGTGATCTAGTTCCCTGAGCAGGGATCTAACCCAGGCCCCCTGCATTGGGAACATGGAGTCTGGAGCCACACCTAAAGAGCCCGCCTGCTGCGACTAAGGACCCCGCCTGCCGCAACTGAGACCTGGTGCAACCCAATTAATTAATTAATTAAATTAATAAATAAAGACAGACAGACTTCCCAGGGCAAATAAAGCTAGTCTATTGCAAAGTATCAAACTACTCTGCTAGGCTGAGCTTACTTAGAAATGCAGAGCGCCAAGTCCCAAGTTGGAGCCAGGGAACTTGAGAGGAATTTCATGTTCCTGTGGCTCACAGACCTCTAGACCAGCATTTCTCAAATGAGGGTTGGTTTCTTCACCCGAGTAAAAAATACAGATTCTATGACTCTATTGCAGATTTAGTAACTCAGAATCTCTGAGGGGGAAGCTTGAGATTTGTATTTTAATAAGCTACACGGGTGATTTGGATACAAAGTCAAATTTGGGGAACAGTTTGCTATTTGTCATTTTAGAGACTTATTTTTCCACCCAGTAATCTGTTTGTTTTAAATAGATTTTCTTTGTATCAAGTTTCAGGCTAAATAAAAAACTTAGTATTAACTCAGATAAGGAAACAGATGACAAGAACTAGAGTTGTTTTAAAATTTCCTAGTCTTTCTTACAGGATTATATAAAGATACATGCAAAAGTACTAGAAACCCTAAAATCACAAAATAAAGCTTTATTATGTTGCCCTCCATTACCACTCACAAATATTTATTATTAACTTATTAATATACATTGAGGAGGGAATGGGGGGCCCATTTTACTTTATCTGCCCTGATTTCTTACTCCATAAACCCTCCACCTCACACTAAGATAGGAAATCTGACAGGGTGCCACATCTGGGGGCATAATTTCATTCTGGTAACTGATTTTTCAGTTTTCATCTGAATTATTGTTGATGGTATAGAAGTACTCTTTTTTTAATGAATTTATTTATTTATTGTTGGCTGCATTGGGTCTTCGTTGCTGTGTGTGGTCTTTCTTTAGTTGTGGCGAGCAGAGGCTACTCTTCGTTGCAGTGTGCGGGCTTCCCATTGCTGTGGCTTCTCTTGTGGCGGAGCATGGGCTCTAGGCACGTGGGCTTCAGTAGTTGTGGCATGCAGGCTCAGCAGTTGTGGCTCACAGGCTCTAGAGCACAGGCTCAGTAGTTGTGGCGCACAGGCTTTAGTTGCTCCGCGGCACGTGGGATCTTCCCAGACTGGGGCTCAAACCCGTGTGCCCTGCACTGGCAGGTGGATTCTTAACCACTGAGCCATCAGGAAGTCCCAGAAGTACTCTTGAACTCAAAGGAACTTGATGTAACGAATCAGCCATTTCACAGGATCAGAACAGTGCAAGGCTTTAAAGTTGTGTCACTGATAAAATGTAAAACTATAATGAAAATGAACCTGAATTCACCTTCTGCTCTGCATTTATTTAAGTGTAAAAATACATCTAAATAAGACACACAGTGTCCAGCATGGCACACACTAATGCTTGGTGTATGACCTATCTCCTTGGCTTCATCTTCCCTCATATTCACATGCTCCAAATCACTCTGTGATTTTTCTCTTGTGCTTTTTGCTCCACACCTTTTCTCTTGCCATTTCTTCTACTTAGGATTTACTTCTACCCTTGTCCAATTGATGACGTCCCATTCTTTTTGAAATTTAGATGACATCCCATTTGTTGGAAACATTTTCTAACCTACCAACTCACCATCCAAAGCTCAGTTAGGTCTCCTCTGTATTTGTCCTCTGTGCTACTATAATCCCTTGTATATGTCCCTGTTAGCACGTTTCCTCCATGGTATAATAGATTGCATACTTCTCTGAAAATAGGTCAAACTTCTTTAAGTTAGATATTATGCCTAGTTCATCTCTATATCCTGTTGCAGATCCTGGCACGCCCAGGAAGATGTTTTTCTTTTCTTTTTTTGCCGTACATGGGCCTCTCACTGTTGTGGCCTCTCCCATTGTGGAGCACAGGCTCCAGACACGCAGGCTCAGTGGCCATGGTTCATGGGCCTAGCTGCTCCGTGGCATGTGGGATCTTCCCGGACCGGGGCACGAACCCGCGTCCCCCGCATCGGCAGGCGGACTCTCAGCCACTGTGCCACTGGGGAAGCCTGGAAGATGTTGTTTGAATGAATAAACCATTGCTTAGCTGAGATAAGCAGTGATTGCTCTCTCTTACTTTCATCCCACTCCTTTGAGGATAACCCTCTAGACAGATGACCCCAGAACCAAATCTATCGCTTTGTAGACTCAACTATAAGATTATCTGTGGATACAGGGAATCTACTTATAGCAGTTATTATGTTCTTACTTCACAAGGGCAGTGGAGCTCTTCCCAGATTTGGAGTGCCATGAGCATTTTAATGATCTAGTGGCTTCAGGGATTCACTTATCCAGCTCAGTGTGTGATAAGTAGCATACAAAGTGAAGTCCTTGAGAGAGAGCGATCCTACCTGTCTGATATCCGTCCAGGAAGCATCCCTGATGTCCAACCAGGAAGCATTGGAAGCTTACTCTTTTCTT
Source organism: Neophocaena asiaeorientalis asiaeorientalis (assembly GCF_003031525.2). NCBI lineage: Eukaryota > Metazoa > Chordata > Mammalia > Artiodactyla > Phocoenidae > Neophocaena > Neophocaena asiaeorientalis. Next base: position 286,071 of record NW_020173924.1, read on the forward strand.
ATAGAGCCCAGCTACCCTGGACAACAAATTGGTTCCTTCCACCAGGCATTGCTACCCTGACCAAGATCAACACAAACCAGTTTTTCTCTAATTAAGAGCAACAGCCTAAATACAGTTAGGATTTCTGTGACGGAAAATCTTTCAGTGCTTTGAAGATTTTTGCAAAGCTTCATTAGATTGCATCTGATTTTACCTTGTTCCAATTTAAATCACTTCAGACTTTTACAGGGCATCCAATCTATGGACTTTCACTTTAGGGGAAGAATTGAGATGAATACTGAAATACTAGCAACTGGAAATATGTGCAAATGAATCTAAGTAAGAGTTTTTGAGTGTTCTCAGCAAGGTCCTGGGGAAAACTAAAGTGAGGGAATTTAAGCCATGTCTTGTGATCTTATTGGTAACTTTTTTTTGTTTTGTTTTGTTTTTGTGGTACGCGGGCCTCTCACTGTTGTGGCCTCTCCCGTTGCGGAACACGCGTAGGCTCCGGACGCGCAGACTCAGCGGCCATGGCTCACGGGCTCAGCGGCCATGGCTCACGGATCCAGCCGCTCCGCGGCATGTGGGATCTTCCCGGACCGGGGCACGAACCTATGTCCCCTGCATCAGCAGGCGGACTCTCAACCACTGCGCCACCAGGGAAGCCCTTATTGGTAACTTTTAAAAGGAGGTGTGAAGCGACACACTGTGCGTCTGCATTTACCATGGCACAGCCTCATGAAAGACAAGGCGTCTGGCGTTTACAAGAGAAGCCTTCATGTTTCTGGATTTAAATTCAATAAGTGTTAAAACACCCTCAGTGTCATACTTGTAAAGCTTAATTTCTGTTCACTTAAGAATTTCCCACTTCTTTAGTAGATAGAAGCCTGCTGTTTAACTGTCCTGAAGGAAGCAATCTGACTCATCTGCTGTTCCTAATCAACTTTTAATCAAGAGAAAGCTGCCTACAGACAGCAGTTTAGAGATGTTCCATTTATTTCTTCCTGCATTATCTTCCTGATAATCTAAAATGTGCTGAAATGAAACTGACAAAGGACTGTCAAAATATTTTCATGAAATCTCTGGGAAACAGTCACAAAGATACTAGAGTAAGTTCCATGTCCATATTAGCTTTCTAAGAACATCATTCTTTCAGATTTAAAGTCCTGAGATTTTGTTTTATTTTCAGAATTTTTCCCAAGAACTCTGATTCTTATTTCATCCAGATAGAAGTCAGAGTTACAGTTATTAAATTAATTTGTTTACTCTTTTAATTAACAAATATTTCCTCAGTACCTACTCTCTGAGGCACTGTGCAAAGCATTGGGACAGCAAGTTAAAGACATACTTCCTGTGTACACATAATATCTTTCCAAATCACATGCTATGTCCATGTGACTAAATTGGCCACTGGGATGCAAGCAAAACTGTTAACGTGACGCCTTCCTAGAATCTCCTTGAAGAGACAACTGACACAAGTCTTTATACCTTGTGTTTGATCTTTCCTCCATCCTGCCCTCCTGGAACACAAATACCATCTTGGACTTTAATGTCCACACACTAAGTATGGCACAGTGACCTGGAAGGAGCTTAAGTCCCTGAGAAGCGGAGCTAATTTACCAGCATTGGATCGTGCACTTCTGCATTTACACATGAGAAAAAAACCCAGTTGTTTATGTTTTGTTTAGCTGATGGTAATTTTAAGGTTTTCTGTTCCTGCAGCTAAAATCAATACTTTACAAATCAACTTCTCATCCCCTTTTGCTTTATAAATCCTTCATGATGTAGACCAGAAATCATGGTTCCAGAAAGCATTCCTTGACCAAGACCAACAAAATCAACTAAAATGTAAAATAAAATAAATGATCAATCATGTAGCATAAATAGAAAATGTGATAGAAAGTTAAGAAACATAGAGGATTGAAAAAATGGAGAAGCACTTAACTATTTGAAAAGATTTCCAAAAACTTACAGAAAGTTTAATAAATTTTATGCAGGGTAAAGAAAAAGATATTTATATCTAGACAATTATTAGTGAGACTTCAGAGCACAAAGAGAAGATCTTCAAAGCAGCAAGCAATTCCTACCTCCACAAGATCAAATCACCTACACAAAAGGTAGCTAATAGACTGAGCTCAGTTCTCAATGGCAACAATAGAAGTTAAAAGATCTCGAATGATGTCTTCAGTGTACCAAGAGAAATAATCTCTGCTTAGATTTCTATGCCCAGTGATAGGACCTTCCAAGAGCAGTTGTGAAATAAAGACAATTTATTTAATTTAGAGATTTGACACCATAAAAAATGATTTGCTAAAGAAAATAATCCCATAAAAAAACCTGAGATGCAAGGAGTAGTGACTAGAGATATTGGTAAATATGGAGTTAAATCAAAACACCAATACACTATTTTAATGAGAGTAATAAATATATACTTCCAAGACTTTTTTTTTAAAAAACCTTAACAGAATGAAAATACTGGTCAGCAGTATTATACTAGAAAAAAGGGGCTTGGGGTCAAAGCATTTAAAGTTCTTGAACTATTTGAGAAGATCTTAATATTCTGAACAATGTATGATTTATTAAAGTATTAAATACCAAGATAAGAAGTATAGAGAGAATAGCTTCAAAGCTGGTAAAAAAAAAGGGGGAGGATGAGATAAGCAAATAAAGGAAAAATAAGCTTAGTAAATCCTGAGGATGGCTTTAAAAGAAAAAGAAGAGAAAAATAAATAGGAAATACAAAAAAAAAAAATCAGTAGTCAGAAGTGGACCTTTCTGGAATGGTGTTGTGAGGTGCTCTGTGAAACCTCTTTCTCAGAGACACATTTTATAAAATTGGTCAAAATATCAAAAACAGTCATTCAAAATCTGTACAAATTGATTAAAGGGATTATAATAAATTGAGATGCATTTATTCAACAAAACTTAGTAAGAACAGGGGGCTGCCATGACATTCAAACTAAGGGCTGAACCCCTCTCTCCACAACTCTGTATTGTGGGAGAGCTGTTCTGTTCAGCTGGACCACAGAGTAGCAGTTCCCTCTCTCTCCAGCTTCTGGATGGACTCAGCAACAGGTAAACATGGGCAGATCCCATGGGACACATCACCATCAATTGACGAATAGGTAAACAAAATGTGGTACATCTCAAAAATATTATGCTAAATAAAGAAGCCAGTTACAAATATCAATAACTACATATTAAATGATTGTAATTATATGAAATAATATTGTACAACAGGTGTACAACACAGTGATTAGATATTTTTATAGATTATACTCCATTTAAAGTTATTATAAAATATTGGCTATATTCCTTGGGCTGTACAATATGTCCTTGTAGCTTATTTATTTTATACATAGTAGTTTGTATCTCTTAATCCCATACCCCTATCTAGCCTCTCCCTCCTTGTCTCCCCACTGACAACCACTAGTTTTTTCTCTATGTCTGTGAGTCTATTTCTGTTTTATTACATTCATTCATTTGTTTTAATTTTTTAGATTCCACATATAAGTGATAACATACAGTATTTGTCTTTCTGTCTGACATTTCACTAAGCATAACACCCTCCAGGTCCATCCATATTATTGCCACTTCATTCTTTTTGATAGCTGAGTAATACTCCATTGTATGTATATAATTTTTATCTCAATGTCAACTTTTTTCACTGAATAAAAATTTAACTGGGTCAAGAAAATAGTCTTTGAAAATCCACTCTTTACATGTGTCTCAAGTTGTCCTTTAGTGTGCTATAAAGACAGTGAATACAGTATATATGTATATATATACATATATATATATGCCAAATCTTCTTTATCCGCTCATCTGTTGGTGGACACTTAGGTTGCTTCTGTATCATGGCTATTGTTAATAATGCTGCTATGAACATTGGGGCACATGTATGTTTTCATTTTTTTCAGATTTATACCCAGGAGTGGAATTGCTGGATCATATGGTAACTCTGAGGAACCTCCATACTGTTTTCCAAAGTGGCTGCACCAGTTTACATTTCCATCAACAGTGTAGGAGGGTTCCCTTTTCTCCATATCCTTGTCAACATTTGTTATTTGTAAACTTTTTGTTGATAGCCATTCTGACAGGTGTGAGGTGATACCTCATTGTGGTTTTGATTTGTGTTTCTCTGATGATTAGTGATGTTGAGCATCTTTTCATGTGCCTGTTGGCCATCTGTATATTTTCTTTGGAAGAATGTCTATTCGGGTCTTTTGCCCATTTTTTAGTTGAGTCTTTTTTTTTTTTTAATATTGAGCTGTATGAGCTGTTTATATAGTTTGGATATTAACCCCTTATTGGTAAAATGATGCAAATATTTTCTCCCTTTCAGTAGGTTGTCTTTTTGTTTTGTCAATGGTTCAAATTAAGAACTTTAGCAAACTAAAAATTTCGTGCAGAAGAAGGTTGAATTGTCTTGTTTCCCTAGTGAGTGGAATCAGAATGGCTTCTAGGATTCCAGCCTGAGGAATTAAGGACACTAAAAGACAGCAGTGTTGTTTTGTTTTCTGTTCAGTGGTTACTGTTGATTCCTTTGGGTGGGTAGGTAGATGTACTAATTTCCTAGGGTTGCTGGAACAAAGTATCACAAATTAAATGGCTTAAAGAGCAGACATTTATAGTCTCCAAGTCTGGAGGCTTGAAGTTCTAGCTTAAGGTATGTGCAGGATAGGCAACTTCTGAGGGCTATGAGGAAGAATCTGCCTCTCCTCTAGCTTCTAATTGTTTGCTACCAATTTTTGGCACTCCTTGGCTTGTGGAAACATCAGCCTGAGCTCTAGCTTCATCTTCACTGGCATCTTCCTCTGTGTGTATGTGTATGGTCAAATGTCCCCTTTTTATAAGGACACCATCACACTGGATGAGGGGCCGACAGTACTCCAGTATGACCTCAGTTCAACTTATTACAATTAAGTCTAACGGCAATCGCCCTATTTCCAAATAAGTTCACATTCTGAGTTATTAGGGTTAGAACTTCAACATAGGATTTTTGAAGGGACACAATTCAACCCATAACAATAGGGAAGTCACAGTTCAGGAGTTGACATTGACTCATATTGGGTTTCATATATGTTCGAGACATCCTTTGATATTCCCAAATGTAAATTGTCTGGTAAGTGGTTGAATATAGGAGATAGCACTTAAAGGAGGTACAAATTATAAAATTAAAAATCATAATTATATAGATAGTATTTAATGGCATATGCATTGCTGATATTAATTAGGGAATGAGAATAAAGAGAAGAGAACTGGGGACTATACATTGAACTTTGTTGAAGGAAAATGAGGAGTATCACATTCATTCATAATACCATTATTCAACTATCTGTAAGGGTATAGGGAAAGTATTGTATGGAAGACAGAGACATGAAACTCATTAATTAAAGGAAACACTAAAGTGGCTTTACCTTTCAGAATAAAATATAAAGGTAATATATTCTGACCTTTATCCTTTTATACTGTCATTCTTTCTCTTTCTCTCTCATTCCAATAACAATCAATTTAAAAATAAATTTCTTACATAACACTTTGTGTATTTATGTGTCAGATTGACTGGAGCTATAGAGGGGAAGATTTGGAATAAGAGTATTTTGAATGGAAACTCCTAAAAAAAACCTTTAGGTTGGAGAACTTCTAGAGTTATTCCAAACTAATTTTGTTTTCCACCAGCTACTGATGGTCTTTTCATTTTAGTTCAGTTTTTCAATCCTAGTTTTGGAAATAATGTATTAAGTAAATGTGCTGAGACCAGAGTCAGAATCTCTATATATTTATGGACAAAGAACCAACATGTATTTTGGACATTTATGTGAACTACAAAGGAGCATGATGCCTTCAAAAAATCTATGATTTGATGCAAAGAGACTATTGTGAATCTTAGTTTGCCCTCTTCCCAGGAATCCAAACAGTCTTTGAAATAAGTACACAGTTCTATTTGGATCCTTCAGCAAGATGCAAAGATGAAAACTACCCAGTACATTGCTGCCTAGCTCTTTGAAAGGAATCTCTCATCTCGTTGCAGTGGGCTATACTTCAACCTGGGTCATTCCTATGCTTTCGGCAATGGGTGATTTCTGAGAATCATTCTGACTGTAGCTCTTATTGAAGCAATCACCATGCTGCATCAATCCAGAGGAGTTATCAGTAATGACGCAAAACCTTCTGTTGCCTCCATTATTTGTTACTAAAAGCTAGGGAAAACTGCTCCTAGAACCATTCTGCCTCTGCAACAAGGTCATACTCATTAACTAAGTGGTAGAATTATACATTTAGCCCAATGCTCTGGCCTATGGGTCAGAAAGGTTGCCGTAAATAGCCTCTGTGATTTTATAAAGGAAATTTATGCCAGTTTGGGAGTGAAGGAAAAAAGCTTTTTTCCTTTCTATAGCTCAGAGACAGGAAGTGATGAAATCACTCAACCTTACAATATGAAAAGGAAAAGTGAATGAAATACAAAGTTCAGTATATTTTGAAGATTTTTTTCTCAAATAATAAAGAGTGATCCAATTTTTACCTCTAGATTGGAATGGCCTGAAAAATATCAAGTTAATTGTCATTGACTACATTTACATGACAGAAAACTATATAAGTAAAAATTGAGATGCTGTCAATATATTTTCACCTAAAGTTTAAACAGAATACATTTTCAGTAAAAAAAATATTCAGTTAATGTATACACATTCATTGCATTGCCTAGCCAAGTGTTTCCAAAGTATTTATATGTAACACTAGTTCCCTGAGATATTAATGTTTGTTTCAAAAACAAAAAGGGTTTCCAGACCTACTATGGTCACTCCCTTCAAGACATTGTACATAAACAATTGTACATGTCCTGCGACTGCTCATTACATTGTAGGTTCATTGGAACTCCACAATTTTGATGCCTGATTGCACTTATAAGTAGTTTCCTATGGCTGGGGCCATGGGAAGCAATTACACTCCAAAGCCAGATGTGAAATCCAGGAGATATAGCTTGCAAAAATTAGCTTTTGCACCAATATAAGGTAATTGTGCTGAGGTTTCATGGTGACATGTAAGAGATTTGAAAACACCCACTCAGTTTTCAACAACCAGAAAGACCTCTTTCAGGGCAAGCAGACTAGCACTGCCAGCTATTCCTCTGTGTCTTCTAGGAGGAATTGGGAACTTGGGAAGTCACTTCCACTAAACATTTCCAGTCTGCTAACTCCTGTATGTTTTGCTGAGTCTGTCACAACTTCTTTGGGATTTATTTGTCAGACTGCTCATTTTTGGCAAGCCTCTGGTCTGCTACTCAGAAATTTCACACAAAATTTGGAAAATGCTCTGCTAAGCAATGTTAAACAATTTGTTTTACTTTAGGATTCTGTACAGCCCTTAGGATGCTGATGTATATTGAATATCACCATGAGGAAAATATAAGATATAGGATATCCTAAAGTTATTGAACTAGAGAACCTCCTTTAATGGAATGTTTCTTGACAATGCCCACGTACACATTTTGAAAAATATCACCTGCATCAGCACTAACTTATTTCCTGTACTTCTAGTACGTGCCAGACAAGGTCGTAGGTACTAAGAATCAAGGAGATAGCTATCCAAGGTCACTGCTCTGTGGAGCCTCTTTTCTACACCTGGGAACAAAGACAATAATAAATAAGGAAATGAAGGAACTAACAATAAAATTTAACCTAGTAAGTAGGTCTATGAAAAAAATAAAACAAAATTACATGGAAAATTATGTGGGCAAATTTCGGATGGGTGATCAGATCCACCGAAAGATATGAAGTGGCTACTTCCTGGTATCTAAAATTTCAACTTCAGATACCCCGTAGACTCAAGTTAATTATATAAGTCTTTGTAAATCTTTGGTAGAAAGTTTGACAAATTTCTATTTTCCTTGGTAAATGCAATACAAGAGCAAGATGAGAATAAATGTATTTTTTATGTTTAAAAATTTTACTGAGAAATATGATGCATAACCATGCAGAAGATCTAAAAATACAGCTTCATGAATTATTATAAAGTAAAAACTTTTGTAAGGACCATCTAGTTGAAGAAATAAAACACTGCCAGAGCCCCAGAATCCCTAGCCTGGACCTATCCCTAAGGGTAATCACTATCCTAACTCTTGTAGTAACTTTCATCTTTTTAAAATATATTTTTATCACCAAAATATGTGATAAACACTATCTTACTTACTAAACACTATCTTATCTTAGCTGTGCTGATCTTACACATGGAATCATGCACAACATATTCAACTGTGTCTTGCTTCCTTTGCGTGGCATTAATTTGTGAGTCATCCATGTTGTATGGGACTGTAGTTCATTTATGTTTTAATTTTTACATTATTTTTATAAATTTATTTACTTATTTTTGGCTGCGTTGGGTCTTCGTTGCTGCACACGCTGTTTCTCTAGTTGCAGCGAGCGAGGGCTACTCTTTGTTGCAGTGCACGGGCTTCTCATTGCGGTGGCTTCTCTTGTTGCAGAGCATGGGCTCTAGACACACGGGCTTCAGTAGTTGTGGTGCGTGGGCTTAGTAGTTGTGGCGCACAGGCTTAGTTGCTCCGCAGCGTGTGGAATCTTCCCGGACCAGGGCTCGAATCCATGTCCCCTGCTTTGACAGGCAGATTCTTAACCACTGCGCCACCACGGCAGCCCAGTTCATTTATTTTTATTGCCAAATATATGTCACCACAAATATCCACTTTCCCTTTGGTGGACATTTGGACTATTAAAAATCTTTTGTTACCACAAATAATGCTGCTATAAATATTTTTAAATGTTTCTCGGTGCACACAGTTACATATTTATTTAGACTAGAGCATAGGAGTGGAGTTACTGGCTGCGTTTCTTCAGTTTTCTATGGAGACCATACTGCTTCCTAAAGATGTCATATCAATTTATAATCCCAACAGTAATGTATGAAACTTCTACATCCTCATCAACATTTATTAGCCTCAGTCTTTTTAATCGTAGCCATTCTCAGTGTACACAGTGATACTGCACTTTGTTTTCAGTTTGCATTTCTTTGATGACTAATGAAATTGAAGACATTTTTATATCTTTACTGGCCATTAAAAAATCCTCATTTTGACATTTATTACCTAGAAATCAATTATATATATAAATATATATATTGCATTGTAATGTAAATATCTTTTTAGTAGAATTTCTGGTGAATTTCATTTTCATTCTCATAATGGTGTTTTGAAAGAAAGAATTATTTTTAATTCTATTGTAGTCACATTTGAAAATACTTTCTTTACCATTAATCCTGCTTGTGTTTAAGAATCATTCACTGTCTTGTCACAAAGGGTGTTTTGAAAGAAGGAATTATTTTTAATTCTATTGTAGTCACATTTGAAAATATTTTCTTTACCATTAATCCTGCTTGTGTTTAAGAATCATTCACTGTCTTGTCACAAAGGGTGTTTTGAAAGAAGGAATTATTTTTAATTCTATTGTAGTCACATTTGAAAATATTTTCTTTACCATTAATCCTGCTTGTGTTTAAGAATCATTCACTGTCTTGTCACAAAGGCGGGAAAGTGGGTGGTGGTGGTGGTGTGATGAATTGGGAGATTGGGATTGACATATATACACTAATATGTATAAAATAGATAACTAATAAAAAAGAAATCATTTATTGTCTTGTAAATTTTTTGGTAATTTTCTAAAGGCTTTAGTATTTTACCTTTCTTATATAGAGCCAAAATCCACCTTGAAATAACTTTTGTATACATGTAGCGGAAGGATAAACTTTCTTTTTTTTATATGGATATTCATTTTTCCTAGCATTTATTAAGAGTCTTTACTTCCCCTACTGCTCTAAAGTGACAATTTTATCAAGAATTAAGTGTTTCCTTATGGTCTGGAATCTCTACTCAGTTCCAATGGTCAATTTTTTGTCCTTGAAGCAAATATTGCATTGTCATAATTACTGTAACTTTGTAATAGCTCATTAAACAAGTCCTTTTTTTTTCTTCCTAAAGAGTGTTAGTTATTCCTGGACCTTTGCATCCCATTGCAAATTTAGAATTAGTTTGCCAAGAACCACACATACACACAAACACACAAAACTTGTAAGTATTTTTATAGATTGCATCAAATCTGCAGATCAATTTTGGAAAAATTGGCAACTTTATGATATTGAGTCTTCAAACCCATCTACATGATTGAGTCTTCCAATCCTTTTATCTAATTCTCCTTTAATCCCTGTTAATAATATATTTAACAGAACTTTTACAAAGAGGTCTTGCAAAGTTTTGTTAAATTTATTCCTAAATATTTCATATTATTATTGCTCTTATAAAGAATAACTTTTAATTGTTTCACTGCTTCATAGAGATATAATTATCTTTTACTGAGTTATAAGAAATACAATTGGTTTTTTAAAATATATTCACCTATATAATTCCTCTGTCCATTTTTGTATTGAATTGTTTGTTTTTTGTGAGTTTAAAAGTTCTCCTTATATTCTGGATATTAATCCCTTATCAGATATGTGATTTGTAAGTATTTTCTTCCATTCTATGGGTTGCTTTTTTTCTCTGTTAATGGTATCCTTTGATGCACAAACATTTTTAATTTGATGAAGTCAACTTTGTTTTTATTTTTTCTTTTGTAGCTTGAGCTTTTGATGTCATATCCAAGAAATCATTACCAAATCCAATGTCATGAAGTTTCCCCCTATATCTTCTTTTTAAAGTTTTATGGTTTTAGCTTTTATGTGTATGGCTTTGATCCATCTTAAGTTAATTTTTGTAAATGATGTTAGAAAAGGGTCTGACTTCATTCTTTTGCAGGTAGGTATTCAGTTTTGCCTGCACCATTTGTTGAAGAGATGATCCTTTTCCCATTTAATACTCTTGGTGCCCCTCTTGAAATTATTTGATCATCTGTATGAGCATTTAATTTTGAACTCTCTATCCTTTCCCATTGTTCTATAGGCCTGTCTTTATGTCAGTACCACACTGTTTTGATTACTGTAGATTTGAAGTAAGTTTTGAAATCAGGACATGTGCACCCTCCAACCCTCCAACTTTGTTCTTTATCAGGATTGCTTTGGCTATTCAGGGTCTCTTGAAATTCCATACGAATTTTAGGATGGATTTTTTTATTTCTGCAAAAATTCTTATTGAGATTTTGGTAGGGATTGCTTTGAATATGTAGATCATTTTGGGTAGTATTGACATCTTAATGATGTTGTCTTCCAGTCCATAAACATGGATATCTTTCCATTTATTTATGTCTTCTTTAACTTCTTTCTGCAATATTTTGTAGTCTTTCATCTCCTTAAAATGGAACTGTTTTCTTAATTTCCTTGTTGGATTTTTCATTGTTAGTTTGTAGAAATGCAACTGATTTTCATGTGTTGATTTTGTACTCTGCCTCTTTGCTAAATTCATTCATTAGTCCTAACAGTTTTTTGGTGTGGAATCTTTTGTGTTTTCTATTGATACATATAAGATCATGTCACCTGCAATAGGATTGTGGAGCCACAACCATTTACCCTAACCATGTTTCCATTTTCTCCAATACTTTTCTAGCAGTGAAACTGTGCTAAAATGAATATTTGTGGACAATTTTAAAGGGTTAATAAATAAAGGTAATTTGAAGAATATTGGTAGACATGTGACAGATTATCTAAACACATCAACCTTGTAGGTTAAGAGACTTAATGTGTTTAAAAACTTTGAACTCCCTGACTATGGAATTCATCTGTGCTGCTCAGTTGACTGCTGTTCTGAGTCACAGTGAATCTTGGGACCTAATTCACATGCATCCTGGAGGGTCACTAAGATCCTCTTTTAGAATAATCAAGATGAGTTAAAGGAGAGAATATTCTTATAGCTTTTCAATTATCTTAGAAATTAGTCTTATGTGATTACTTTCTTAAAAATGCAAAACACGAACTCCATTTCTTGATCTTTCCAGAAATAAGGACCTGTAACTTATATTTACACATTCTAGTATTCCTTGTTACATCATGTGTTCCATTTTAAAAGAATCATTAGTACGACTTTCTGTTTTAATTGTCTATCTAGAAATTATTTCATATTCAGGAATATAAGGCAGATGGTTTTTCTTGAATATTTCATAATTTTAACACCATGACAGGAGGCAAGAAAAGATACAAAGATGGATGCATAGATTATAGGATCTTATTATTGAATTAAAGATAAATTTCAGGGAAGTACAGAACATATTCATAAGACTATTTGCGAGGAAAAGCGAATCCAGAAATTCCTTTTTAAACATTTCAATTTTTGCCTTATAGTGCCACCTAATGGTGATAAGTGGTATGACGAGCAAAGCATTTATAACACCTAGATGTCAGGAAGCCTTATCATAGTCAATAAATACGGAAAATTGACAAAAGATAAATATAATATCCATATCCTTTGGTAGATTACCCTTAAATTAATCAAAGATTGGTTATATATTTGCAGATTGGTTGGAGAATTATTCGATTTTAGAACACACACATATTTATGAGTATGTTACTCTGCCCTCAATTCTTAACTCTTTATCGTAAAACTGGATCCTTAGAATCTTGGCCAGAACCAGGAAAGGGATAGAGAAATATATTAGAGGAGCTGAAAACATGGTGATTCCACAATTGAGCTTTAAGCCTTTCTTAATCTTTCTGAAAAAAATCACTTTACTGAAAGATCAGTGAATTGCTGCAAACTCTTCCATATTTTGGTGGAGAATAAAATGCATTTTCAGATAAACTCGAGCATTTTAGTTGAAGAGCTTATTATTAGAATTAAAACTAGACTAATCAATAGTCTGTTAACTAATTATATCATTTTCCTTACTTTGATCTCCTTTTGTGCCAGCAGTTTTTTAAAAATCTTGTCATTTATATATTATTGAATTTGGTATTTTTAACTTGAATTGACCTTAATACAAATTTTTAAGACACATCTTTTTGTGCCATCCAGAAGTTTTTCTAGTTACCCTCAAGAGGAGACAAAAGGGGACATCAGAGAATGGGCTTAAAGTTTCCCAGGCAAGAGTTTCTTTCCTTCTCCATGGTGGGGGAGGGTCTCTGAGCTCCCCCAGGCTCCACTAGAGGAGGTCCAGCGCCAGTGGTTCCCCAGCTGATGAGGGTGAGCACTGACTCTGCTCTGCCTGCCTCAAGCTCACGCACACACAGAACTCTGTTAGAGACATAAGAAGTCCTTCAATGAAGGGTTAATATGAGTACTCAAAAACTGCCCAGAGTAGAAGTTGTCATCATTGAGAGAACGTATATCCTTGGGCTTCATAAGTGTATATGCAGAGGGTAAGAGGAGGGAGAAGTGGGAGAAGAAGAATATTCTCTTGTTCCCTTAATTTTCCCTCTATTCCAAAATTCATCCCCAGCATTACTCACAGTTTTTTCTTTAATCCCACCATCATCCATTTGAAGACATTATCACTCTTCACAGGATAGTAGAAATCCAGTCTCATGTCCCTTCTTGTTTCTTGCACATATCAATGTTCTTCTTTTTTTTTTTTTTCTGTTCATCTGCTTACGGAGGTAAGTACTGGTCCTACGGAAGGTAGGAGGGGAAATGGTTCAGGATCAGCCCACCAGCAGTGAATATGGTTTAATTTCTACTTAATTACTTACCTAAAGACAAACATATACCATTATCATGAACAATAATTTCTTTACAAAGACTAGAGAGTATTTTATAAGAATATATATATTTTTTAAAAACTCTGTTTTTTATGCGAATGGAGTATTTATCTTATTGATTACAAGAACATTTATATTACCTGAGAATTCTCCTGATGGACCACAAGAAGAAAAATGGTACTAATACCAAATATTCTCCCCTGCCTTGAAATTTCTCAACTCGTTTGAGAAGAGGGGTGTCTATTCATTCTATCACACTGTGAACCAGAATTTCTTGTGTTATAGGTAATAGAACTTGAGTTGAATATATGCTGACCATAAATCACATGATATAGTTTAAATTTTAAAAGTATTGTTATTTGCATCTTCCTTTGCACCATTATCTCATGTTTGAAATAAAAGTTTTCATTTAACAGAAGTTTAATTGTACATATTGTACTATAAAACCATTTTTGAGTTGCCTAACTCCTTACTTAATAGTATATAAAGTTCATATATTATATGTAGGATTTTCTGATGCTTAGAGGAGAAAGAAACCCTGGAAATTATAATACACTTAGAAAACCTGGTACATGTCCAGAGAAGTAGATCTTGGTAATACATAATAAGCCTTTATTAAGTATTTATTAAATAAGTCAAAGAATGACTAAATGAACAAATAAATAGATGGATGGCCAGAAGGAGTGGCAAACATCTATGAAAAGGATATTTCCCTCCAGGAGTTTAAATAATAGGCATTAAAGTTCTCATAATTTTTCCATAGGTGGAACAATTTTTTAAAAATGTCCACACTTTTTCTATGAAGGCCCAATGGTGCCGCTCTTAAGAATTTTGGGGGAAAAGGTTTCCACTTAAAGTGGCAGTTGCCCATGATAGCCACCCTGTTAATTCTCTGCATATACAGGAAGACCTTGGAGATACTGTGGATTCTGTTCCAGACCACTGCAATAAATTGAATATCGCAATACAGCAAATCACTCAAGTTTTTTGGTTTCTCAGTGCATATAAATGTTATGTTTACACTATAGTGTAGTCTACTAAGTGTGTAATAGCATTATGTCTAAAAAAAAAACAACGTACATACCTTAATTTAAAAATACTCTGTTGCTAAAAAATGCTAACCATCATCTGAGCCATAGTAACGTCGAAGATCACTGATCACAGATCACCATAACAAATATGATAATAATGAAAAAGTTTGAAATATTGCGAAAATTACCAAAATGTGACACAGAGACACAAAGTGAGCAAAAGCTGTTTGAACAATAGTGCCCATGATGTTGAACACAGCGTTGCCACAAACCTCCATTTTATAAGAACGCAGTATCTGTCAAGAGCAATAACACGAAGTGCAATAAAACTAGGTATGCCTGGAAAAACCTGCTATCAAAAGTGGCAATACAGGGCTTCCCTGGTGGCGCAGTGGTTGAGCGTCCGCCTGCCAATGCAGGGGACGCGGGTTCGTGCCCCGGTCCGGGAAGATCCCACATGCCGTGGAGCGGCTGGGCCCGTGAGCCATGGCCACTGAGCCTGCATGTCCGGAGCCTGTGCTCCGCAACGGGAGAGGCCACAGCAGTGAGAGGCCCGCATACCGCAAAAAAAAAAAAAAAAAAAAGTGGCAATACATAGTTTATTATAAATATATATTTATAATTATGGATGTCATCTACATCTATATCTATACAGAACCCCAGTGCAGTGGAATCCCCCTGTGACTGATTCTGGCCCAGGACATGGCAGCAGCAGGAGACTGCTGTTCAGTACCTGCTGTAGTGACTTAAAAACAGAAGAAACACACTGATAAAAAGCCTTAAAAACCAAGGTAAGACTGTATTGGTAAATATCTAAATTTTGTAAGAAAATTTAAAAATTAACAAAAGAACAAAAAAAAGAAAGAACGAAAGCTGTCTGTGGATGGTTGGCTTTATCAAATGTTCTGTGACTGTGGAGGTCATTATCTGTGCTCTACAAATAATGATGTATATAAATATCCAGTGGTTGTGCTTTGCTGAAAAGTATACAAAGAGAAAATTGTTGAAAGGGCTTTAGGTTTCAAAGGTGATAGTGGTGGTGGTGCTGGTGGTCATGGTGATGGTGATGGTGATAGTGATGGTGATGGTGATGATGTGTGTGTGTGTGTACTTATAAGCTTCTTACATCTTTCTTACCACTTCACAGGACCTTCTTAATTTACCTTATTCTCTATTCTGGCAAGCATTCTCAGTGCTGGTGCTCTCTACAGCGTAGGACTTCTGAAAGTCTCCACTGATTAACTCCTTTTTAACCTGGACACTTTTTAACAAGATGGACTACAATATACAATAAGAAAAGGATAAAAAGGGGTATCCTTGGCATGGAAGGCAGGCCCAGGACCAGTGAGGTATTTCCAGTGGATACATGATGCCAGGGAATCATTTGGAGGCCCGTATTAATGAAGGCCTTCTAAATAACATGTGTAAAGATAATACTAAGAGTTAGGTGGTCAACATTTCTTCTAATAAACCACACTAATAGAGATCTAGAATTTCAAGATTAAAAAGTAACTTTTAAGGAAAATGCTTAATAAATGTTTATCTTTTTTCCTTATGAATACTAATGACAAAACATCAAAATCAATTCAGAACTAGAATCCTCAGTGAAATCACAGGGCTATTCTGGCTCAAATAAAAACGCTCATTGCTCTACAAATAGCAATTTGTAGCAAAGTATTTGTATAATTTTCTCTTGCTGCTGTAGCAAATGTCCATGAATTTAGCATCTTAAAACAATACAAATTTATTATCTTACTGTTCTGAAGGCAAGAATTCTGAAATCAGTTTTATTAGGCTAAGTCAGGGTATTTGGAGGCTGGTTCCTTCTGGAGTCTCTGAGGGGAGAATTCCTTGTCTTTTCCAGCTTCAAGTGGTTGCTTATACTCCTTGCGTGTGTAGCCCTGTAGCCCTTCCACTCCAAAGCTCATCACTCCAACTTCTGCATCACTTATTATGTTGTTTTCTCTGCTGTGTGTTGTTCCTTCTGCCACCCTTTTACAACAACTCTTGCAATATCACTGGGCTCACCCAGATAATCCAAGATAGTCTCTTGATGGTACAATCCTTAACTTATTCCCATCTGCAAAGTCCCGCTTGCCATATAACACATTTACAAGCTCTGGGGAACATGATGTGGACATATTTGAGAGCCATTATTCAGCCTACCACCCTCCCCGTGTAGCTGAAGTAGACAGCTAAGAATATTCATTTTGAGGGCGATGATTTTGGGGTCTGTTGACAACTTAATGATCTTAAAGATATTTATGAACATTGATAGTTATCAATATTAATCTCCGATTCAAATGTTCAAAATATTGAACAATAGATTGTGAGTACTTACATTTTTAGTACATTTTTTGTTTAATTCTTACTCTCTTTTACATTTCATTTTTAAATTCTATCAAAATTAATTTATCTAAACCAGAGTGCAGATTAAAAATATTCAGTTGACCCTTGAATGACACGGGTTTGAACCACGTGGGTCCACTTATAGACAGATTGTTTTCAATAGTAAGTATGACAGTACTACATGATCTGTAGTTAGTTGAATCCATGAATGCAGAAGTCTGGATGCAGAGAACCGAGTATATGGAGACCAACTATAAATTGTATTCGGATTTTCAACTTTGCAGAGTGACCATGTCCCTGACCCCCCATGTTGTTCAAGGTCAACGGTATATTGTTTTCTTATATTCTCATATATTTCTGCTATTTTCTTTTTAAGTAAATAAGCTCTCATGGATTTAAAATACTTTACTTTTATTGAAAATTCAAAACTCTAAATTATAAAGAAAGAATATGCTCAAGGAAAATAAAATTAACAAGAAAGAGGCAGATGTGAGGCATCTACATTAAAGAACAATGAGGGAAGCATAAATATTTTTGACCACTAGGTGGTACTCCTAATTCACAGAACTATAATAGAACAGCTCTCTAAAGATTTCATTTCTTTTAGTTTAAGCATTTTATTATTCAATATTTGTAGCCTAATTTTTGTTGTTGTTGTTTTGCGGTACGCGGGCCTCTCACTGTTGTGGCCTCTCCCATTGCGGAGCGCAGGCTCCGGAAGCGCAGGCTCAGTGGCCATGGCTCACGGGCCTAGCTGTTCCGCGACATGTGGGATCTTGCCGGACCGGGGCACGAACCCGCGTCCCCTGCATCGGCAGGTGGACTCTCAACCACTGCGCCACCAGGGAAGCCCCCTATTTGTAGATTTTTAAGGAACCTCCATACTGTTCTCCATAGTGATTGTATCAATTTACATTCCCAAGGGCCTAAATGGGTTTTAAGGGTGTGTTTATGTATGTGTGTGTGTGTCTCTCTGTGTCCTTTTGTCTTTCTCAGAATGAGATGGCTTTGACCCCATTTGCTAATTCCAGGAAACAGTTGTAGCCTCTCAGTGGCCTCAGAAGTGCAGAAGTCCCAAAATCCTTTCCTAATTTTTCTGACTGGTCTCATTTGTTGGAGCAGGAAGTCCTTCCGGGCTGTATTTATTGAGTTGGACTCTGAAGACAATATGAGAAGAACAGGACTAGATACGCCTAGCATTCAAGTTAGGTTGAATCTGAATCGTTGGGCCATTTCTTTTTAGAACATGCTTAGAAGGAAAGTGGAAGAAACTTTTAGTCATTAAGAGAGAGTTAAGTTGATTTTTCAGTTATTATTTCATATTAGAATAAATAATTGGAATTTCTTAGTTAAAATCCATATGGATATTTACTTATGGAATATTAGTAATTCAATTTATCCTTATGGATATTAGTAATTTTTTTTATGGAATATTAGTAATTCAATTTATCCTCTAATTTAAAATTTTAAATGTTACTAAAAATTCAGATTCAATCTTGTTTGCCCCTATATCTACTCAGGGCTATTTCAATTCCAACAAAAACATCCAGTTTCACAAAAGGTTACTCTATGACTTGCAAGAAAGCCACTATGTACTTGAAGTAGAATTACCTAGAGAAAAATTATTATCAAGAGAAAAATGCTTTTTGAATCAGCTTACTCTTTATTAAGAACAATTACCTTTATGATGTTTGATGAAACAGTACTATTAATATCAAACTCCATTAGTGTTTTCATTTATAAACTTCGAATAACGTTGGCTGAGTGTTGTATGCTTTTACATTTTAGTATGCAAATTTTTCATGTCATACTCTTTTTCATCTTTCTATTTTTTTAAATTAATACTAAAATGGTAGAACTGGAAGTGAAACAAAACAAAATTCTTGTTTTACATGATGCAATTGTTGATTTATATATTTATGCTTTTTCTTTTTTAAGTAAATACGTGGTTACAGGATTAGAATACTTTTCAGATACCTTCATAAAAAAGTCAGAACTTCTGAAATGATAAACAAAAAGTATATTCAAAGTAAAACACCAGGAAGAGGGGTCTTTGGGCCTTCATAGTGGGAATGTGAAATTTGACCACTAGATGGTGCATCTAATCCAAGTATCTAATTGAACAGGCCTCACAAGATCTTCCCATAACTTTTGGAAATTGAGTCATTTTTAAATTTTAAGTCAACTTTTCCTTTTAATTCAGCATATTAGACAGTTATGGTGATATTTTCCATCAATTTTACTCTCAGATGGGAATGTTTTAATGCCCACCTGATTTACAATGAAAGAATAGAAATAACAGAATAGATATTTTCTTCCCATTTCAGTTCATAAGATTCTCTTGTTGATCACCTTTACAGTTATGCTTAAGACAAATGACAGCTTTTCTTTCTTTTGGGGACAAGTACAAGATTCAGTTGATGAAAACAGATATTTATAGAAAGTATACACAATGTTTTTGTTTGTTTGTTTGTTTTTTGCAGTACGCGGGCCTCTCACTGTTGTGGCCTCTCCCGTTGCGGAGCACAGGCTCCAGACGCGCAGGCTCAGCGGCCATGGCTCACGGACCTAGCCGCTCCGCGGCATGTGGGATCTTCCCGGACCGGGGCACAGAACCCGTGTCTCCTGCACTGGCAGGCGGACTCTCAACCACTGCGCCACCAGGGAAGCCCTACACAATGTTTTTATGTTGTTCAGTCTTCACAATTTTTAACAATTCTCAATTTGCTACTTCAAATGAATAATAAATTGCAAGCATGGGTATAAAAACAGCAAGCATAGTACTTCACCATGTTACAGACTCTAAAAAATTACATGACACAGATTAACAATAATTATTTGTGCTACTTAATGAAGAAAACATCTAGATCATTAGTTTTACATATTTTATATATGCATACATTTCAATCGGTAAAGGTTGACCATGGGATCGGTATGAGACTCATTAGGGCACAATAAATATTACTATCTTTGATGAAATTAAGTCCCTAAACACATAAAGTAGTTTCTCAACTAGCTTAACAGAAGTGTGATTTTTACAAAACCAGATTCACGAAAAAAAACCACAACTATAACGTCTCTTCCAAATGACAGATGAGATCTCAGTGGTAGGTAGTTTTGATGAATTGGATTAAAAAAAAAATTTGGACATAATCTTCAACTTTTTGTGGAGAAAACAGTGGGAATTGCAATAATTTTTTGAAAACTCTCTTTGTCTACGCAAACATACAAGCATCACATTTTCAATCAAACTACTTGGCGGCCATCTGTGACACTGGCAGAGAAAGGAAATTGTGGATTGCTCTATTACTCAGTTTTGTTGAAGAAACTGTTTATACTAACATGAGAATCCCTTCTCTATAGGTTTGGTATTTTGTTTGTGCTGAGATAACAGAAATAATATATACATTATGTTTGCATTTCAGACACCTGAAACTTAAGGTTTTAAAGTTGTTGAAGCAATTTTATAAACTTTCTAAAATATTATTTCAAAATTTGAGAAAGTTCATAGACTTGAGAAAGTTACACCTAGTCCTTAGAAAAGATTTAATTCAATTAAACAGCAATACTTTGCTTAAAAAAAAAATGCCATTAAAATTTTTAGTTTTCAGCTTGTTGTGTAAGATTTAACCCAAACCCCAGGGGACAAACCACATAGTTAAATAATGAATCATGAGGCCTAGTTCTATCCTCAGCCAATGCTAATCATGCAAATATGAAACAGAGTCAGAGACTAGGGAAACACATAATTTATGATATGAAATTAAAAAAGAATCTAAGTCCACAGAATTTTGTTTTTCTTTTCCCATTGCCCAAATTATTTTTGGAGTAACCTTGCTTAGAAAGCTTTGCTGAATTGACACAAAGAAACATAGAAATATACCCTTAAGCAAATACCAAAGTAAATTTTGAAATGTTACAAACTGCTCAGTGGAGGTCTTCCTATTGTGAAAGCTGATTTCATGGTTACAGGTCTTCAAGCAGGTGTGGAATCATTGGTTGGTGAGACAAAATGGTGACAGAATGTAGGTGAAAGCACTTTGCCAGTGTCATAGCTTAAAAAGTACAAGCTGTTGTTTTGTTGTCATCTATATTTCCTCAAAGCAGTCTACTTATTCAGCATTTAGTTTCTTATCAAAGAAATAGTGATAACATCCTACCTGGCTCTAAGCAAGGAGATGTTCTATGTCTGTGCTTAATTTTTATTTTTTTCTGTTTTCTGAACTATGTTTATGATTAATATTTATTTTAATTTTTTTCATCTGTACATGAAAGCATATTATTTGTGAAGGACCCAGACCAAGGATCTTACAGGTATTTCTGCAAATGAGGTCATGTCACTTTATTCATTGCAAAAGTTTCAAAAGTTAGTCATATTTAGGTCTTTTTCAAGGGCATGGGTCAGAAGTATATGTACAGAAATTGTTTTTCCAGGCTTCCTATCACCATACACATGAATTCCAGTAGTAGCTAGAAGGGAATTAACCATTTTGGAGGTTGAGCAACAGTCCTTAAGACATACTTTTAAGTATCCTGCAAATATCAGTGAGCTATGAAGGAAGAAGAAAGTGGACCTTTATCCTAGTCTCCTTCCTCTGAATATAGCTGAAGAGAGTTCTGTTGTGTCAAAGAAAATCATGGATTTTCCTTTTATTGCAGTGTTGAATGAGAAAGCAAGAAATCTATCAGTCATGAAAAGAGTGAGTCCAGACAGATCATACGGTAAAAATACATACTGAAATCCTTCAGCAAAGATTTCATCTGTTCAGGGGAGTGTAGATGGTACGAGAACTTTCAAGTTTAAGATATTAAAGTAGGTCCTGGGTAAAGGGAGCCACCATTGTGTATTGGCTTCTGTTGCTTTGTTTTCCATGTACATTTGGAACTTATTTACTTGGCCCAAATTATTTCACTTGGATTATGTGAGGGACTTGTCATTAACCTACAGCAGAATACGCAACTCAACTTTTTCCAAATATGAGACTGAAGTTAAGTGTTCACATTTTTTGGATATTGCATATTGTGTAAGTTTAAAAAGTCAAACATACTCACTCATGTCTCAAATCTATTTAACTTCTCTGTGGCTCAATCTTCTTATTTCCTCAGAGACAGAAATTATCATAATACTTCACATTGAGTGTCTACAATTGACTATACACTGTGAAGAACAGAAATATATGTGAGGAGCAGTTAATATTTAAAAACGAACTCGGAAACACCAAGTTATTTACTGTTAAATAAGCAAAAGATAGTTCTATTTATTTGTCCAGTGAGTGTGGATAGGTATTAATTCATCTTTAAAAAAGTTATTTAGAACTATCAATTTTAAAGATACTTATTACTAAATTGAACCTCTTTCAAAAACTGATAAGCATATTCTTAGAGGTAAAAACCTAAGCATGGCAGTGGCATAATTATTCAATTTAGCTAAGCTTAATTAAATAATACCCAACTAATTGGGTAAGAAAA
This sequence comes from Neophocaena asiaeorientalis asiaeorientalis, assembly GCF_003031525.2. Classification (NCBI taxonomy): domain Eukaryota; kingdom Metazoa; phylum Chordata; class Mammalia; order Artiodactyla; family Phocoenidae; genus Neophocaena; species Neophocaena asiaeorientalis. Next base: position 308,531 of record NW_020173924.1, read on the forward strand.
GTACATGTGAATTGGGCCGAAGAGAAGGTTAGATTACTTTTGCTATAGCATTAAATTTTTACTAACCCTTTAATACAATATATGTAGACTCAGTAGCCAAACTTTATTCTTCAAGTTTTATTTCATAATATGGTAGAACAAAGAGGAACTTGTTCAGAATTTTGTTTAATTATAATCATATGATTCATATCTAATCTACAAGAAGTCTTAAACTTAAAATATCAATATAAACGTCAGAAAAGCTGGAAAATCTCATGAGGATTAGATTTATACTTCTAAGAAATTCTTTTAATTTTTTGAGGTATGCTAATAAAAGAAGAGGTATAGTATCTAAAGATTGGCAAGTGTATGAAATCTTTGCTTTTCAGGCTTCAAGTTACAGATTTTTCTTTTCTCTTTCTACCCTCTTCCTTCCTTCCTCCCTCCCTCATTTCTTTTCTTCTTTCCTTTCCTTTTCTCTTCTCTCTCTCCCTTTCCTTCCTGTGCATTTCTGTAATTTCTTCTCAGAAGTTCCTATAATTTTAAAGCTTGAATATTTGATTGGATTCAAGGAGGAAAATCCATATCTGGCTTTATTCTAAGTGTATTTTACTATTGTAGACAAATGGAGGAAACTCTATTCAAAAAAGTAATTGAAACTGTTTTTAAGCCTGACATTGACATATGAATAAATACTCTACGTTGTGCTGTAGTTTCACAGAGCAACTTTGCCTGTCCATCACTCACCTTAACCATTTCTCATGGTTTCTGCATTTTTCTATTTTTTATTTGCTGAATTTGAGATCAATATTTATTTTCTTCTAACACTCCTTAAAGTTAACAACAAAATTACTTTAAAGTGTTAATGTTGATTTATTAAATTTACTATGTCTTGTGCTTATAAAAGTATTAAACTTCACCTCTAAATCAAATACACTTCAATTAAAAAAAAAAAAGGACATCTAGTTGTCTTATCAAAGAAAAAAAATCACTGCCAAATCCTTTTAGGTCAGGGCCAATATTTTATTCCTCTGTAAAACTGTAAAAATAATATCATGCTTTCCCTATCTTGCAGTTTTATTGTGATAATTCATGCAAAATTGCCTTATAAGCTGCAATTCAGTTTCAAAGGAAGTTGTTGCATTGACTGCATTGATTGCGGTCTGATGTTAGTGAGATATAGATTGTTATTTCAGTTATTTTATTCTGCTACTTCTGGTGGCCATCGTATATTGCTAGCTAGTCCCAGGCAGGCTTACAAAGGACTACCCATTCAGAACAAAAACATGATACAACTGGAAGATATTTTCAGCAAACATCTTTGTTCTATCTCCTTGTTACACAGGAAAAGATACAACCAAAAAAGAAGTGACTTTCTCATTGAGTAACAAAATTAGAACCAGCATGCAGGGCATCTCAATTTGGGGGAGATATTGACAAAGGGAGGATGCAGAACCTTTAAGTCTGAATCTCAACTCTATTACTAAGTACTGTGTCCTCACTGGTTAGAATAAAGATAACTAACCTTCCACACAAATTTGTGGTTTGAATCAGGTGAGAGAAATAGATGAAAAATCTAGAACAAGGGTAAGCAGAAGGCAAACTCTCAGCAAATCAATCCTTCACTCCCTTCCTCTCTCCCTTCTTCTTTAACCTTCAAACTAATTTTGGGGGATAATTATTGTTTTGTGGGCAGTCCATAATTCATAGGCAGAATGAGCTGTACTGTTCTATATTTGGAAATACTTTGTGAAGTGAATAGGGAAACGACTCTGAAGGCTGTCTTGAATGAATTGAAGGCTGACTTTTTATAGTTGGTGTTTCTTTGCATATGACACGAATGGGCCCATACTGTATACTCTTATTAAACTAAATTTCCAAAAAAGAATAATTTGATGTGAAAATCATAAGTTGAAACAATTTCCTCCTCCTACTAGCTTGATTTTTACTGAAACTGTATTTATTTATATAAGATATGACACTTTATTTTATAAAACTACATCTCGCTTAAAAGAAGTCATTTTATTCACACAAATTTATAGTGCTGTATGCATTTTTTAATAAGACAATGAACTTAATACCTATTTCAAGAACAGAATCTTAGTCACTCCAATGACTTTCTGACTGTAAATTAGAAAACAATATTCTTTTTGTAATATATGGGCAGCCACCAAGGCAAGAATTAAAAATTGGTAGAAGGTAAGAAAATGGCTGTTGACTTTCATTAATATTCTAGTCCTGCTGCAGTCAGATTTACAAAGTGTGACCCATAGCGTCTAACTCCATCATTTTATAATAATTCTTGAGACTGTCAACTGTATGGGCATTGTTTAGCAGCCTCAAAACACTGAGATTTTTACCATCTTATAACAGAGAAAAGCCAACTAAATGATAAAAATAAACTTTTACGAGATCAGAAAAAATGCATGACATGAATATTTAGACATCTCTATTTTTGTTATTTCCATTTCAGAGAGCGAGAAAAGTTAAGAAACAAAGGGGATATGTCTGGGGATGGTACTAGTGAACAATGAAATTATATGATTTAGATTATAATCAGAAGAATTATATATAGTATATATTACATATATATATATATCGTTTATTTTCTAATTTACAGTCATCCTCCACAAAAAATTCCTCCTTTATTCTCTTTTTCTATATCTTACTACCTCAGGAATATTTCATGTGTTTGTCTCCATACACACTTCACTCTAAGGAAATTTCCATGCTAGATACAATATGAGCAATTGACAAAAACAGCAAAACACAGTCTCCTATTTTCTTGAGTTCCCCTTTTTACCCTGACTTTGCTTATGTAAGAATTCATACTCACTTCATACTATATATAGACAAATTGATATACAATTTTCATTGACCTCAAAATAATGGGGAGGCTCAGACTGGCAGCATTAAATACAATTTAAAGCTCCAGGAATTCATTAGGATTTCAAGGTTATTCTGTGATGATGGAGCTCAAGCAATAAGAATTGACTACCCATTGTCAAAATCACTCCCTATCATCAAAACAGAATAGTAAGACTATGGACTATGTCCAGTTTTTTCCACTATCTTTTTATACCTCAATGAGATGTGTGGAAAACATAACCATAGAATATGATTACAGTCCCCTTAGCAACTATTAAAACTGTAATTATAAAAGTCATCTGAAGACTTTAAAAGAGTTGATTAGGAAAGAATAAGTTTCCTTGTCAGTGAGCTTTATATGCTTTGTGGGTCCCCAAGGATTTTATGGTAACATTGGCCATCGAATCTTGGAATGATAGTTATGGAGAGAATTTAGAGATTTTTTATACCTGGATGAACTAATAGTATCATTCTATTTCAGGACCTAAAGCAACATCCATTAAACTAGAAAGATATCTTGATTAAACTATGCTTTTAACCATACGGGAGAATCCAAGTGAAGGAAATTGACTAGATGAGGGTAATTATATTTACTGATACAGAGAACATTATCTATTTATGGAATACCCTTATCTAATATATAGGCCAGAAAAACTGCAACTCCTCTGAAAACTACAATTATTTTTTCCCATTACTGCAGCTAGGTTTTAAGCTTTCACCTACTGTTTCTTCTGACACTTCAATGATAAAGGAGAAACTATTAGCAGCAATAATTTTTTTTTCCCTACAGAGTCAGCCATATGGATAAGTAGAATTAGTTGCCACCTAGGTAATGTGATTTGTTAAAAGTCCTCCATCCCAAAATAGATACCCCATCTGCGGACTGATGCCTGAAATTCCTATCATTATACTCACTTTTCAGGTAAGATCCTAAGGCTCCAGAAAGCCCTTGAGAAATGCAAATGTACTATCACTGATCTCCCTTGGATTATTATGTAGAGTTTGGAGGCTTTTATTTTCTGTCAAATGTGGAAGTTATTCATGAATCCTTCCTAGTTACCTTGGCTGAAGGCTCATGAAATCTGCGTTAACTTCTGTAGACATGTTCTCTTTCAATTAAAGAGAGTTGTTGAACGTTGAGTGAAGATTCTTTATTAAATCTGTTGCTTTTAATATTTCTTGTTACTTCCTTACTGCTATGAAAATTGTGAACTTGGGAAAAAGGACACTTTCAACAATTGGATGAGAACCACACTTAGAGCCGGAGAAGGAATAATTATGAACAAATGTGACTTTCATGAAGTGAAAACTTGAATTTGAAGCAGAACTTGTCCTATACTCTGAATGATTAGAACATTCAGCTATTTATTAAATTTACTTAAAATTGACATTTATTGTCCATGTGTGTACCATGGTTCATGCCAAGTCTACAGATCTAAGATTGTCAGATTAATCACCTTTTCAATTATCTGAATTGTTTCAACATTTCAAAATAGACATACTTTCATAGACCATCTTTATTTAATAAATGTGCACAAAACTGACTTGTAAGGCTATGCTAAGAAAGGGACATGCCTGGAATGCAGAGAGTGTTCACTAAATAGCTGACAAATAAATGACATTTAGCTGCACTGAATAAATTATCAGTGCTTATTTTTCTACTTTCTATTATCCAGAAATTTTGTGTTATGGTTATATTATCTATGATTGGATCCAAAATAATTTATGAAACATTCATTAACATCATTAAACAATAATACCAAGACATAAAAAAATACCAATAACATCATTAAACAATAATACCAAGACATAAAAAAATGATGTCCTATCATTTAGTTATTAATATGAAGGCTTTTCTTGATTCATTCATATTTATCCCTATCTGATTTGGCCACATTCTCTCACTTTCTTTTATTTTTGCTAAGCTTATGGATGGAGCTGTAGGTCTCTTTTTCTGACATACCTATCTGTCTATCTACTTAACCCATCACCAGCACCTACCCAGTTTGAAACTTCTAGAATATAAGGGTACTTAATCAAAGTAGTCATCTTATCATTTGTTAGTGAAATTATTAAACCCAACTGTTCCATTCTACTGTGCACCTGAGTACATAAGCAAAGGTAATCTTCTCTAATCTTAGTTCTTTGAATGTATATATATTCTTTGAATTTGCAAATTTGATGAATCTCAGACAGAGCATTGCCTGAAGAAACAACACTGATTTGTATTTTTGTCTTTGGTATTAACTAGCAATGAAACTTTGAAAAATTTTTTAAACTGTCTGGCATTTCAGATTCATAATCAATCGAGAGTATTTAATTATAAATCCTTTGATTTAAATGGTGTTTAACAAAGAACAAGTTTCATTTCATCTTAGAGGAAAATGTTATTTCTTCTATACTACTCAATGAAAAGTTTAAAGATAAAATTGGTTATCCTGAGACTATCAAATAACTATAAGAAATCTCTATACGTTGTATTTTAAGTATATATGGTCCCCTAAATTCAAGCTTGATAGCTAACATTTCCAGTAATGTTTGCAAAGAGAAAATAAGTAATACAAATGAGTGTTCCTGAAACTAATTTTATGTAGATCAAATCTGAAAATCCTGTGAGTCCAAAATAAAAATTGGCCTCAGAATATTATTTATGAGATCTCTTCATTCATGAAAAAGCACTTCGTTTTAGCTAGAGACCTTGCGGAGAAAAAGATTACATTTGGAATAAGACAAAACATCAACATATGAATGTATTGATTGGTCTCAAAAAGATTAAGTGACCAGATTTCTTTTACAAGTGAATTTAATTAGACATGATTCTCTTCAGCCAGATAATAATGAGAATTTGTGAGTTGGAATTAATGTTGGAACTCCTTGGAACTATGTATGAATGTGTGTGTAAAAGTATGTGTGTGTGTGTGTGTGTGTGTGCATAATTTATTCTATTCATTGCCTTTGCTTTTTTTGGCTCAATCAGCCATCACCAAGGTTTCTGACACTTTACAGGTATTTGAGTAAGGACTTTAATTTCTCTGTGGGAATATATATCAAGGCTTATATCAATAACCTGAAACTCTCTAAACACTCAGAGCAAGCCAGTGTGTTCTCTATCTGTTATATGAAATTTGAAAACTTAACAAATATAAATACATTTTTAAAGTACCCAGTTCCTGGAAAAAGAAAAACAAATAAATTAGAGATTTGGATAATATGGGCTATGACTGCATGAGGAAAGACATATATGTTGACATTTGGAGAATTTATTTATTTATGGAAAAGATGAAAAAAAGTTTAACTAAGTGGTAGTTTTTCTCCCTTTCTTAAATGAGTTTACTTAAGTTTATGGAAAAAAGGAAGGTAATTCAGCTTACATTAAAAAAATTACATTCTTGTATTTTAACAAATTAAAAAGATGTATTAAGATGAAGATTATTTTATGTATTATATTTTATGTATTAAGATGAAGATTACTAGGTTTTAATTAATAAAATGTATATGCCAAGACCCATATAAAAATTACTTATGCAGTTTTATAAAACATCTATAATCCTATGCTCAACATCACTAATCACTAGAGAAATGCAAATCAATACTACAATGAGGTATCACCTCACACCGGTCAGAATGGTCATCATCAAAAAATCTACAAACAATAAATGCTGGAGAGGGTGTGGAGAAAAGGGAACCCTCTTGCACTGTTGGTGGGAATGTAAATTGATACAGCCACTATGGAGAACAGTATGGAGGTCCCTCAAAAAACTAAAAAAAGAACTACCATATGACCCAGCAATCCCACTACTGGGCATATGCCCTGAGAAAACCATAATTCAAAAAAAGTCATGTACCACAATATTCATTGCAGCTCTATTTACAATATCCACGACATGGAAGCAACCTAAGTGTCCATCGACACATTTTATATTTTTTTTAATTTTTAAATTTATTTTTTGGCTGTGTTGGGCCTTTGTTGCTGCGTGCAGGCTTTCTCTAGTTGCAGTGAGCGGGGGCTACTCTTCATTGTGGTGTGTGGGCTTCTCATTGTGGTGGCTTCTCTTGTTGTGGAGCACGGGCTCTAGGGCTGTTGGGCTTCAGTAGTTGTGGCTCACAGGCTCTAGAGCGCAGGCTCAGTAGTTGTGCACGGGCTTAGTTGCTCTACGGCATGTGGGATCTTCCCAGATCAGGGCTCGAACCCGTGTCCCCTGTATTGGCAGGGGGATTCTTAACCTCTGCGCCACCAGGGAAGTTTATCTTTATCCATGAATGGATAAAGAAGATGTGGCACATATATACAATGGGATATTACTCAGCCATAAAAAGGAACGAAATTGGGTCATTTGTAGTGATGTGGATGGACCTAGAGTCTGTCATACAGAGTGAAGGAAGTCAGAAAGAGAAAAACAAATACCGTATGCTAAGACATATATATGGAATCTAAAAAAAAAAAATGTTCTGAAGAACCTAGGGGCAGGACAGGAATAAAGACACAGACATAGAGAATGGACTTGAGGACAAGGGGAGGGGGAAGGGTAAGCTGGGACCAAGTGAGAGAGTGGCATGGACATATGTACACTACCAAATGTAAAATAGATAGCTAGCTGGAAGCAGCCACATAGCACAGGGAGATCATCTCGGTGCTTTGTGACTACCTAGAGGGGTGGGATAGGGAGGGTGAGAGGGAGACACAAGAGGGAGGAGATATGGGGATATATGTATATGTATAGCTGATTCACTTTGTTATACAGCAGAAACTAACACACCATTGTTAAGCAATTATATTCCAATAAGATGTTTAAAAAAACAAAACAAAACTACAACGCTAGATTCAATAGAAAGGCATGTATGATGATCTCTATAGACCCAACAAGGCAATAGGAAGTTGGCTGGAGCTTGTATTTTTCAATCCAACTCTAATAGTATTGAAATGAACTGCAAGGGCAGGGAGAGAAAAACAAAGGAAAATCTACACCTTCTGTCTCATTTCTTAATCTATGGCCTTTCCAACTTGGATAAATGAGAAACTTTGGAATTTAGTGAGGTACAGTGATTTTCAATTGTTCTCCATTGTTGCATATTAGAATTGCTTAGGAATTTTTTAAAAAATACTGATTCCTGGAAACCACAGAACACTTATGATAGACTCTCTGAGAGAGGAGCTGAGGAATGAGCAAAATACTTCCCTGGTGATGTTAACAAGCAACCAGACTTAAAAGCTACTAATTTAGGTAAATATAAGTAAAGAATAATAGTGTTCATAAGAATTGGGTTTAGGGTTTCACTCTCAAGGTCAGAGTTTTGATCCAACTCGACTGTGTGATCTTGAGCAAATTGCGTAACTCTAACTTGAGATACCTCATCTCTGAAGTAGGAATAATAGTCATTCCTACTTAATAGAGCTGGAAGGATTTAATGCAGTATTTCTGAAAGGAGTTCATGCACCATCTGCATCAGTGTTAACTGGAATACATTAAAATTAACAATTCCTAGACTCATATTATGTGTACCATAAGAATACAGTAGTCTGATATATGCATTTTCACCTGGATAGTTTCAGTGAACTATCCAGGTGATTCTTTCTCATAACGACTTGTAAAAACCATTGTTTTAATAAGTAACAGAAGTACCTATTAGGAGAATACCCCATACATACTAAGCACCCAGTACATGTAAGCTGATAATGTAACTTTAAAGTTTGTTGTTGTTTTCCAACCTTTCCAAAATGTTTACTGAAAATTAAAAAAATTCAGTTAATCAACCAAAAATATTTCACACATATTGCCAAACTACCAATTAGGCAGATTTGGGGTTGGAGTTATGAAAGACTATCATATAAGGCAGTAATTCAAATTTACTATTTTGGGAGTCCTTTAATACCCAGAGTCCATAAGTTTTGTTTCTTTCTCAAATAACTGGAATTAGAAAAAACAAAACAAAACAATAAAACCAAACAACCTTAGACTTCCAGGCTGTGGCTGAGTACAGTAAAATAAATTGTAGAAACATCTTAAATGTTCAAATTTTTTTTAAATGAGAAAAAGCATTTCATATGAAAGAACTTCAATCTAAATTCAGTTTTAGACTTTTATATTATTTTTAATATAGTCATATCTTCTAAATAATCACTTTATAGCCATATGCATTCATTGTCAATGAATGCATCATAATTAGGAGGTGATTTACAGTAGTGGTTAAGAGCATGGACTTTTGAATTACACAGACCTGAGACAGAATCTCTTTTCCATCACATATTAGTTACTTGACCGTGGACAAGTTACTAAACTCCAATTTCCTCATATGCTGTTAGTTTAATAATAGTTCGTGTCTTACATGATTGTTTCAATTATTAAATAAGATAATGAAATGTACACGAAGTCATTAAACCATTGTTTCACAGTTGCTCAGAACATGTTATTTACATGTAAGCACTGTTTTAGATGCTGAGACTATACAAATAATCTATAGAGACTTGTTTTGTTTTCTTATCAGCCCAGGTGCCTTTTCTTTGAAACCTAGATAACTTTGTCTCACTTTCTGTCTTCCTCTTTTACCCTCCATTAAATATGAATTATTAACATCATGATTTAATCACTCAGTTTGTAAGGAAATATTTAATTTGTTAACATTGTCAATAGATGAAACAATGCCTTTCCTACATCACTCAAATTTATTAAGGAATGAATCAACTGGTAAATTTTGAATTCTATGGTAGATTCATTAACATAATTAATAAATTCTATCCAAAAAAAACCCTGAATTTTTCCCAAAATTGAAAAAATTAGGTTTTTTTCCCCTTGTATTTCTTGGAAATAGAACCTACTTTCTTTGGTCAAGTCAGTGAAAGCTGTTAAAGTGATACGAATGTAGACACATTACTTAAAAACCCTCCTAGATTACTTTAAAACCTATGAATACTTTGTCAGTATAGTCCAGCTGTAACACGACCATATGTTTCTTGTCATTTTTAGGTCTATTTGGACACAACTGATTTCCTTGTGTGCACTCATTTTAATAAATTGTCTTGAATATATTCTGAAGAAAATTATCGGTTTAACAAATCACATTTACTATTCTTAGACTATTCCAAATTCCTATTGCTTTCACAATCCAGACACTATTTTGCTTTGAAACCAAATGGAGAAATTGTAAGCAATTTAAATTAAAATGATTAATGGTATACATTATATTTTATATGGTAAGACCAATAAATTGACTTATCAAGAATGTTGACACAGTATGTAAAGCTAGTTCCCTAATTCACCCAAAAGGTATCTTTGTACCTGTACAATCTCTATCTCTATAACTCCTAAAATGGCTAAAAAAGCAAAATTAATCACATAAATTATGAGATTAAAACACAGTGAAGCAGTGGCATGGAGATTGTTATTGTGTTAAGTAAAAGTGCGCCTTGTAAAATCTTTTAGGTATTGTGAGAGTGATGTATAAACTTTATTGCAGCAATTATTAAATTTACTGATGAAAATCAGAAAAATGGTGAAAATTAATGTATTTATAATAAATTTAATTATTCATAGTAATACAATTTACATTAATAGTAAATAAGTATATTTAAAAGAATAAAATAGGCATCAAAAGAATTTAACTAATGTCACTTTCTTCTTACAAAACAGAATACTAATTGTTAGGGTGACACTGTATGAATGGAATTTATGACAGCTATTTTTAGTAGTGCATCAGATCACTACTTACTAAGTACCTACTTATTAGTGGTGTGTTGATTGATAATGTGTAGCTATAAATACATTAACTTGACTTTTCCAGTTGAAAGATTTATCAGGAAAAAAATCACAAAATATCTTTTTACTTTTCAAAGATGATCAGTTTAGTTTGCTTTAACTAGAAGGGCACTTATATTTTTTTAATCGATTTTATAGGAAACACATGACTCAGATTCATCATTGCTCATATTAATTTGGACCTCCTGTTGTAACATCCCATAGCAGAAAACAGTTTATCCATTTTATAAAATGGCAAACAAAATACAGCTTTGAGTCTAATCTGGAATTTTGATTTCATTAAGAGTGAGCTTGATCTATTTGGTCAAGTAATATTGTCTTTTGACAGTCTCAAGAATCAAATTTTGATTTGCAGGAGCAAAAATTTGAGGAGTATTGTAAACTAAAAAGTTGAGCCATGGTAATTTGTAACGCTGACAGGAAAGATCACTTGCTTTAGGCAAAATCATGAAGCAAAGATTTTCAGTCTGAATCCTTCCAGCTCTTGTATGAGGTATTTCCTGTTGTGATTTTTACATTCTTTTGTTGCCCAGCAACCTCTCCTTACCACAATATTTGAAAGGATTATCTCATCAATTGTCAAAGTTCAATTAGCAATCAGTTATTATTATCACTCATTTCATAGCAATTTGATATGATAGAAAATATTTTGAGAGGGTGTTTTTTGACCACTCTGAGAATGGTTACAAGGAATCAGCAGAAAGTGAGGGTAGAAATATGTACTTTGGTGCATGAATTTAACTGAACAAATCTGCAAGCATTAAATTACAGATACTTCAAATACACACTTAAGTCTTAGAAATCTTCTTGACTATTAGTGACACATTTTCCAAATGTTTCTCCAAAATAATTGGATATTCTAAGTGATTTTTAAGGACACTAATGAGGTCATGATTGATTATCAAATTATGGTGGATAAAGATAACACATGTAATAAACAAAATTTTTGTGCTCAGTTATATATGAGTTAGAGCTTGAGAAATGTTGATAATAGAAGTACAAATTGCATTAACATAATTAAAAATTTTTTAATTTGGATATTTACTCAAATGGGAAAGCCTCTTTATTGTAATTCTATAAAAAGCTAAGGTTATAAATATTTTCATTTAGGGAAAAGCCATTGTTCATTCCATTAGCAGAGATCAGTTTGCCCTTTTGAAAATAACTGACTTAGATAGGTTGATTTATGAATCAAAGAAATTAGTTTTTAGGGAATTATTCTTCTTAAATTTATCCTTTTATTAATAGTATAATTATTTGTAGGTAGGGAATTCTAATTCAAGAATAGATCCAATGCATTATAAAAAGAAACGTGTAGGGCTTCCCTGGTGGCGCAGTGGTTGAGAGTCCACCTGCCGATGCAGGGGACACGGGTTCGTGCCCTGGTCCGGGAAGATCCCACGTGCCGCGCAGTGGCTGGGCCCGTGAGCCATGGCCGCTGAGCCTGCGCGTCCGGAGCCTGTGCTCCGCAATGGGAGAGGCCACAACAGTGAGAGGCCCGCGTACGGCAAAAAAAAAAAAAGAAACGTGTAAACCCTCAATACTGTTCAACAGTACTCATTGTTAAAATGCAAGCTGTAGTTTGTTAATGTGTTTATTTTCGAATACGAATGAAAAACTTCTGCCAACTATTGACACTGTCTCATGTGGTGCACAACTGTAAGAGTACAGATGTAATTTGTAGTCAAAACCAGACTACTTTAAAAGAGAAAAAGTTCGTAGAATTGAGATCATTATTTTAACTCTTTAGAAACATACTCTCACTTACTGATAAAGTAAAAAATGTAAAATAACTGTGGCAAAATATAAATATGTTTAAAAATTGGAGTGAATTATATAGATTATTTTAAAACGGGAATATAGGAAATGTCAAACATTTAAACCAATGTGAGGTATTTCATGGGGAAAAATGCATATAATATTTTAAGAGTTTTTTTCAAATAGTTGGGGAAATACCACAGATAAAATGATAGATTACTATTCAATAAGAAAATTGTCTCAGATGAAATTATAGTGAAAGTATTTTTTCACATCTTTATTGGAGTATAATTGCTTTACAATGGTGTGTTAGTTTCTGCTTTATAACAAAGTGAATCAGCTATACACATACATATATCCCTATATCTCCTCCCTCTTGCGTCTCCCTTCCATTCTCTCTATCCCACCCCTCTAGATGGGAGTGCCTGAAGTACCACACAGAGATAGATGGCAATCCCATTTTCAATCTCCAAGGTTTTAAACTCTGTTACAAACTAGACATTTGTATGTTTGATTCAACCATTTTAAAGAGCTGGCTATTTAGGGTATTGCTTTTTCCTCCTATAAGACATGAAATTTGAACATTCTATGTTCTTAATATGATTGTATTTTTCTATGAGCATATACAACTTACATATTTTCTCACATAGTGAATTTAACTTTTGAGTAATTCTTCAAAGAGAATATCTAGACAGAGTGACATGGGAAGCTGAAGCAATTGTTCAAATAAAAAACTACTTTGGTCTCAAATATGTTTTTCAGAATAGATGTCCATATCCAATTATCCAGAACATGGTCTCAAATCTACATTTCAATCTCAATGTTAAAAACAGAAGAGTAAATCATCTCAGAAGATTTGGGGATTAATGAAATGATTTCTACTCTGGACTTAAATTGGAGTAACTAACTGATGATGAACAGATTAATGAGGTGGAAGGGATTAGAATTTTGAGGATTCATGACCTTGTTGTCTGAGTATCTTTATAGCTTGGAAATACAACCCCTTGAAACTCATATTATAACCTTCAAATTTTATTTAAATTTTACTTAAATTCAAAGGAATTTAAATTAAAAAATAAGGAATTTAAAGAATCCAAACAGTTGCACAAAATCTCTAATAAGAAATATTTTTGGAGGATGTCATGTATAAAATAAGTGGTAAGGACAAGTAACCAAAAGCCAGTTCAGAAGGGGAACATAACCAGGAAGACAGTGTGTCATGAAAGCTAAAGCCAAGAATAAGTGGAAGTGTGGAAGCTAAAAATAATGCAAAGGATATACATCTCTCTCTTTCAACTATATAGGTACACATGTACAAATACATATATATACACACACACAGATATATACATATAAACATGTATATGCATGTATGTTTGTGTATATACACACACACATATATATTATAGAGAGAGCACTCATGACAGATGTGTAGATACACACACGTGCAATGATTTTGGAACATATAAAAAATAATAAAGAAGATGTTTTCTCGGGGTAGATAAAAAATACAGTTAAAAGCAAAGGAAAAACATGGGACTTCCCTGGTGGCACAGTCGTTAAGAATCCGCCTGCTAATGCAGGGGACACGGGTTCGAGCCCTGGTCTGGGAAGATCCCACATGCCGCGGAGCAACTAAGCCCGTGCGCCACAACTGCTGAGCCTGCGCTCTAGAGCCCACGCTCTAGAGCCCAACTACTAAGCCCACGTGCCACAACTACTGAAGCCCGCACACCTAGAGCCCGTGCTCTGCAACAAGAGAAGCCACTGCAATGAGAAGCCCGCGTACCGCAACAGAGTAGCCCCCACTCACTGCAACTAGAGAAAGCCCGCATGCAGCAACAAAGACCCAACGCAGCCAAAAATAAATAAATGAATTTATATTAAAAAAAAAAGCAAAGGAAAATCAAAAAGTAAGAACTAATCAAATCACGTTGCATTACAGCCTTTTCCCTCCTAACAAGAATAATTCTGAAATGAATAGAGAAGAAATTCAAAGCAGTAGAAATACAAACACTGAAACTCAAGGTAGTCAAGGGGATAAACTGCCTATTTCCAAGTTTGAACATCATGGCTTGGGTCACTTATATCATTGCACTGGTCACTTTTGCCAGTAATGGAAAAGATACCAGAGAACAGGAAGTCAACATTAAAAAAATTTTTTTTGAAAACCACAGCTCTATGAGCTTAATAAAGATTCTAAGCAAAATTTTAGAAATTATAAAAAGCCTTTCTTTTTCTTTATTTTCCAAAGTAAATTAATTTAGATTTCTTTGAAAAATGGTCATTAATATTTACAATGGGAACATTAGGAACAAATGTTACAAATTTTGAATAAGATTTCTAAAGTAATAGATTAGAATGACAGAAATATATCTTGATTTTAGGAAGGTATTTATATAATTCTACATGACATTCTTTTGGTCATAATATAAAAAGGAGGGTGGATAACATATTTAATGTGTAGTCAAGTTTATGATTCCTATTGATTAGGATGAAGGTCTCTGGTAGTGTTTCGAAGGGCCATATCCTTTTACATATGTATAGCATGGCTAAAAAGGAAACATAAGTTTCTTGATGAGTTTATGTTATCTGATTTCCAGCTCTAACATCCTTCAAGGTAAAATTATTCCAATTTCACAGATGAGTGAACTGAGTTTCAAAGAGATTAAATAACTTTTATCATATCTAGAGACTAGTTACTGTAGATCTGGGTTTCAAACTCAGGTCTGCATGACTCTTCCATTGTATCTCCTATGAAGACAAAAGACATACATATTAAATTATGGTAACACAAATTTGGGAGGCTATGTTAAAACACTGAATGACAGAATCAAGAATTGGAAAGTGTGGGATCGTGGGTCAGAAGAAACAAAATGAAATTCTTTTGAAATTAATATTAAATTTTAGAAGAAATCTTCGAAGAATCAATTGAACATGTACAAAATGGCAAATCATGTTTTATCAGTAGATCATGTAATATAAAGTTTGAGTGTGGGCTCTATTGGTCAGTAGTATGGTGATAAAAAATGTGTTGCGTTAATGGATATATTGATGAGGCCAAAGAAGAGAATTACATTTTCATCTTCAACTGCCAGAGGAGATTGAGAGCAGTGTTTTCAGTGTTAATCCTGGGAGCAATGTTCTAAAGGACATGCTGCAAACTGGCAAATATTGAGTGAAATGTGCCGTACGGACATCTAGAAGAGCAAGTGCTTTCTCTGCCATATCATATATTTCATATATGTTTGTTTCATTTATACACCATTATTGTACAGCCAGTTTTTCTATGATAGCTTTATAAAAATTCCCCAAGAATACTGGCTCCGTAAGAAATGGAATGTTCCAATGTCATGAGTGTAGCTGTATGACAGAAATAGTTCTAAATGACACATTGGTTTCCAGATTATATTTTTATAACTGGAAAATATCTACTTTATAAATTGCACAAGGTTATAGTTTTTCAATGAGAATGTAAAAGCGCTTGCATTAACAAGTTTTATGTACTTGTTTTATATCCACACTTGTTATTGCCGCTAAAATGTGTATTTTCCGAAAATGTTTATTTTCCAAATTTGTATTGTGCTTTTCCAAGATGCTTTTCTTTGATGTCCATAAATGCTGAAAAGGCTCCCTTAAGAAGAATTTTAAGTGTAAGTAATCTTTCAGTCAGTTTAAAGTATAAAAATAGAGACGTTATTTACGGTCATACCATATTTTGTGCTTGAAATCTGTCAGCGTCTTATTTTCATAGCAATTAAATAACTCAGCTATTCATGTCACATTCCAGTCTTTTTCAACGGGTACTCGTAACAAAGAATTTAATATATGTATTTTTAAAATTATTGCAAAGACAGAGATCTCACATAATGCTTAATAACAGAATATAATTAAACCTGACATTTTTGCTTTGTGTTTTTGAGACAAGATTATTAGAGCCTTATTCAGAATTTTAAAATATAGGATATACAGCATTGAACCATGTAAAGATAAAGAATGTTTGGTCAGGTTTTTTTTTTTAAAGAGAAAGGTTATTTGTGCCCCTGATCCATAATGGAGAAGCTTTCTTTGTCAAAGTCTTTTCTTAGAAAGTTGACCCACAGTCAACCTGTAAAGAAAACATAGAGACAGTCTTAGTTGATTGATCAGCTCAAACCCAGTTTTAGTAATGAAAGGATCAAATTTAAGATGAAATGTGATCCCTTTGGTTCACATTTGCATTTGTAATTCTCCAGCAAACATCCAATTTCACTGTTATCTTAAGTAATCTTTCTTGAAGCATTTTCCAGAAGTTGATGTCAATGGCTGGTCTTTGGAAACACTCCCAGAAGAATATGTAAAAGCTTACAACTCACCTCATGGAGTCTACCTAGGTCTTGGTATTATATGTCTTTATTGTGTACCTTTTATCATTGAAAGTGCAGAAAAGTTATTCCTGATTTCTGAGGTATGCATAGAATACTATATATATGATTAGCCAGTTAATAAAAGAGGGTGAGAAAAGCCAAGAAAACAGAATATTTTTAAGTGTCTGGCAAGCATCCTCCAAATGAAAGCAAAAGTTATTACCGTTATTTAGTTTAGTGGCAGTATTCATCTTTTCTTTGGACTTTAAGACTTAGATGTGGCACAGAATATTAATACTTATAGGTTCATTGTTTTCTCTAACACTATAGCAACTGGCTGCAAAGAAAATACACAGTAGCTATTGTATCAATAAAAGAAAATATGTCCCAATTTTTAAGTCTGAGTTTCTAATTTAATTGATTTGAATAGAATTAATAAAATACTTTCCATTCTTTTTTTGGACTGTATCATACCAGTGAGTCCTAAGGATTTTGTTTCAGGATGGAAGCAAGAACAAGAGGAATTCCTATTCCTTCTCATTATCCCAAGTCTAATATCTCTCTCTCTCGTGCTCTCTCTCTCTCTCTCTCTATATATATATATATACATGTATATATATGTATATATTTGTCTATATAATAGTATATTTGAGTCTTTCCATAAACATCCATGAAGTACTCTCTATTTCTCTTCATAATAAACTCCTTCACCTTTGCTGTTTGTCAAAAAATAAAAGGATGAGACAAGCTGGGGACATTCTGAAAAAACAATGATTTTAGGATGCACTAAGGTGTCCTGAATTGCTTTAATGGACCCATGGTGTGGATACTATTGTCAAGTCCCTCACGGTAAAATTTTGACAAGTTTGCTCACCATTTGGGTGCATATACCACAAGAGCATCATTTAGCACACTTTAGGATTATTTTACAGAATGATAACATGACTTACAGAAGAATTATACAAGCTATTTCCGATAGAATAACTTATTATCTGAGACTCACGTACCAGAGAACCAAAAGCATAAATTATGTGAAGACTAATCTCTACATAAGGGAAAGAACATTGTCTGGATATCAGAACATCTGATCTCTCATTCTAGCTTTGCTATGAACTAGCTCTGTGTGTAGAAGAAGTGACTGATTTCTGTTTCTTACTTCTGTCCTTCATAAGATGTCCATTTGAACTCCAAAAAAGTATATGATAAATCACAATGGTTTCAATCATATGAATTTTAATACAAAACATATAAAATCAATTTCAAAAATTTTCTGCATATACTGAAAATGTTCATTAAGAATGGAATAACTATAAGCCTTCTTTAATTTCTTCTATTAAATGCAGGTACCCAATGGAACCTGAAAATATTGAGCATAACTTCTTCTTTGCAAAAGGGAAGCTAGAAAAAGACTGCCTCCCACAGAAAATTTATTGACAATAGGTGTTCAAGTTTTTATACATTGAACAATGTTCCCTTTTATATAGTCAGGGGAAGATATTTTTTAAGTCTTTTTTTTTTTCTTTCCATCACCCCACCTACACACAAAATTCTGTTGTAAAGACATCACTTCTATAAGGAGGTATTCATTGTAGATGTACAGAAATCTATGGAAACCTAAGTTTACAAGAAAAAAAATTATCATTCTAACCAACTGCATAGTCACAGAGATGCTTAATAAAAGTTATCTGATGATATAATGAAGTCACTTCTTAACTAAGTGCATACAGTGGCAAATATTTTTCAAGATTCACCATCCAACAAACTACATTTTCTCATTTGAAATCCTTCATGTCACTTTTTGACATTCAGATGAAATTTTGAAAGTAATATGATAACATTAAAATATAAACAAAAGTACCATTAACTGTGAACTGATACTCAACTTCAGAAGTTAAAATAAATGTAAGTGTGTATTAGAGTAAAAGTATGCTATGTGTAAATCAAAACTGCCAAAATGAGTTTTTGAACATTGTTTTCCCTCCAGAGGATAAAGGGAGCAAAAGAGGAAGGTAGCCAAAAAGGAAACAGGAAGACCTGCTTCAGTAACTGGACATATTGATTTAATTGGCTAAGAAGTCCATATGCTAATACTCCTAATAATCAACCATTCCTTTTGTGTTTTGGTAACATATATCCTCATACAATGTATATCAAATGGAATTTTTTGATTTACATCAGATACTTCAAAGTTTCCATTTTTGAATTCCCCTAGTCTTACGTAAGTAACACATTGTCTATTTTGTTTAAAATATCTAATATCTCCTCCAACATCTAGGGCTCCATGATGCAAAATGTCATTTTGTCGATCTTCTGTTCCAGTATTCACTTTAATTCTTTTGATTACAATTGGATTTTCAAATATAATCACAAAGACATCTCCTGTTGAAGGTGATTTTCCCCAAAAGTATTCATCAACACTACTATAAGCCTTGCTTGCATCATAATTTTCAAAAACACTCATGTTGGTATATAGACTTGCAGGAGGGTTATCTGGGATATCAAATGGCTCCTCTTCAAAATCATCATCCTTCAGCTTATTCTCAGTTCCTTTATATGATGAGTAATAACCCATGTGCTGAAAGAGAGATGGTTTAAAACGAATCACATTTTTCTGAGCCAACAGACCACGGAAATGAGTCAGTAGCCAATCACAAGGCATTTCTTGATAAAACATTAATAAAAAGTGCGCCAAACGTGGGAGATCATGAGAATGATAAAGTTTTCCAATATAGCCAAGTTTAGAGAATTCAAGGGTTACCCAGTAAGTTCCTACCAGGGATGTAATGACTTTCTTGATGGCAGTAAAGAAATTTTTTGAACAGCGAACATCATCTTCAAGCATTACATAATAGTCTGAAATATTGGCACAAAAATTAAGCAAAAAAGCATAATCTACATTTTGCTTGGAACGAAATCTCACTCTGTCTTCTGGATCATTGTAATTTCTTTTAAGGCCACTCAGGATTGGGTAATATTCCTCTGGAGCATGTATAACCATTAATCTTCCTGCAATAATATGGTGGGCAAATTTCTGTGTAATATCCTGTAACATGACCTCACGCCAGGATGAATTAAAGTCAGCTAGATGAACCACCACTGAAATTTCCTTCAACTCTTCATAGCTGGATTGCTCAAAAATTGACTTGATTGTCTCAAGTAAATAATTTCCTTTTTTTCGTCTCACTGATGAAAGGCCAATTGTAAGAAACCCTGAACAAAAGAATTCAGAAGGAAGACAAATTAAATGTGAAATTAGGTTTTGAATAACACAGAAAAAAAAGAAAAACAGTTCTTTTCAATTAAGCCTGCTACTCTATTAAGTAAATCTAAGTGAATGATTATACATAGAACATTTTGTCATTAAAGACTTATGCTAAATATATAAAGGTTATAGTACTTTATATATAATTGATATTTTCTATGGAAAAACTGCACCTTAAGCACAATGATGTATGAGCTCTATTGCTTAAACATTTGTTTATGAAATAAGATATATGGTTTAAAGTGTTCTGCAGCTCAATATTCTCATATACGCCCATTAGAGAAGATATTTAAATAACATTGACACTGTTCTTTTTTTTTTAAAAAAAAAAAAAAAAACCTGCAAAAGGAGACAGGAATTCATCCAGTTAAGAATGACAAACTAGTCTCAAATGATGAAAAAGAAAATTAAGGGTCACTCATTCTTTTAATCACCTTTAAGTTTTTCATAGAAAACATGCCATATATTTGCATCTTTCTTTAATCACTGTTATTATCTTGTACCAGAATAATTCATAACTGGACTTCACAATTTTATTTTGAAATTTATCTAGTATGTTAATTAGAATGAAAACAATATCATAAGCTATTTTTGAAAACCTGCATTATTGCTTAAACGTATGATGTATCGTTCTAAGACATAAATATTACTGATTTCTTTTTTTTTTAGCTGCCAACACTTAAAGCTTTAGGATATTTAAAAAAATAATCCTTAAGGCCAACTTTTACTAAAAATTCAAAATATCTGGTAACACTGTGTCTTCAATATAGAAAGCAACATTTATCTTGGGCCAGGTAAAGTTATATCCTCAAGACAGGCCATGTTTTCTCCAATTTACTATAGAACTCACCAGGCTCACTCTCATCCTGTTACTATAGGTCTCTAGATTTTCCATCTCTGTTTAAATGGGTTTTGTCATCAACTATAAGACTGAACCATCAGGCGTGGTTGTGCTCCTACCAGACATTGTCTGGATGTACCACAGCTTTCTTATCCATTTATCTACTGAAGGACATCTTGGCTGCTTCCAAGTTTTTACAATTATGAATAAAACTGCTATAAACATCCATGTGGAGGTTTTTGTGTGACATAAGTTTTCAACTCCTTTGGGTAAATAACAAGGGATGTGCTTGCTAGATCATGTCATAAGGGTATGTCTAGTTTTGGAAGAAACTGCCAAACTCTCTTCCAAAGGGGCTGCACCATTTTGCATTCCCACCACCAACAGAGGAGATTTCATGTTGCTCCACATCCTTGCCAGCATTTGGTGTTATCAATGTTTTGCACTTTGTTCATTCTAAAAGGTGTTTAGTGCTATGTGATTGTTTTAATGTGTACTTCCCTGATGATACATGATGTGGAACATTTCTGAATATGTTTTTCTGACATCTGTGTATATTCTTTGATAAAATATCTGTTAATGGACCAAAGACCCTAACAAAGACCTTAACAGATATTTCAACTGATTTCTTTTTTTTTTTTTTTGCGGTATGCAGGCCTCTCACTGTTGTGGCCTCTCCCGTTGAGGAGCACAGGCTCTGGACGCGCAGGCTCAGTGGCCATGGCTCACGGGCCCAACCACTCTGCGGCATATGGGATCTTCCCGGATCGGGGCACGAACTCGTGTCCCCTGCATGGGCAGGCGGACTCTCAACCACTGCGCCACCAGGGAAGCCCTCAACTGATTTCTTTATTGTAAAACACATTTTGTAGTAATTTTGTCTGGTGAAATTTTTATTCAGATATTTGAAACCTAAAATTAGAAATTAGATATTTTTAGAGAATAAAATAAAACCCTGTGAAATGGCAGTTCACCTCTGAGAAGCGTTAGATGTCTTCTAATTAAAATGTTTTCACTTTTTAAAGCTCTCATTCTCACCATGACTCAGAACTGAATAAAATTTCAGAGCCACCATTTGGAAAATAGGGAAATGTTTATATTCACCAAGATCACTGTTTCAAGACAGACACCTACATGATTTGATTTGCGCAATACTGAAAAAGCCCCTTCCAAGAAAAATCTTTTTTACTAGTCCATTAGAGAGGTAGAAATTTACATGTTTCATTGAAATACCTGGGCTTACGATCCTGTCTTCTACTGAAAAGCTAACATGTTATCTGTTACAATTTAACTCAAGACACCAGTCCTCATTAATACTCAATAACAGCCAATACTTATAGAATACTTTCTACATAAAAGGCAGAAGTCTGAGTATTTTACATGTAATATGCATCTTGAATATTCAAAACAGTCTTTTGAGGTAGCTTTGCACTTATCAACATTCCTGTTTTATAGATAAGGAAACTAAGTCACAGTGAGACGAGGAAACTCGTGCAAGGTGTAATACCTAGTAAGTAGTGTGTAAGAGCAGTAGACATTTGAAATGGAAGAAAGAAAGAGCTAAAGAAAGCTGAATTGTTACAATTTCCTCAACCTGGTGATCACAAACTCATTTGCATAAACACTTCTTAAGAGGAAACTCAATTTTTGTGGTCTCCACACGATCTACTAAGGAGTTCATGATATCATGGTATATCACTTATTCTAAAACCCATATTTTTCACACAGAAATATTTTAAAATCAGGTTGCATATCACAACTGATGGCATCTTACAACTTAAAACTGATAATGCTTATACTTTCTTAGTGGTACATCAATTAGATCATGATACTTTCTGTAATCTATAATGTCTTGAAATCCATGAAATGTAGTATGTTACTTCTTGGATCCAAAGTGTCTATAGTGGATTGAATGGTTTCCTCCAAAATTTCATGTCTACCTGGAACTTCAGACTGTGACCTTATTTGGAAATAGTCTTTGAAGATGTAATTAGTTAAGGATCTCGAGATGAAATCGTATCAGATTCAGATTAGGCCCTAAATTCAATGACTAGTGTCCTTATAAAAATAGGATAGGACACAGAGAGACAAAGGGACGAAGGCCATGTGAAGATAGTGGCAGTGATTGCAGTTTTGTTGCCACAAACTAAGGAATGCCAAGAGTGACCAGAAACTGAAAGAGGCAAGGAAGGATTCCCCCCTACACAGAATGTGGTGCTGCCAGCACCTTGGTTTCAGACTTCTGGCTTCCAGAAACATGAGAGAATAAATTTCTGTTGTTTTAAACCACCTAGTTTGTGATATTTGTTATGGTATCTTAGGAAACAAATATAATGACTTTCACTACTTCAAGCTGGTGCATGTCATAAAAACCAAACCAATGTTTGAAACTGTATTACTATGGGAATAATTTTTTTTTTTTTTTTTGCGGTACGCGGGCCTCTCACTGTTGTGGCCTCTCCCGTTGCAGAGCACAGGCTCCGGACGCGCAGGCTCAGCGGCCATGGCTCATGGGCCTAGCCGCTCCACGGCATGTGGGATCTTCCCGGACTGGGTCACGAACCCGTGTCCCCTGCATTGGCAGGCGCACTCTCAACCACTGCGCCAACGGGGAAGCCCGGGAATAATTATTTTTAAAAGCTAACTTTAAAAATTTTAAGTCAATTGATTTTTCCTAGTCTCTCTACATGGTACTATAGCAAACTGTTAAAAAGTTCATGTCACAATTAGGCATTTAATTTTTTTGTTGTTATTAATGGAATTGGATCGGTGAATAATTGCAATTTGTGAAGAAACACTGAACTATTTCCCAAAGAATATATTATATTAGTAAAACCCATAAATTTTATTGTTATACAAATGAAGAAAGTTATTTTAAAACAAAATATTTTATTGTTCTTGATTTTAAAAGTCTAAGGATACTTACGCTTTCTTTGTAAAGGCATGACAGCTAAGAAGCGATAGGTGACATTGATGGCTCCTGAAAAATTAGATAAATCTTTGAAAGTATGCACATAGCGTTCTGGATTCAGTTGATGTGTAGATGTTTCCCTTACAAGTTGTTTGTCTCCTTCCTGAATGCCAAGAAGAAGGCAGAGAAAACAAATAAATAATAGATGGTCATGGATTAAATAAACTTTCTCCTTACACAATAAATATATGGGTCTGATACATAATATGGGTATTATATAAATCTCAGTTACTGGCACCACAAGCTGTAGATAATTATCTTTACCCTGAATTCCTACCTAGAGTCTCTGTTCCAGTTATATTCCACTTTTTATACTATGCTTACAATTGCTTTTCTACAGCATACATCAATAGTGGCATTCTCTTGATAATAATAAAACATTCTCTTGATAATACTAAAAAAAATCTCTATTTGAAACTCCCACTGCCTTCACGTTAAAATTCAAATTCTTTACAATAATTTAAGGATCTTAAAACTTGACAGTAATCTCTTTTACAGTTTCATGTAAAGCTAATTCTCACTAGATTCCCCATATTTGAGTCATATTAAACTATTTACTCTTCTTCAAGCCCTATCAAATAAAAGACCACACATTATTTTTATGATTTTGAAATTTTAGGAATGATTAGGAGGATGTAGCAGTGAACATAACAGTTGGAGTCTGGATAACTTATTAATCAAAAAATTTTAGTCAGTCACTTATGTGGCCACTATAATTGAAGGCTGTTGAGAATGGACAGACATGGTCCTTGTGACATGGTAGTCTTTTTTTCAAATGTCTTCAAGATAACTCAATTAGGATACATTTGTACAAAGTCTTCAAGGAAATGTCTTTAGACCTTATACTAGTCTTTTCCATGATGTTTTCTTGTGGGTGTAGAGGGGGAGGGGGAGTATTCCGACGGAGGTGAAGTTTGGTCCTTTTTTATTTAAGACCCCCATTATCGATCTGATACTGGAATTATGTCATTCAATCTTCAGGATGGTTTATATTCAAGAAAACGTTCATATTCAGCTTTAAAAATATCCTGTCAATCAGTAATTGCTTTGTTTTATCTCTCTAATATAAGTTCAGTTGTAGATTTTGATTATCTAATCACCATTTGATCAAGCCTCTATTGGTTATACATTACTAGCAAAATGACTTGCTTGGCTTTTGTATATGGTTTAGTACCACTGGTAGAATATTAGGGCAACTAATTAGGAAGAAACATTTCTTTTTTGGCAAAGTGTCTATTGTGCTGTGTGAGTTATGTGGATATTTCTACTATTCAGTATAAGAATGGCATGTCAGTCATAGGCATGCCATTAAAACTACAGAGAAAGTGAATGCATTAAATAAACTTGGTCCTCATGTTTTTGGCTGTGGTCAATAAAACTTTAATCAATTAAACCCTGTTCTAAAATATTAGAAAGGATTCAAATACAAACTTTACCTCAACTGGAACATTCACTACTTTGTGTCAAATTTAAATATAAATGGAAAAGTTGACTACCTCAAACTTTTAAATCTACGGCAGGGCTGAAATTGTCTTAGAATAAAAATTGAGAGTAGTGAACCCTGACTGGGAAGAGCTATCAACCTGGTCCTTGATAAATGAAGATTCATTCTGAATATCTCTTCTGTATATTCAATTATGTTTATGAACCTATAGTTGTTCTTTAATACTGTATTTCTATATTTTATATTGACTTGATGATTTAGATAAAGAAAAAATACTTTAGTCTGATTTGTAATGTATTTGCCATCTGTAAAATTATAGAGTTTCAAAATACATGATATTAAACTTAGGAGGCTGGTTTTCTGATAAATGTACTCATTGAATATCCATTGAATTCTGATTATTTTAAATTCATTGCATATAAGTATTTTCATCTT
This sequence comes from Neophocaena asiaeorientalis asiaeorientalis, assembly GCF_003031525.2. Lineage (NCBI taxonomy): Eukaryota > Metazoa > Chordata > Mammalia > Artiodactyla > Phocoenidae > Neophocaena > Neophocaena asiaeorientalis. Next base: position 334,186 of record NW_020173924.1, read on the forward strand.
TGTATTTCTGAAAACCTAAAAAACATCATGAAAGTTTTAAAATGAACAAGTTTAGGATTTCTAAAAGGTAACCAGAGACTCAGTTCTGCATCAGCTACTTTAATAGTAATGTAATGGTGTACACAGTCAATAGGGTATAGAAGAAATATCTATAAAAATCACAGTAGTCACAACACTGAATTGATTTTACCATTCTGGTCTTATGTGATTTCACATTCTAACAGGATACTGAATATCTCTTTAAGAATTATATCGTGAACACGTAAAAAATCCAAACTTTTTCTGTGATAAGATAGAGTACATTCATCCTGTTTGAAGGACATAACAGAATATAAAATGAAATGAAACTTACATGAAAGCACTTTATTAAATTCTCAAGAACAGGTTTCTTTACACTTTTCAGCATAAATAAATCATGCAACTTTCACCTGAGTCTGTCTTGTTGGCTGCTTTCCAGAAGCATCTATCTGAACAGCCAGGCTCTCCCTGGATACCTTCTTTCTGTAGCTACTATGTTGTAGTGTATTTCTCAGTAATAAGACAAAGCTTTATGACAATCATTTTCTGGATAGGAAGGCAATTCAATGGACTAGCTACAGACTAAATATATACCCTGGTGGCTACTTTGAAGATGCTCACAGCCGAGAGGCTAAGTTGATTGGATATGCAGTGTCTCTTCTACTTAGTTTGCCTTGTAATACTATTTGTCTCTTACACTGAACTTGGCTTTCTTTCCCACTGAAAGGCACATATGCCCCTAACATGTAAGCAATACACTAAACTGTTACATGCCCAGATTTGGGGGCCACTGATAGATTTTCTAGCAAGAAGAGTACAATAGATGTGCTAAATAACTCCAGAGACCTTACTACTGTAATTGTTTATCTGATTTCTCTGAATTATAACTACTATTTCCCCCTGATTTAAGAAAAACAGAAAAAGGGGCTTCCCTGGTGGCGCAGTGGTTTGAGAGTCCGCCTGCCGATGCAGGGGACACGGGTTCGTGCCCCGGTCCGGGAGGATCCCACATGCGGCAGAGCGGCTGGGCCCGTGAGCCATGGCCGCTGAGCCTTCGTGTCCGCAGCCTGTGCTCCGCAACGGGAGAGGCCACAACAGTGAGAGGCCCGCGTACCGCAAAAAAAAAAAAAAAAAAGAAAAACAGAAAAAGAACCACCTGCTAATGTCTCTGCTTAGAAAATGGCATGCATTGTGATATTTTGGAGTCAAGAAAGAAAATCAAGTCAGATAATTTTAGGAAAACTGAACAAGCACAGATAAAAGGGTTGAAAAGGGAGAAGTATTAAAAAGAAACTGCATTATATCCTAGTAGGAGGCCAGTTTTCCATGGTTATTAGACATTTTTAGAAGAACAATTTTAATTTTACACAAATGATTTAACAAATATTCCAAATATTTATATATATTAAGCCTTGGGATAAAATTTAGCTCAAAATGCAATTTAGGTAAAAAACATCATCTAGTAAACAGTGAAAAATTAAACTAATAAAAATATTGTCATTGAATTGTCAATATGGGGGTATGCTTGTATTTAAAAACCATTTTAACTCACCTTTTCTAACTTAATATAAGTATTTAAAAATAATTTCAATTTTTAAAGCTAAGAAGCAAACAATCTCTTCTCGCACCTGGGATGATTTGCAAATTTGACTAGATATATGGCTAATGTAGCAAGAAATTTTTCATTGAGAAAGTACTCTTTAGTAAGAGCTACTTCATTAAATCACACTTTTTAATTAGGTGGCTAGGACCTATGTTTAGATAGAAATGCATAAAGAGAACAATAGTGTTTGACTTTCTTATGGATATATACTCTATTAATTCTTACACATTTTATAGTGAATTTGAAGCTGTTCTATTCCAAAAAGACATAAGGATGTTTGCTGCATACAATAATCTTTTGTCTACTTAAAGTTAAATACTGAAAATTCACTTGAAATTGTCTTATATGCATCATTATTGAATACAACAAGCATCCTGCCAATACCATGTTTTTGATTTACAAGATGTGATATACTTCTACCAGTACATACAGATGCAAGAAATAAATTTTTATCACAAAATTAAATCATTAATCAAGAGCTCCTCTATGATCTTTAACTCTATTAATTAAAAAATAGCTGGATCGGGCTTCCCTGGTGGCACAGTGGTTGAGAATCTGCCTGCCAATGCAGGGGACACGGGTTCGAGCCCTGGTCTGGGAAGATCCCACATGCCGCGGAGCAACTGGGCCCGTGAGTCACAACTACTGAGCCTGCGCCTCTGGAGCCTGTGCTCCGCAACAAGAGAGGCCACGATAGTGAGAGGCCCGTGCACCGCGATGAAAAGTGGCCCCCCACTTGCCACAACTAGAGAAAGCCCTCGCACAGAAACGAAGACCCAACTCAGCCAAAAATAAATAAATAATTTATAAGAAATAAAAATAGCTGGATCACCTGGGCCTTGCTCTACTGTTCTTAAATTTCATAAACCTAATAACCAGTTTAAAAAAATCTAAAATGCATATCATTAGTAAGTTTCTCCAGTTTGCTATGTTTACCTAAATCATGCCAAGTCAAATTCTATTAACTGTGCTAACTTCAGTATTATGAATTGACTAAGGATGATAGAATGAAGAGTCCACAAGATTAAGAGCTATACTTGAAAGTAAAGGCTTAGGCAGAGTCAAGATCTAGGAATCTGACAGAACTTTGCCATCAGAGAACAATGCTAATGGAAGCAAGGTGCTTTACAGAAGACTTCCTAAGAGGATCTACACAAACTTAGATCATGTGGTTGGCTCATAGGATATATTTAGAATAGTATCTGGCAAATAGTAGGTAGTTACCAAATCATGTTCAATTAATAAAACATTTTACTAGGAAATGCTCTTTGTAGTTATTGTCAGATTCTCTCTAGCTAAGATATTAATTGAAACTTTTAGCATGCTTGTATGATAGAATGTATTTTCAGGTCCTCTATCTGTCCAAAGGCTTTGATTTTCTGAAACATGTGAACAGGAATAATTGCATAAAAATTAGAATTTTCCCAGATATCTTAAGCTCAATTCAGATAGAAAAAGTGAATTACTCTCCATATTACTTTCATATTACTCTAATCAGACGTGAAATTATATAATTATAACAAAAATGAATAATAGAAATAATTTGAGTTCTCACAATTAGTCAGAATGTGTCCTTTTGCATACTTTCATAATTCACTTAAAATTCATTCATAAATTATCTAGTAATTTTACCATTTTTAAACTATTGAATAGCTTTCACATAATATTATCTTTAGTTCTTAAGGATCTATATTACTTTTCAGTGACCGTAAATGTATAACATGGTGGTCATTTAGTGTTATTCCAAATCCAAATGAGATGTCACACATTGTAATAAAATGTTCCTTCTTAACAAAATAGCACAATTAGTATCACTAGTTAGACAATGGGATTAAAAATTTTTTGATAATACAGAAAAGTAGAGAAGGTAAGGAGTAACACCTTTAAGCAAATTTTGTTTATTCTATTTACAGCAGACCCTTGAACAACACAGGTTTTAACTGCGCAGTTCCACTTATAAGTGGATTTTTTTCCAGTAAATACGTAATACACTACACGACCTGAGGTTGGCTGAATCTGCTGATGCAGAAGTGTGGATATGGAGAGCCAACTGTAAAGTTACACACAGATTTTTCTGAGTGCCTAGAGGGTCAGTGCCCTTAAAACCCACATTGTTAAACAGTCAACTGCATTTCAAATTAAAGCTCACAAATTACAATGATTTTATGCAGTATTAATTCAGATAGGGATGATAGCTAACTTATTTGGAATTAGAGATACATATTTGAACCACTATATAGATATAGCATTAAAGAAAACATTGCAACATAAACCAAAACAATTGTAATGTTGGTAATATATAATTAATATAAAAAGTAGCTAGATAGGAAATATACATGTTATAATTTTGCTTAAACTAAGGCTATTTCAATAGCCTGGGACTGAAGTTAGGTTACAAGTGGACTGTCTGGTTCAACTTAGGCTTTATTCTGAACAAAAAATAATCAACCTCCAAGACTTACCATAACATAGCTATCTTCAATGTACAAGTTCATAAACAGAAGGAAAATGACAAGAACTCCCAAGAATGAGACCGTAGAACGTTTTCGCAGGCATCGCATTTTATCTAGTGTATCAAAAATATGTTTCACTTGGTGAAATTTAAACATTCTCTCCTGTAGAAAAGAGGCACAAAATTATTAACAATTAATTTTGTATGCAAATATTTCTTCATCGTATCAGTCAAATCCAGGCCTTTATAAAATCTCACTATTCAAATCTTGGAACCAAAATTGTTTCCAATTTCACAATAAATTTGGCACCGGCTATTAATACATTAACAGAAGGATAATGCAGTGGTTTATATTGATGTAGGGTAAGTAAAAACGAAGAGCACAGTTATTTCTGCACAAATAAACATTGGTAACAATAATGTAAGAAAATAATACTTCTTTGATGAGAAAGAATAAAAATTAAAGAGAAAAGCAAACATTAAGGTAACATCTACCTCCTCATATTATAATGTAATGAAAATGAAAGAAACTAGAAGTATGGGCCTAATACTGATCTCAGAGTAGGTGCACTGAAAAGAGTGATGGGGAGAAAATCTGGGTGAAAGAAAGAGAAGTGACAAAGGAAGCGAAAGTTTTGGGGGTGAGTCCACACATATATTTGAGTTATAATTGCTTTGCTTATTTTTCCAGTAATTCTTGCTAAATCAGAGTAAATCCTGGAGTGGCATATCGACATTGCCTTGCTTGATCTACTACCTAGAAGTCTAGCAGTTTATAATGATTTATGGACTACAAAAAGGCAAAATTGGAGTCAGCAAGATTAGTGGAGGCCTAATGATTTTCCATTTCACTCTTCTACATTTTGTGATCTGCTCCATCATTTTGTGATTTGTAAATGAATTACAAATTCATCTGATTACCATTTTTAAAAAAATATAAATATCTGGGATGATCAAAAGACCAGTGGAATCATATTTTGTCAAAAATCAACTATAATCTGGAAATCGTGCCTCGTTATGTACTAAGTCTCCCTGGGCTCAGCTTTAGGATGAAGTATTTATGGGCCTAAAGAACTTCAGGAGGTGAAAAGGCCTGCACCCCAAACCCTTACAGCAATGTCTAAGAAATAGCCAGCTAATGATGGCTCTTCAACGAGTTAATGCAAGAAAGCATTTATGAATCCTTGTAAATTATAGGAAAGAATATTAGGAATTGGGAGAAAGGAATGTTATAAGAATTAATGCCCATTTCCTTTGGCCATATTTTTCTCTAGGGTTATTTTTTCTTGTTAACTTTTAGGAGTTTTAAATATATGTGTAGGGATACACATATATATATACTAATCTTTGCTCACATTGAAAATATCTAAATATCTTTCCCAAGCACTTTTTGTATTTTCTCCTTTTTGGTATGATGTTTGCAGTGTAGTGGTTTTTATGTCAAATTTATTTCATGGATGTGGACTTTTTCTGTATAATGCTTAAAAAAAATCCTTCCCTATCTTGATGTCATATGGGCAGTCTCATTTATTTTCTTCTGGGATTTTTTTGTTTTGCATAGATAGATTTTTTTTTTAGTATACCTGTAATTTATCTTTGTGTCTTTTATGATATAGTGGAATAATTTATTTTATCTTTTCTATATGGAGAACTGATGATCTGCTCACAGTGCATTGGCATAACTACTATTCATACTACCACTCCTAATTTCAAGGGTGTGGGCAAGCATACTCTCCTATGTACACAGAAATATAGAAGAACTGGGTAATGGTAAACATTAATACTGTATACCAGACCATACATTGAATCATCTCTTCTTTTGGTTTGTGATGCCAATTCTAGAATAGGGTCACTTTCTAATTTGCATTTATGGGTCAAAAATGTATTTATAGAGTCATCATTTATAACCTTTTTCAATAAGAAAATACATACATAGCACTTTTGAACCAAAATATTATAAGTGAAATTCTGTTGTCTGGTTCTATATTCTGTACCATACTGTAACCTGGTCCTGATTCTACAGATAAAATATTCTGTTTGTAAAAGATTTTTTATCTGGATTTGGGTGCAGGATAAGGTGACCCTTCACGTTCACTGAAGTTGTAATCTAAGGATGCCTAGGAAGGATAAGAAGCAGGATTAAAGCTATGGACTCTCCATCTGGGTGGCTAATTTCAAGAGAATGATGTTCTGGTAGGGTCTCCAGACCCCAAGGAGCTGGAGGGGATACCTACTGGGTGCAGATTCTGGATGCAGCTGAGATCTGTTAGTACAAATGCTTGTGAGTCTAGATGCTTAAGGCAGAAGTCTCAGGGTCATCTGAGAGGGACCATTTTGGAGTAGGGTCTGGTGAGGGGCTTATCTGTTTATATTCAGTGGCCGGTCCCAGAACCCTGGTGCTGCCCTCTATATTTTGGGAGGTGCTGGATTCAGGTCCAGGAGAGAATGTCCCAGGCACTTAGCTCTTAGAACCACGACTCCACATTGCCCATGGATTTTTCTCATGATTTGTCATCAGAAGTTATTTCAGCATACGCATGAAGGTGTTTTCATCACAAATTTGTTTGAAAACCAACAAGTGAAAATATTTTAAATTGACAACAGTAGAAGATGTTTGAATAATTTGTAGTGTTATTAGACTGAAGCCATTGACAATGTTGCCCTAAAGGCATATTTGATGATATACAAAGGAGTTTATGAGACAGGTTAAGTAATAAAATGGGTATAACAACAAAAAAGATTTTTATCTGAATTTTGAAATGACAAAGGATTAGAATCTAATCATATACAAGTGACACAATATTTCTAAATGTCAATTTGGGAAGACCTGGCAATAGTATGAAATACATTTATTCCCTTTAACTCAGCAATTATATTTCTAAAAATCTGTTCAAAGACCAAAAAAAAAGTATTTGTGAGCAAAAGTTTAGCTATGGTATTGCAAAGCAGTGATGTTTGTAAAACAAATTGGAAACAATCTATAAGCTGTTAATAGTCATTATCTCAATGTAGCAGAACAATCAGGAATTTTCAATCTTGTTTTACTTTTCTAAACTTTCCATATTTTTAAAAGCACATATATTTAGTAATATTTTTTAAAGTTACTTTTAATTTTCAAAATTAAAAGTAACTTTCAAAATTCTTTATTGTCTGTTGGAAAATAAAACACATTTTATTTCCTGGACACAAAAGCATAAACAGCAAATTTTTTTCAAGAAAATAAGATTTAACAAATATGTTACAAATATGTAACACTTTATGGTTATGCCTCTGGATGCTTGGAAAGTTGAATGTTTTGAGTTCAATTAAATGCTGAGTCAAGAAGAATTCCATCATAATTCTATTTTTTTGAGACAAAAAGAAAATGTAAATTATGATATGCAAACTGAATTTGCAAAGTTCAAATGTACATAATTATATATAGAGATAGTGCTGGGCAATACACTTTGCATGGATAGCTCATTGAACCTTCATACCAATGCTAACACATTAATACTACTATTAGACCAACTTTAAAACTTAAGGAAAACAAGCCTTTCTCATCTTCATAAGGGATGATTCCAGCTTCTAAATCTTAGAATTATTACAGAGTCTGCTCTATTAACCACTATTGGTATACAGTTTATTAATTAGGTTTCATATATTTTAAATATATGGTTGCCAACAGACTATTAACATATGTGATAATAATATGTGACATTGGTCTGTTGAATAAAATAAAAACAATGTAATAAAAATAAATTAAAATTTCTTGGCAGAAAGCAAAATTTTGATTAAATATATTTAACCTAAAACACATATAAATATATAACATTAGGAGGTGGGTGATATATGATATTTCAACTAGCATAAGAAGTGGTAAAAAAAATGCTTTGAAGACAAACTGCTGTGCATTTTGCATTGATGCAAAATAGAAGAAAATTAAACAGTAACAACAACAGCAACAAAATCCTGGAATATAATTCCAAAGAGTTGACAAAAACAGAAATTCAGTCCTTAGAGAATAGTGGTAGTCACCTAAGTTCTAACATCCAATCTTCCAACTTATAATCCTCCAAAATTCATTCAAAACATTCAGAGCACAAATAAACCTTCCATAGTATATACCCTCAGAATAACCAGGAGAAATATAATAGCACAAAGTTCAATTTACATGTAAGTAAAAACAGTAACAGCCAGGACAAGAAGAATTGGCTAAGGAGCCTAAATCAGATGTCAAAAGTTAGACCAAAATATGTGTCATTTATTAAACAAACTACACCAGACTACACCACAGTAAAAGAAAAATTAAGAAAGCTAATAATCTATCCAAACTCCTCTCTCATCTCAAACATACAATTACACAGATCCAGGAAAAAACAAAACAAATGAATATTCACAAAAAAAGAAAACAAACAAACAAAAACCCAGACCAAAGTCAAACAAATTTATTGAGAAGAAAACTGAAATAGCTGAGAATTCTGATATTAGGCTTTTTGTTATGCCAAAGGAAGCTCTCAGAGGTTAGTGGGGTCACATCTAAAGAACACAGAAAACAACTTGAGGAGGTTTATATTGAGAAAATTTGGGGAAAAAAAACAATGATCAAAAATTGACTATGATTGATAGTAAAATACGGAATTAATATAAATTCATGATTATATTGTGATAATGAAAAGGAGAGAAAGAAAAAGTAAGAAACCTAACTGCCACAATTGGAGGTGATCATTGCATCATCTTCTGATTGCAAAATCAGTAATTGAAACAAAAGTATTAAAGTTCTCTCTCTGCATTTCCAGGAGGAGCTGTATTTCATCCACAGTTGATGATGGTTATTTTCAGACAATGAACAACTGGCAGCATAGGGCAATTATCCTTGAGAAAAAGGAAACAAAAAAGTAAGTCCCATAATTTCTCCAGTTTGCTGCCAAGAGACAGTTTTTAAAAGGCAAAGCAGGGGCTCTCCTGGTGGCGCAGTGGTTAAGAATCCACCTGCCAATGCAGGGGACATGGTTTCAAGCTCTGGTCTGGGAAGATCCCACATGCCACGGAGCAACTAAACCCGTGTGCCACAACTACTAAGCCTGCACTCTAGAGCCCATGAGCCACAACTACTGAGCCTGCATGCCACAACTACTGAAGCCTGTGTGCCTGGAGCCTGTGCTCCGCAACAGGAGAAGCCACCACAATGAAAAGTCCAAGGGCAGACAGCAGAAGCAAGAAGAACTACAGTCCTGCAGGCTGTGGAACAAAAACCACATTCACAGAAATATAGACAAGATGAAAAGGCAGAGGGCTATGTACCAGATGAAGGAACAAGATAAAACCCCAGAAAAAACAACTAAATGAAGTGGAGATAGGCAACCTTCCAGAAAAAGAATTCAGAATAACGATAGTGAAGATGATCCATGACCTCAGAAAAACAATGGAGGCAAAGATCGAGATGATGCAAGAAAGTTTAACAAAGACCTAGAAGAATTGAAGAACAAACAAACAGAGATGCACAATACAATAACTGAAATGAAAACTACACTAGAAATAATCAATAGCAGAATAACTGAGGCAGAAGAACGGATAAGTGACCTGGAAGACAGAATGGTGGAATTCACTGCTGCAGAACAGAATAAAGAAAAAAGAATGAAAAGAAATGAAGACAGCCTAAGAGACCTCTGGGACAACATTAAACGCAACAACATTCGCATTATAGGGGTCACAGAAGGAGAAGAGAGAGAGAAAGGACCTGAGAAAATATTTGAAGAGATTACAGTCGAAAACTTCCCTAACATGGGAAAGGAAATAGCCACCCAAGTCCAGGAAGCACAGTGAGTCCCATACAGGAAGAAACCCAAGGAGAAACACGCCGAGACACATAGTAATCAAACTGGCAAAAATTAAAGACAAAGAAAAATTATTGAAAGCAGCAAAGGAAAAATTACAAATAACATACAAGGGAACTCCCATAAGGTTAACAGCTGATTTCTCCGCAGAAACTCTACAAGCCAGGAGAGAGTGGCATGATATACTTAAAGTGATGAAAGGGAAGAACCTACAACCAAGATTACTCTACCCAGCATGGATCTCATTCAGATTCGATGGAGAAATCAAAAGCTTTACAGACAAGCAAAAGCTAAGAGAATTCAGCACCATCAAACCAGCTCTACAACAAATGCTAAAGGAACTTCTCTAAGTGGGAAACACAAGAGAAGAAAAGGATCTACAAAAACAAACCCAAAACAATTAAGAAAATGGTCATAGGAACATACATATCGATAATTACCTTAAACGTGAATGGATTAAATGCTCCAACCAAAAGACACAGGCTTGCTGAATGGATACAAAAACAAGACCCATATATATGCTGTCTACAAGAGACCCACTTCAGACCTAGGGACACATACAGACTGAAAGTGAGGGGATGGAAAAAGATATTCCATGCAAATGGAAATCAAAAGAAAGCTGGAGTAGCAATACTCATATCAGATAAAATAGACTTAAAAATAAAGAATGTTACAAGAGACAAAGAAGGACACTACATAATGATCAAGGGATCAATCCAAGAAGAAGATATAACAATTATAAATATATATGCACCCAACATAGGAGCACCTCAATACATAAGGCAACTGCTAACAGCTCTAAAAGAGGAACTCGACAGTAACACAATAATAGTGGGGGACTTTAACACCTCACTTACACCAATGGACAGATAATCCAAGATGAAAATAAATATGAAACAGAAGCTTTAAATGACACAACAGACCAGACAGATTTAATTATATTTGTAGGACATTCCATCCAAAAACAGCAGATTACACTTTCTTCTCAAGTGCGCACAGAACATTTTCCAGGATAGATCACATCTTGGGTCACAAATCAAGCCTCCGTAAATTTAAGAAAATTGAAATCATATCAAGCACCTTTTCTGGCAACAATGCTATGAGATTAGAAATGAATTACATGGAAAAAAACATAAATAACACAAACACATGGAGGCTAAACACTATGTGACTAAATAACCAAGAGATCACTGAAGAAATCAAAGAGGAAATCAAAGAATGCCTAGAGACAAATGACAGTGAAAACATGATGATCCAAAACCTATGGGATGCAGCAAAAGCAGTTCTAAGAGGGAAGTTTATGGCTATACAAGCGTACCTCAAGAAACAAGAAAAATCTCAAATAAACAATCTAACCTTACACCTAAAGGAACTAGAGAAAGAAGAACAAACAAAACCCAAAGTTAGCAGAAGGAAAGAAATCATAAAGATCAGAGCAGAAATGTCTGAAATGGAAACAAAGAAAACAATAGCAAAGATCAATAAAACTAAAAGCTGGTTCTTTGAGAAGATAAATAGAATTTATAAACCATTAGCCAGACTCATCAAGAAAAAGAGGGAGAGGACTCAAATCAATAAAATTGGAAATGATAAAGGAGAAGTTACAACTGACACTGCAGAAATACAAAGCATCCTAAGAGACTACTACAAGCAACTTTATGCCAATAAAATGGACAACCTGGAAGAAAGGGACAAATTCTTATAAAGGTATAACCTTCCAAGACAGAACCAGGAAGAAATAGAAAATATGAACAGACCAATCTCAAGTAATGAAATTGAAACTGTGATTAAAAATCTTCCAACAAACCAAAGTCCAGGACCAGAGGGCTTCACAGGTGAATTCTATCAAACATTTAGAGAAGAGTTAACACCCATCATTCTCAAACTCTTCCAAAAAATTGTGGAGGAAGGAACACTCCCAAACTCATTCTATGAGGCCACCATCACCCTAATACCAAAACCAGACAAAGATACTACAAAAAAAGAAAATTACAGACCAATATCACTGATGAATACAGATGCAAAAATCCTCAAAAAATACTAGCAAACAGAATCCAACAACACATTAGAAGGATCATATACCATGATCAAGTGGTATTTGTAAAAGAAACATACATAAAACAAAGTAATTCATAAAGGCTAATGATAAAGGAATGAGCAAAGCATTTTTAGCAAATGCAATGAGATACCATGGTTTGCCATCCTGATATAAAATGTGGGTGAATACAGGCCATAAAAGCATAAAATTACATAATTACGGTTACTTTATAATGCTAAATGCCACAATTCTCAACAAAATATGACCAAATAACACAATGAGCAACTTCCTAAATCTGAAACAATAGAAGATTTAAGTCAAAACTCCTAATGCTAGGAGCCTTAACACAGTCCTAGATCAAGAGGCCAAAATTTGTCTAATATCACAGCAGAAAAATGCATAAATCAAGGACTCTTAGAAATATAAGCACACGTTTATGGATCTGCAAACATAGTGTGGAATATTAATATTCTTCTCTGAGAATCTGACAGTTTAAATAGTCAAAATATTAGCAAGGAAAGAGAATCTGAGTAATCCAAAGTTCTCTCTTAATATTAAAAAAATTTTGGTGTGTTTTGGTCAACAATGTATGTATGATACGTAGGATTTTAAAGAATGTTTTGTGCCTAATCATAAGCCAATATAATTCAAAATAATCCAACAAAGGAGGATAGAGCCATATTCCTTGAAAGAGATACGGTGGCCTAGAAGATAACACCCAGTTAGCAAGATAGAGTTACTGGGTAGCCATCTAAACTCAGATTTTAATCCACAGACATTGGTAAAACATTAGTTTCTCAGGTCCCAGTGTAAAAAGAGAGCATGTTGATAAAAGCTACTAATAATACTGATTATCTATAGAAAACCACTAAGTCAAACAAGGCATAAACAAGCTCACCATCCTTTAAACTACAATTATTAAAAGAAAGTAAAAATTTGGTTTCAAACTTTTAAACAGGTGAGCATATCCTGATAATAGAAATTTCACATAGAATGTTCCTACTTGAAAATATTAGTCTCACAAATGAGAACAAGTTACTTGAACAGTATTTAGTTCCATGTTCAGACAGTGTCTTATTTGTTAGAAATTTTCTACTTAGTCTTAAAAAATTTCAGAAATGGGGCTTCCCTGGTGGCGCAGTGGTTGAGAGTCCACCTGCCGAGGCAGGGGACACGGGTTTGTGCCCTGGTCTGGGAAGATCCCACATGCTGCGGAGTGGCTGGGCCTGTGAGCCATGGCCGCTGAGCCTGCGCGTCCGGAGCCTATGCTCCACAACGGGAGAGGCCACACAGTGAGAGGCCCATATACGGCAAAAAAAAAAAAAAAAAAAAATTCAGAAATGGCTAAAAGTGTTATTCAAAGGTAATAGGTTGATAATTATCTCTACATAGAGATAATGTAGAGAAATAAAACTAATTAGTTTTATTTATAAAAATGATAACTTTTATTATCGTGGTTTGAGTAAATTATTTTCTCAAGTTGATACATCATCTTTATATACCCTAAATGTCACCAGAGATTCATCTAACAACATATGCTACAGTACGCTTTATCTCTTGCATGCACTATGAGAAGCATTGAACATGTTTTGTTCAGCAGTTTTACTGAAAGTGTTTTCAAAAACAGTTTCTTTGTCACAAGTTTATAATACAACACTTGATTTTGAATACAGTTATAGAAATAAGAATATATAGTAACCCTACCCTCCACTCCAAATGTATGCAAAGTTGGCACATCTAGTTCAATAAGACTTCATCAGTTTTTGTTTATGGAAGAATCACATTCTCTTTGGAAGATCCAAGTGCTAAATGTCCATATATATTAAACTACTATAACCAAACTTCAAATACACAACTATATAAAATCATTTTTAGGTGATACCATATCAAATAACTCATTTTTTAAATGGAAAGCAATCATTTTCACTTTATAATTCCCATTATAAAAATTACTATATATGAATAAATGGATAAATATACTCACACATAAAATGTATATTATATATTCATCTATCCCACATACAATTTTGAAATTATAGATAGTGTACCATATATTCCTATACATTTATATACACATAATTATATACATATAAATAAAGCTGTATTCACTGACAAGGAAACAGGTAAATCACTGAGACGGTACTATTCTTTCTCACTATTTAATACTGATGTTACCTGAATTTTGTCTTCTCAATTTACAAACCATCACCAAGGGGATACAAGACCCTCTTAGTAATCTTTCCCTTCTGTAATATTGTTCTTTTCCATTACTCCATCCAACCTTCTCTTCTTTTCTCTTTGCAACCTTTTGGCATTACATGACCTCTCCTACAAACACTTTTTGAGCAAAATTCAAAATTTAGATATTCTGCTAGGACTTCTTCCTGAGCCTACTTCCAATTTTTGAATAATTACTGTTATCTCTATGTAGATTTCCCTCTGGCTGCTCAAACACAAGGAATCTAAAACTACAGGCTGAGTTTTCCCTTCCATGCTGCTCCTCCTTTCAGAGTCTCATATTTGGTAGACCTAGCTTTCTAATCTCCTAGTCAAATCATCTGGAAAAAAAAAAAAGCCTCTTGCTGTCCCACAGTCATAGAGCCTTGTCTTGGGTCCTCAATTTCTCTCTCACCTGCCACAATTTCTCTCATCCAGTTCGTACTGTCATTATCGGAGCTCAGGTTAATACTTCCTTTAACTTTGGCAACAGCAATAGATTCCTGACGGCTTTTCCTACCTGTCCACTGTTTATCATGTTTCTAAAGTTATCAGAACCTAAACTGGAAGCGGGTTTGGAAGTTTCGACTCCTAAACCGGAAGTGGGAAGATCCACCCTAGGGGAGACGTCGGGATGCGTTTCCAGCCCAGGGGCGCTCAGAAGATGCCTGCTTGGTTAGGATAGTAGAGAAAACGTAACAGCAGGGTCCTGCTGTGCTCCCGGGCAGAAATCAAGAGAGCTGCCTGCAAACCACCTCAGTCATCACAATGATAAAACAAGGCCCCATGGTAAACCTCGCGTTAGTAAACAGGCACAGGCAGCCCTGACCAGAGCTCAACCAGCCTGTGCATTCAGACCCCGGTTTCCCCTACTACTTGAACGCCAAGGTTTATGCAGGGACAACTCTACAGAACACAAATTCATTTGATCCTTTTCAGTAATGTTCTTTGGAAAAATGAGGGAAGAGGAACCTAATGCCTCTTCAAAACTATTTTATGTATTTATTTTTCAAGTTCCTAATTAGATGCACTTTAATTTTTACTCTGCCTTTCATGAGAAAGTGACACGAGGAAGAGAGCCAGGGAGCACTTGGACAAGTAGAGGAGGCACAGGACCTTGACAGTTCTTTTGAGTCAAAACTCCAATTTCAACATCCATCCTGTCTGACTTCTACTTCCCACTCCTGACGTAAAATAACCAAAGCTTGTTCTGTTTTGTAACAAGAGTAATTTTATATGAAATTGAAAACAATTCTTTTCCTACAGGAAATAATAAAAGAACTGGGGTCCACTGTGGTAGGAGCCCCAGTGCTTCAGGCACTCTCTCCCTTTGCTGCCTCCCTACAAGCTGTGTATTCTGGGGCCCTGTCAATCACCAAAAGCCCCAAAAAACTACCAACTGTGAATATTTGCATCTCTTTCCCACAGCACAGCACTCATAAAAGCTTGCCTAAGAGCTTCCCTGCCATGACCCAGACCTACAGTGTAATCTCTGGGCTCTTTGGTTGCAAAAATGCAACTGAGCATATCAAACTTGCCTTTGTACATTATCAAAGCACCATAGACTCTTCTATGATTATTTGTCTTACAATTTATTTAAGGGAGAAGTGAGGATAATGTCACTTGTTATTTTATTATTTAATGGATTGAAATATTTTATATCCAAGATAAATCAAAGTCTTTGGGGACATTTAAGAAATGTAGCAGAAAAAATTAATGTTGACACTGTAAACAATTAGAAGACCAGTAGCAAAATTACTGGTTTGTGCTGGGGAGCCTCCAACAGCTGTAATATGATCTATTTAATATCAGAATTCAGATATGGTACAAAGTTTTACAAGCCATGCAATTTGTAGACATATTCTTTGGACCTATGGAACTATTTACTTATCTTTACTACCTCATATATCTGCATATATATGTATAGGAATAAAGACTCTGTCTTTGTAACACTATGAATATCTATTATTGACCTCAAATCATTGCTCATGGAGGCAGATAAAGTGTTGGTTGTACAAACTTCTTTACATTTCTTCTTGGGAAGATACTATGGGGAAATCTGTATGCTAGTTTTCATCAACTCAAGAAACATGCTCATTTATTAAAGGATTGATGCTGATATAAAGTGACAAGTGGATTATTACACAGTAGAAGCACTTGCTTAGGGTGCATGCTTGTGTACATTATCGTGTTTCTGGAATGTTACTTGGATTATATGCGACAAACCACCAAATATTAATGAGCTCAGTTCTCTCCCTCCAGCTCTTAAGGGTAAAATCACTTGCACTTCCCAATGCAAACTATTCTATGCCCCATATGAGAGGATGGAAGAAAGGAAAACCATATTCCTACCTACCTGAATGAATGTGGCTACGGTAATCTCCCCCAAAGCTCTAAGCTGTAACTTATATTTAATAGTCTATTTTTAAATCAACAGTCAGAATGCAAAAGTAAATTACATTCTCCACATCACATGGGCTGGTATCCAATACTTAACCTCGCATCAGGGAAACATGAAAGGAATCTTGCAGTCAACAGTTCATCTGTCTGCCACGTGCCACTATGTGCGTCTGACTTGCTTGGCTTGCCTTTTTTAATGTGTGCCCAATATGTTCTTTTACATTGCTTTGTGGAAGGCTGCACATGCCCTCGGGGGCAGTATTCAATACTTTCCAATGAACAGAAAGAATGTTGCTGACATAGCAAAAGCTTCAGGATGCCACGAAAATGAAAAGTGTCTTGTAAAACATGATTATCATTACGTTTTGTACAAAAGGCTCAGATATTCACATATTGATAGGAACAAATGTAATTGCTTTTCCCATTTAAGATTTTTTTTTTAACAGTCCCAAGTTGTACTGTCCATTTGTAGCTATAGGTGGTAGCAAAGTGGAAAATTATAGAGGCTAGACTATTCCATAGGGTTCACAATGATGATGAGTGAGATTTATTTTCTGGTGCCTTTGAGCTTCAGTTCAGATAGAAAATGTGTAGCATTGATAGGCTGAAGGTTTTCTGCCACTGACTATAAAAATAGGAAAACTTGAAATGAGGATTGGGAAGAAAGTAGCCTTTTTCAACACTGAAGCTAAGACATGTACTTTATTTACCAACTTCTGTTTTAGAATATCATTCTCTTACAGATTTCTAATTTCTTTCCAATGAGCTGAAAAAGACCTGGCTAGAGTAGAACCAATAAAAGCAAACATTGAACTAACTACTTCAGAGAGAATGCAGGAGTTAGTGCTAAGGAAAGGTATAGTCATGAAAGCTGTTTTTTTTTGTTTTTGTTTTTGTTTTTGTGGTACGCGGGCCTCACACTGTTGTGGCCCCTCCCTTTGCGGAGCACAGGCTCCGGACGCGCAGGCTCAGCGGCCATGGCTCACGGGGCCAGCCGCTCCGCGGCATGTAGGATCTTCGCAGACCGGGGCACGAACCCGCGTCCCCTGCATCGGCAGGCGGACTCTCAACCACTATGCCACCAGGGGAGCCCTTGAAAGCTGTTTTAAGTTGCAGTGAGGAAGAAAGGAATAATGATAATGATGGTGATAACTAACTCATTCAGAGGGCTGTGAAATATAATTTATTTAATCTTCCACAAAACTCATGAGGTAGATAAGAATATATTTATGATTATTCTCACATTACAAATAAGGGAACTGAAGATTAGATAGATTAAGTGATGTGTCCAGGTAGATTATCGAGCAATTATGCTATGTAGATATGATAAACGACAGGTTTTCTTTCTAAATCGCTAACTTTTTATGCATTCCAGTCTACTCAAAGAGTTTATCTGAGAGATGTAAAAATTAGGCGCTTCCAAATCAAGTTAAAATTTGGTTAAAGCAATGCTATTGAAAAACATTAATGATCATATTTTTGTCACTAATACATAAGATGACTATTTTTCCCCAAAGGAATTGTGCAAACATTTATGCACAATTACTGGCACAGTATAAAAGATTATAAGATGTTGTCTCAATAAAATTGCCACACATTTTTGTACGCTAATGGATCAGGTTAACTTTAACTTGAATTCAATAATACGAACTACAGATTTGAGTAGATACATATGATATATGCATATATATTTTTTATTTAAATAATATGCTGTATTAGAATAGTGATTGCCTTTCTCTTTAAGTAAGAATTGTTTTCATTAAGCTTGTTATTAAATTCTAAAATCAGAATGAATAAGTCTGTTATACATAATTCATTACCTATTTATTTATCCTTTCTTTCAAACACAGATAGAGTTCACAGTAAGTACCAGGGATCTACGCTAGGCACAATGACTGTAATTTCATATCCAGCTTAACTGGAACAGAGAAAAACAAAACGAAATAAAACCTTACAGAGGGAAGTACAATAAAAACATACAATGTGGTTAGAAATACTTTCCTGATAGCTGTTATCAGGAATTTTTAGAAACATCATTAAGTGATTATTTAGTCTGTGTTGCCCTAGATGTTAAATATTGCTTTTGTTCTTTCAACATTTATTGAAGCTTCACTATGCACATGACATTGTTCTAAAAAGAAAAGATTAATATGCCCATATTTTTGCACTGTTGTTTAGTGCAAAGGAAGGTAGATGTGCCAAAATTCGATCCAAAAAGTGTTACACGTACGACTTCAGAAATGTGCACAAATTACAGTAGAAACACAAAACAGGGAAAGAAGGGAGTTGTGCTGTTTACTTGGGAGTGGATGTCTTCAGGAATTATACCATAGAAGAGCTGACAGAGACAGGGAGCAAGATAAGGGTGTGGAAGGTTCCAGAAAAGGGTACAGCAGAAAGCAGCTTGTAGAGTGTAACATTTGTAACATTTCTGTTTTATGAAGTTTTCTTAAAATCTTCCTACCATCTAAGCAGAAATAGTACAAATTAATACACTACAAAGATCTTGACAAATAAAATGAGCAGGCTGGTTTCAGACTTTTATTCCATAATAATTTTATTAAAAAGGAAGATAATGAGAAAATATCTTGTGACTTTTGAAGAAAAATGCCATTATCTTGTAACTGCAGTTCACAAAAGTTATCTTTATTTTCCAGGGGCGAAATACACTATTTTATTCTGATATGTAAGGTCTTAGAAAATAAAACACTTAAGTATTTTTCTTTTAAAAAATCCTTAAATATTACTCAGCCATAAAAAGAAACGAAATTGAGTTATTTGTAGTGAGGTAGATGGACCTAGAGTCTGTCATACAGAGTGAAGTAAGTCAGAAAGAGAAAAACAAATACCGTATGCTAACATATATATATGGAATCTAAAAAAAAAAAAATGGTCATGAAGAACCTAGGGGCAAGACGGGAATAAAGATGCAGACCTACTAGAGAATGGACTTGAGGACACGGGGAGGGAGAAGTGTAAGCTGTGACAAAGTGAGAGAATGGCATGGACATATATACACTACCAAATGTAAAATAGATAGTGGGAATGTCTAGCATAGCACATAGCACAGGGAGATCAGCTCGGTGCTTTGTGACCACCTAGAGGGGTGGGATAGGGAGGGTGGGAGGGAGGGAGATGCAAGAGGGAAGAGATATGGGGACATATGTATATGTCTAATGGATTCACTTTCTTATAAAGCAGAAACTAACACACCACTGTAAAGCAAATATACTCCAATAAAGATGCTAAAAAAATCCTTAAATATATCCACTAAGTCATTTTAGAGATAAATTAAGAACCAAGAATGGAGAGACATGGTGAAAAATGACTGCAGTTCTTCTTTTACTTAATTTTGGTTCCAAATTCAAGAAACCAATAGGACTTAGGTATACTCATGTTGATTTTGAATCTAAGCAGTGAAGTTGAATTTTATGTTAAGTACTGCAAAACTCAGTTCCTCTTTTGTACCTCTGAATTTTCTAGAATCAAGAAATATGTTTATAAAACTGTACCCAATGTTCAAATAGAATACATTACTCATTCTTTATAGCCACTTGAAGCAGTAACTGGATTTTTTCAGTTCATGAACTTGCTTACGATGGCTATAACATTAACATAGTTTGGAGTTTACAAGGGTAATTGCCAACAAATTTTGGTTTTGGTTTATTCCCATCAGAAAGGTAGTTGTACTGGGTAACTTAAAAGTCACTTCCATGTCAAGAAACTTGAGTGAATTTTTTTCTGTACCTTTAAAACTCTTCCTGAATGAAAATGTCCTATATCATGTGTCAATAAATCACCTCTTATCTTGTATGATATTATCTTGCATCTAAGATCTGTAAATATTCTTATATATTTACTATTCTTAAATACACATAAATTTTAACTATGTAAAAATGCATAGAGAAAAAGATTAAAGAACTACAATGAAATATTAATATTAGTTGTATGCACTTCATACAAGTATGGATGGTTGTTACTTTCCTTATATTCTTCTGTATTTCCCAGTTTTGTTAGTAGGCATATATTTAAAACAATATATTTGTAAAAAAAAACACCTAAAGTTCTACATATATTTTAAAAATTATGCAAAGAAGTGTGAAGCAAAGATCCTAGAAAGAATTAGTTCTAAAGGTAAAGGTTGTATGTATACTGAGCCTAGGAGTGTTTCAATTCTTCTTTCTCTTTTCATGTTATAATATTACTGCTCATATACGGATTTTATGGACAGTATAATTTTCATTTTTAAAAAGACTCATAACTGTAGTCCATACCTAAATGGACCTAAATGGACAACTTAGGACATAAATTTCTATATTATACAGATCGATAAATAATTTCAGGTTGACTAAAAGGTGCTAATTCAGATATAAGAAGACAAATATCACTAACTATCCTACAACCTGCTCTTGGTGAAATTGAAATAGTTGTTTCCACAGTTAAATGCTCTAATGGGAAGCCTGTAAGTATCTGTGGCCTAGGAATATTTCTAGCTATAGTATAATTGACATTTTAAAAAATGCATTTTTAAAGTCTCAATTCCCTTTTACTCACCTTGTTGTCAGAAGTCTTAAAAATTTCTAATATACCAGTTTATTTTTTTTCAATTCCCAGGCTCTTAAGGTTAGGATTAAGCCTAATAATATTAACAGTTGTATGACAATCTTGGTTCATTTGGTTTACTTGCACATAGAAACAGAATCAAGACTTTGTCTTTTCCCGTTGGTTACTGATTTCTTAAAGTAGATCATCAAGTGATATTTTTTTAAAGAAGTAAATGAATTTAAAGATAGACATATTAACCTAGATTCATTATCAGTTCCTTAAACATAGTTTTTATACCAACCTTTCAGTCTCTCCTCTTTTTCATTCTCCCATGGTATGAATTACTTTATTGATTAGGAAGCTATGGCCTGAATGCATAATGAAAATCCACAATGAAAACTCATTTTAGAAAGAAATTAATAATTTCAACAGTGAAAACCAATTTTCCCATGTTCAATCTTGTCATCTACTTTGCATTATTTCCCACGTGCACCCTAAAATCACTGATCATGGAACTGTGCAGATAATCAAATAAAATGAAAGAATTACATAAAATATGTTTCTTCAAGGCTAATATCTAGCTCTCTCATATTAAAATAGTTATATTTCTATATTCAGAAGCTAAAGATATTATTAGAGATTAAACAGTTTTGAAAATGTATTCATTATGGAAAAATTCATATAATAATATTTTCATATGTTGTTTTAGGAATTATAATTTATTGAGGAAACAGGCTATTAATATAAAGCTATGAAAAAGCACTAAGAAAATTCTAAATTTCAGGGGAACTTATTATATGATAGGCGCTGTGCTACAGGATTTTCTACATGCATTATCTATTTTAATCCTCCTAAGACTCCAATAAGTGGATACCATGGTATTCATTTTTCAATGAAGAAAAAATGAGGCTTTGGGGAACACTTAATAAACTTGTCCACGGTCACATCGTTGTTGAGATTCAAGCCAAAGGCCTGACTTTATATACTATGCTCTTAAATATTATACTATCTTGTCTCTCTTCATATAGTGAAAGTAATTAATTATCAACTCGATTCTAACGCTTAGCCTTCCTGTAAAAAAAAAGTATATATTCATATGAAAAAATTATATCCATATATATATTTCACCTGCCAAACTGGCCCATGGTAGTGAATGACAATGATTAATTAGGAGGAATACTGCTCTGCAGTTAAGATGGCATGTTTATGTAACCAGTCCTGAAATCTCATGTTTTTGCTAATATAAAAATAAAAACAAATTTGTTGTAATAAACAAAGGAAGGGTCCAAGTCTTATTCATAAGGAGTGGGGACAGAAAGAGAACCTATAGTACTTTCATTTTTAAATGATACAAGTAATGCAAGGATACATATAATTAGAAACGGTGAATGTCCTCCTCCACCACACCCCTAAATTCCTATTGAGATAACCAGTTCCCTCCATAATTTAAGTTTCCAGGGCCTTTTCTACACACACACACACACACACACACACAAACACACACAGACACATATGCACCTTCTTAAAATAACACACATACACTGAGTCACGTTGTATGTGTTATGTCTTTTTTTCTCTTCATGTATGTTGGAAATTTTTCCATGTCAGTACAAATAGGGTACTTTATTCTTTTAAATAGCTGAACAGTCTAGTTGAAACACCTAATTATTTTACCCTTGCCATAAAAATATATATGCTAGTTGTTTCCAAATTTTCTCTATTACAAAAAATGGTACAGTAAAAATTATTGTCATACATTTTTGTGCATAATTTTTGGTAATAATCTTATAAATGAAATTTCTGGGTCAAAGGGTAAGTGTGTTTATGGTAGATAACTGCCAACTTCCTTTAACCTTGTAATATATTCCTGTGTATTAAATGTAAAATAGTTAGAACCAGTTCTGTGTTTATTGTCAGCATTTCAAATAGATTTCTCTGCCTCCCAATAAATTTAAGCAGATCTGAGAGACTGCTGTTGACAGCTTAGTTAAATAAGCTTTCTAAGCTCTTCCAATCTGTGTGATTATAATTCTTCCAGAGCCAGAGACATTACTGAAAGGGGTTCTTTTTAATTAAGGTAGCAACAACAATGCATTTGTGTATCGTACCATTTGCTAAGTAGACAGTGATTTCCACAGAAAATGTGCCTACTTCAATCTGCATTGGATTTGGTTTCTAAAGTCATTATTAACCTGCTCTCAGTATATTATGAAAAAATATGTTCACATTCTTAAAAGAAAAATAGCAACAAAATAAAGACATAATGAAACACTGGTAGGAAACCTTCAGGAAAAAGAGGATTTTAACTTTGACGCTACACCTCACAAACAAACTGACCATATAACATCACACCAGAAGGTGAAAAGGGCTGCAAAGAAGCCCCGCAGAAGCATTTTCATGGGTATTTTTCTGGCTTATGTTCCCTTTGATAGCTAAGTATTAAAATAAGACTTTTTCTGTCTTCCTTGTATCCTCAAAAACAATGGCCAATGACTAAGTTAAAATATCCTAGGAAGAAGCATTAAAGATCATTGGAAATGTTTGTATTTTCCAAAAATTTTCTTTTTATTACATTTTTATGTTGAAAATCACTAGTTTTTCATTTGTTCCTCATTGGTTATTCTGATATTTAATATTTAATTAATTACTTAAGTCAAATTTTATAGTGTATAGGTTTTCCATGAAATTCATATGATGAAAAACATTAACTGAGAATATATGTCATTACAGACTACACGTTTTTTTTTTAATAAATTAATTTTTTTTGCTGCATTGAGTGTTGCTGCGTGTGGGTTTCTCTAGTTGTGGTGAGCAGCGGCTACTCTTCATTGCGGTGTGCAGCCTTCTCATTGCGATGGCTTCTCTTGTTGTGGAGCACGGGCTCTAGGCACGTGGGATTCAGTAGTTATGGCTCGCGGCCTTTAGAGCGCAGGCTCAGTAGTTGTGGCGCACGGGCTTAGTTGCTCCGAGGCATGTGGGATCTTCCCAGACCAGGCTCAAACCCGTGTCCCCTGCATTGGCAGGCAGATTCTTAACCACTGCGCCACCAGGGAAGCCCCAGACTACACATTTTAACTGTTTTCTATCTGGTTAAGAATTCTGGTCCATGTCTTGGCTATTGTAAATAGTGCTGCTATGAACATAGGGGTGCATGTGTCTTTTTGAATTATAGTTTTGTCCAGATATATGCCCAGGAGTGGGATTGCTGGATCATAAGGTAATTCTATTTTTAGGTTTTTTTTAATGTAAAAGAAGATGTGATATATATGTATATATATATCACATATATGATATATATATATTATATATAATGGAATACTAAACTGACATAAAAAAGAATGAAATAATGCCATTTGTAATAACATGGAAGGAACTAGAGACTATCATACTAAGTGAAAGAAGTCAGAAGGAGAAAGACAAACACCATATGATATCACTTATATGTGGAATCTAAAATATGGTACAAATGAACTCACCTACGAAACAGAAATAGACTCACGGACATAGAGAAAAGACTTGTGGTTTTAAGGAGGAGGGGAGTAAGGGAGGAATGGATTGGGAGTTTCAATAATGTGTATAAAGTAATTTTAAAATGGTAATAAGAGAAAGATTCTTAGGTACCAATAAACATTGACATTAATATACAAAAATAAAAAAGAATCCTGGTCCAATGGAACCAACTTTAGTGCCCATCAACAGATGAATGGATAAAGAAGTTGTGGAATACATATATAAGGGACTATTATTCAGTCATAAAATATGAGGAACTTTGGTCATTTGCGACAACATGAATGGGTATTTAAGGCATTATGCTAAGGAAAATAAATCAAACAGAGAAAGATAAATACTGTATCTAAAAACAAAAACAAATAAAATCCAAAACAAGACAAAAAGCACAAGCTCATAGAAAAAGGGATCAGATTTATGGTTACCGGAGGCAGGGGGTGGGGAGATGGAGAATATGATAAAGGTGGTTAAAAGGTACAAACTTCCACTTACAAGAGTAATAAGTACTAGGGAAGTAATGTACAGTGTTAACTATAGTTAACACTGCTGTATGATATACAGGAAAGCTGTTAAGAGTAATCCTAAAAGTTCTCAAAACAAGGAAAAAATTTTTCTTATTTTGTTTTCTCTTTTTATTGTATATATATAATATGATGGATTCTAACTAAACTAATAGCTGTAGTTATTTCACAGTATATGTAAGTCAAACCATTATGTTGTACACCTTAAACTTATATAGTGATGTATGTCGATTATAGCTAAGTCAAACTGAAAGAAAACTTAAATTAAAAGAAAAAGAATTCTGGTATCATATTAAAATATTCTGGTTAATGAAAAATTAACCATTTCAGCTATTAGTGAAAAATTTGGAATTTATGTGAATACATGTAACACTGAAACTATGTTAAACATAACAATATTTCATGATTCATAAAACAGTTCAGGATCTTCCAATGCCCCAATCATCATTATAGTTTTTACTATAATTTTTCAGAGGTTTGACTAATTCTAACATTTACCTCACTTTGCTAAGCTTATCTTTGAAATAATAGTTTAGTCTTTAATACACTTATTCATTTTTCCTAGAAAAATATTATACATGTGCAGTAATAACTCATCAATATAAAATATTGTAGATACTAATGGCTTATAATCAATATAATATTTGAGTTTATACATTATCCATTGACCTAAGATATTTAAATTTTCCAGCCTTCGAAAGCTAGTGTATCTAGTCCAGAAAGCATTAAACACATGCTGTTAAAACTGTTCCATCAACAGTCATCTCTAAAGAACGTCTTGCAATTTTCATAGCCCTTTTCCACACTCCCTTTTATAGTCTTTCTTAAAACAAATTTGGCCACGTCACTCCCAAGCATGAGACATTCCATTATTCCATTTGCTGATGGCACAGAGTTCAAATTCTTTTGCATGTCATTGAAAGTTCCTGTCACCTTCTCTGGCTGTAGTAGTTGACAGCATTCCATCTTAACATCCTGTGCTACATCTATTCAAATATTCCCTACTCCCCATCTCAGCAGCTCAAGTGACGCTCCCCCTATGAAACATTACCTGATTTTTCCCTCCTTTAGGTAGAAGTAGTCAGTACTATCTTTGGGTCATCTGTGCAACTGACGTAACTTATCCATCATATCACCTTTAACACTTCATTGCAAGGATTTCTTTACACGATATTCTTTTCTAACAAACTGTGGGTTCCTTCAAGTCAAGGAAACTGTCTTTATATTCACTTTAGTATTTAGAAAAATGTATACCTCAGAAACATTCCCCGACATTTTTGATGGATTCTTAATTGATGAATTTACCATTTGAGAATGCAGACAAAAACATCTCTAATTAAAATTTGAGAAACTCTTAGTAGAACTCCAAGGAGTATGTTTCTAACTATAAGACACTATTTTACTGTTCAGTTTGCTATTTTGTATACAAAAGTGTGGGTGGGAGTTTGATCCTGCTGGGAGATTCTGGGGGTTGGGAGTTAAGATCACTGCATTAAAACAAAAGCTGTGGTGAAGGAAATAAGAAGGAAAAATCCATATTATAGCTAAAAAATGACCAAAGATTTCTTATTGCAAATTTATCTATATTTTCACTTAACATGTAATTATTGTGAACTTTTATTATTATTATACCTTTGATCATTCACACTGGTGTACCAAACACTATATTTTCAATTTTCTGATTATTGTCTGTAGCATTTAATATAGTGATAGTCATATGACTGGCACTTACAAAAGACATTTGAAAGACTGAAAGAAGTAGTAAAATGCCTGATGCTTTTTAATGGACAGTAATATAAACAGTAGAGGCAGATAATATCCAGATTTATATATAACCAGCACATTGAGCTTTTAGTAAGGGCCAGGCTCTGAGTTAAGAATTTTATGTGCTGTAATTCACCTAATCTTCACAATAAGCTTGTAAGATAGGCACCATTATTTTGTCGCTTTACACATGTGGAAACAAATTTATTGAGATTAAATGACTTTCTTAAAGATATATCACCTAGAAGTGATAAAGGTAGGAAGGACTCAACTCAGAGGAAGTTGATTTCAGAGCCCACAGTCATAACCACATGCATTCTTTCTACTCTGAACTTGGGATGAGAGGAGTTTTCTGGTTATTTCAGCATAGAATACCATATAATAAAAGTTTTATTTTGTATATTTTTGAGATTGAAGATTAATTTAGAAAAGGACAAATGAGTTAAAATCATAAAATAGGTTTAATAAGTTAGTCCCTAAATTCAGAGGCACAGGGAAATCACTCTAAATGGAATCTTGACAATGGATTAGTAATGGAGCAACCATTTTACATAAGGATATGCCTTTTGAAATCAAATTACATAAATGGGAAAATAAGGTCTATTAGTTCTTGAAGATTATCTCTATTTTTATTGGAATAACTAGATGTCTCTAGAGTAAGTTTGTAAATACACAAGGGAACAGATCAAGTGGATTAAAAAAAATCAAAGTTCCAGTAAAAATTGATTTTTTTTATTTTCAGAGAATTTTAAAACATTATAAAACCAGTTTGAACAATCCAAAGCTTCAGTATATTATTTTGTTCTATATCCATAGATTTTTTTTTATGACGTAGTCTCTGCTGTATGGTATTTCTTTAAAATCATTGCTTTTTTGTAATTTAATTTGAAAATGTTCATTGTTATACACATAAAATCTCTCTAAATGTAAGACCTCTTTTACGATATACTCACTTATTTGCAATATAGGCAAATTTTAATATCAGAATTATATTTCTAGAAAGTGATCTTAGGAATCATATAGTTGAGTATTTTTATTTGATAAGGTTAGGTGAAGAATTACAATGATCTGTGTTTTGTGTATCCATTCCCTTGTGTGTTACATCACATTCTTTTTAAGATTTTCATTTATTAATTTGTCACATGGATAAACTATGAAGATGCAAATATGAATATAATATTTCCCCTCAAAAAGCTTAGAGTCTCTTAATAAAGAGTCTTTTAAATTCTAATTGAATATCACATTACACTCGGCTTAATAAGTACCTCTGTTTAGCAGAGCTAGAAAGGAAGAACACTGCTCCTACCCAAGGGAACCTGTAAATACAAGTTAGCCAAACCACTCAAGGTTTGCTACTTGCATCTGAGAGGTGATACAGTCAAATAACAGTAAAGATGAGAAGCAGAAAGGGATTTCCTTGTCATAATCTTACTGTGAGTTAGTCATGGAGTTACAGATAGTATTTTCTTCAAAATATGTATTATTTTCTACAACAAAATTGTCATGCACATGTTCAGTAGGTGTCAGCATTCTGCTGGG
Organism: Neophocaena asiaeorientalis asiaeorientalis; assembly: GCF_003031525.2. NCBI lineage: Eukaryota > Metazoa > Chordata > Mammalia > Artiodactyla > Phocoenidae > Neophocaena > Neophocaena asiaeorientalis. The sequence continues at coordinate 362,606 of NW_020173924.1, forward strand.
GGTTGGAGACAGATAGCTGCATAACCAAGACACATTTTTTTCTATCCTACTGCAGCATACCATTCTATAGAAGCCAATTTCCAGAGCCTACCATCTCTACCTGGATATACAGACATTTGTAACTCTACAGGTTCTAAATCAAATTCATTTTCTGCCCTTCTCCTCAACTCTCCTTATATGTGTTCTTGGGCCTGCTGTCTTATTTTGGCTAATGACAACACAATGCCTCTGCATTGCTGCGGGGGGAAAAATCTCAGCATCATTTCTAACTCTTCCTCTGTTGCCCTCACTTATGACACACACCATCCCACATGTAGTAAGTAATCAAGTCTGTCAATTCTATCTCAGAAATGTCTCTGATAATTTTTGCTAATCTTTTTTACCATTTTTTTCCAGACTCTCCTGCCCCCTCCAGAATGTAAGCCCCTTGAGAGCAAGGACTTTAACTGTGTTATTCACTGTAGTACCCCTAGTTCTAGAAGAGTTCCTGGCACATAGTAAGCCCTCAAATGTTTGTTAAATGATCAAATTAAGTCCTAATTCCAAAATAACATAACAACAACTAATATTTTTGGAGGATCACTATCTGCCAGGCACAGGGATGGTGCTTTGTAAAAATTTTATATTTAATCCTCAAAATTAGAATAGATTGGCACAAGGTTGGTTGGACTCAGAGGCTCATGTTGGTAACTACAGGGTTTTACTCAGTTGCCCTACTACAATATTATGATTTATAAGAAATATATATTTGGTCTTTGTTCACAGTTCCAGGCTCAAAGCTCCCAAAACATTTGGTGTTTCCTAAGTGCTGAAAGCTTAAAGGTGTCTCTTATTTATGTTACTAAGGTGACTTGGGAATGCACTAAGGATGGGGGCTGGTTGCCAGGAGAACCAGCCATGTGATTAGAAAGTTGGAAATTTCAGTCCTACCCCCAGACCTCCTGGGAGATGAGAGGGGCTGGAGGTTGAATCAGTTGCCAATGGCCAATGATTTAATCAATCAAGCCTTTGTAATGAAGTATTCATAATAACCCAAAAGGATGGCGTTCAGAGAGCTTCCATCTAGCTGGTGAACATGCTGGGAGAACTGCACATGTGGAGAGGGTATAGAAACTCTGTGTCCTTTCCTCATACCTTGCTCTATGTATCTCTTCCATCTGGCTGTTCCTGAGTTATATTCCTTTTTAATAAACTTATCTACTAAATATGATGTTTTTCTGAGTACTGTGAGCCACTTTAGCAGATTAATCAATCCTGGGAAGGGGTCTTGGGAACCTTTGATTTATAGCCAATCGGTTAGAAGCACAGGTAACAAACAACCTGGACTTGCAACTGGCATCTGAAGTGGGGGGCGGGGGGTGGGGTGGCAGGGCAGTCTTGTAGGACTGAGCCCTTAACCTGTGGGATCTGATGCTATCTCCCAGAAGACAGTGTCAGAATTGAGTTGAATTATTGACACTCTGCTGGTATCTGTGAATTGCTTGATATTGTGTGGAAAGCACACCCCTAGCCTACCCTTCCCCGACACACAAACTTTGGAGTTGAGTCCAGGAATCTAAAAGACTTACCAAAATCTACTCATCTCTACAGTTTATCTACCATGTTATTAGCATTATCTCTCTAAAGATTCATTACAATTCTGTTTTCTTATTTAAAACCTTTCAATGATTTATACCTCCTTGTCATTCCATGTTAGGTACATTGTAACTTGACTTCAGCCTGCAGGTCTAGCCTACTTTTCAGGGATTCCTTTCTAACAATTAATATTATAGCTACGAGGGCCTACTCACTTCCTAAATTATGCCATTTACCTTATCATGTGTGTGTTTGCTTCTATTGTTCTCTGTGCCTCGAATTACTTTCTCCTTGTCTGCTTAATTAACTCCAATTCACCCTTAAAACTCAGCTTCAAATCTCATCCTCATTTGCTTGAAAGAGATAACGTGGCAGCTAGATACATCGGAATTTGCATCCTGGATTTCCTACTTACTGATTGTGTGATTTTAGGCAAGGCCTTAATCCTCAGGTTCTTCATTTTAAAACTGGCACTTTAATACCTGACTTCAAGGGTTATTTCTTTGACTACAGGAGATAACAAAGCAACTAGAGCTTGGTACGCACCTCCCAAAAAGTCTATCAGATCAATTCTGTATCCCAACATCATCAGTTGAATAAACTGCTCCCATTTAGTTCACATTTCTATTTCAAAACTTGTAGCAATTACATCTGTTTATATTTCCAAATCTAACCATCTGCCAGTCACCAAGTAGACTGTAAATAAATAAATGTTGAATTTATTGCTGACTGAGATATAACCACATGTAATCAAAGTATACTATACTTTCTTAAGCCAAATATAATTTGTGGAGGTTGTTTTTATTATTCTTTACTGCTAGTAATAAAGAGGTGATGGATTCTGTGCTTACATAAGCTTTCTACACCTTTTACATCAATAGTCCCACACAGTTTTATCTGTTCAGCATTAGAATCAAACAATGAATTAAATAGAATGACTCAGATTAGAAAAGGTCTCCAGCCCTATCAAGCTATGTCATAGTTTAAGGCAAATGTAAATGTCAGTGTCAGGTCAGAAAAGACAGAATTGAAAATTAGGGTGAGTCATGGGAAAGAAAGGCAATGCACAGCCAATTGGAGGGTGGGACTGGATCTGCTCTCACACATGAGAATAGCTATAATGGAAACATTGCTGATCCAGTGCTGATTTTAGTATGCTTTGTAAATAGTTTATTTAAATACATACAAACTGCTTTTCAATTCCTTGGGCAGAGGTACAGCCTGGTAAAAACTAGTAGAGTCTTCTCCCAGTGTGATAACCCCAAATTTCCCTTCTGCTTCTTGTGGCAGTTATCGTTTCCTGCTTTGCAAAGTGTCAGGAGGCTGGGTCCCCAAAAAAAGGGGAAAGGGGAGAACTTGCTGAAATATTTCTTGGAGATTAGAAATTAATTTATTGTTTTCTTATGTTCATTTTCTTCAGAGAGAAGGGGGCCACTTACCTAATTTAAAACCACTGCCCATGATATTAGTGATTACACTTTATATTTACACCTAATAAGAAACTTTACAAGATAGCTATATTACAATTAGATCCTGGCTCAGAGTTTTCCTTTTATTCATTGATGAATGTGTGCAACATTAAAAAGAACTTTGAAAGTGTGACGGTTACAGAATAGAACAGAATAGAATGTGTCTAAGGTTTAATTTTAATTGCATATAACTGTATTTGGATGGACAGCTTAGAGAAAACCACTTAATAATCAAATTTCTTAATTACAAGTAGCAATTGACTTGGACAGACATTTGTTGTGCCCATAATCCTATTAAAAGGAGCACTTTGGAAACCCAAGTGTTGTTTTTTTTTTTCCTTCATTGGAAATATCATTTTTCATGACAATGACTTGTATAGGAAGGAAAGAAAGAAATGGTCATATATGTTAAGTCATGCACTGTTTTATAGAAAGGGCAAAGGCGGATCAGAGATTAAATAACTTGCCTGCATTCACACAACTATTAAATTACAAAATAAAAATCCATACTTAGTTTTGTATATTTTGAAATCCCATGCTAACTGGTGAAAATAAAAACTGCTTGCAAATAGTCTGTAGGAAATTTGTGAGCTAGATACAGTCTGATGTTTGTGTCCCTCTTCAGATTCATATGCTGAAAAACCTAATGCCCAAGGTGATGGTATTAGGTGGGGCCCAAGGTGGGACCTTTGGGAGGTGATTAGGTGATGAGAGTGGAACCCTTATGAATGGGATTAGAGCCCTTATAAATAAGGCCCCTGAGAACTAGCTTGTTCCATCTACCATGTGAGGATACGACCAGACCAGAAATTTGCAACTCTGAAAAGGTCCCTCACTCATGTTGGCACTCTGATCTTGGACTTTAGCCTCCAGAACTGTGAGAAATAAATGTCTGTTGTTGATAAGCTATCCAGGCTGTGATATTTTGTTATAGCAGCTTGAACAGGCTAAGATACTGTTTCTATAGATTGATACTGAAGTTGAAATCAGTATGATTGTGGAATAAAAAAGAATACAGTCTATGCTAGAGATCCTCACTTCACTATGCATTTATGAGATGAAGCTTGTAATGTGTCTTAATATTAGTGAGTGTCACTACCTGTACCTGGTACTACGTAAGAAAAAGCACGTTAAATGGAAAAGTTCACCCACCTGTATCAATGAGTAACAAACACCTGTTGAGAAATCTATTATGCACAAAGCATTGAGTTTTTTAAAGAAGGTTAAAGAGGCAAGACTAAAAACTGATTAGCTGCAATACATATTTATGCATTGCTTTCTAAGAGAATATTAGTTATATTATAATCTGGAAGAGAATGTTTATAATTTACTCAGTGGCTCAAAGCATACTTTATTTTATATTAAAATATTTTTTAAATGACTTAAAAGTCAAACTGATGATCATAGGATATCAATCTAAAAAGGAATGCAAAGATCATTAGTCCAGCCACAAATTTATGCAGCAGAAAAAAAATAAAAATAAATGCTAGAGAGTCCAAGTGACTGATGTAACTTATCAATAGGACAAAGGCACAGTGGGGTATACCAAGTGAAATGGTAGGTAAAACTGCCTAATGCAAATTTATATAAATTGTTATTTCTGTTCCTCTCCCATTCTCTCTGGTTTTGCTCACCTTTTACAGTTTTGTTTATTTGCGTTAAATTTGTTTAGCATGCTAAACAAATTTAATTTTGCTCTTATGCACTTTAATGCATGAGAGCAATAAATTTAATAAATTTTAAAAGACAGAGCAAGACTAGATTATGAGTGTGTGTGATATCAATATTCATACATAAATATCAATATGAATGAACATCAAAAACAAAGCAATATATCAATTGGAACATGGCCTAAAAAACAGGAATTTCATGACAACATCTGCAACGTTCCAATGATGAAGGTTTCACAAAAAATAGCCAGGTGAGGGAGATTCTAGGTTCTAACAGAATTGGCTTGGTCGATGCAATGTGTGAAAAAGGAAGAATTTCAAATAAATATCTAGATTTCTTTTAAAATTAGAGTGTATAGTAATAATGGGCTTTCATTCCCACACTGCAACAACTGGCTGGACCTAAGTATTAGCTAATCCCATTTAGATGGGGAAGGCTTTTTCCAGTTTCATACAATCTCCCCACTTCCAATTTCTTAATATTTTACTACTGAAGTGCATTACTCATTTATATTACCTATATGAATCTAGACAGTTGAGTATGTAACATCTGATCCAGAGGAAAGTGAACCAAGTTGTAAAAGGTTTTGATATTTTTGTTCCTAATGGTATGGTTATCCTTGAGGTGGAGAGAGACGCAATATACACACTTTAAGCATTTTCCACCCTTCTAGAAAAGGAAAAAACAGAAAGCAAAAAATCTTGTCATTAGATGTGACTCTCTTAGCTTGATTTCACTAGATCCTTACTCATCTGACCTCATATTTCGTATTTTGATAACCAGAGAAAAACATTGTGGTCTTTATTGTATTTGTCTCCTTATAAGGAGGAAATGTGTTCAAATTATATTTTTTGGCTATTTCTGGTCTCTGTGAAACTGAATTTTGATAATATATAGTATTATTTGACTATAATAAAATTTTGCTGATTATGCATACACGTATGTCCAACTCAAATAATATATATATTTCTTACTGTAAATTAAAAAATTGGCAAAGTTGCCATCCATTCCAATGTCTTATGTATTCTTTTTAGTGTGAGTCCTTGTGTCAGGACCTGGTTATATCTGAAGCCCTGGTTACAGGTAAGCATTTACAGTGTAGGGCCCAAACTAATGAATTTTAAATGATAGCACTATTACTTCTAAATATGCCCTAACAGATTCCTACAGCACATACAACAGAGTCAAATCTATTGAAAATGAGGCAAAGAATTACCTTTACCTTTTTTTGGGGGGAGGGGGCGGATCTAGGATGCTATGGTTAATGGACAAAATGCCCCAAATTCTTCCTTGTATGTACCCCCTTTTCAATATGACTATAACTTCTCTCATCAAGAGGTGGAGCCTGTTTTCCACACATGAATGTAGGTTGACTTTTCTATACATTCGGCCAAAAGAATGCTGTAGAATTAATAGCGTGCAATTCTAAGCCTAGAACTCAAGAGGCCTTTCATGCTTCATCTCTCCCTCCTGGAACACTCATTGCCATGGGAATAGGCCAGGCTAGCTTGCTAGAGGTACAAAGGCCATCATCTCAGCCAAGGCCATCCTAGAGCAGCCAGCTTCCAGACAACCCAGTAGCTGAGTGCAAACACCTGAGTAAGCCAAGGGAGCTCAGTCAAGTCCAGCCCAGACTGGCAGAATTGTGCAGATGACCTGTAGACTCAGAGGGAAAGTACATTGCTGTTTGAAGCCACTAAGTCAGTAATTTTCAAAGTGTCATCTAGGGTTACCTGGGATCTTCACCACCTTTTTCTGTGGAGCTGCAAGGTCAAAACTACTTTGATAACTATATTAAGACTTTATTTGTCTTTTAATTCTCATTCTGTCAAGAGTCTACAGTGGAGTTTTCCAAAGTCCTCATAATGTTTTATATCAAAACAATGAATACAGTAGCAGAAATGAGAACCCAACAGTCTCCTACTGAACCACATATTAAAGAGATTAGCAAAAATGAAAACCAATGCTACCCTTCTCACTAAATTTTGCTTTGCTTAGAAAATGCAGCTATTTTTCATAAAAATACATTATTTATAAGTAATAGGTATATTGTTAATGTTAAAGGAAATGATAAATATCTTAAATTTTATACTTTAGTTTCTAATACAGTAAATATCAATGTAAAATGCACGTAAACAAACCTCTTTGGAGTCCTCAATAATTTTTAAGAAAGGATCCTGAGAACAAAAAATCTGAGCACCGCTACACATTTCTTATTTATTTAGCGTTTCTACGTTTTGAGAATAGCACTTTGTTCCTCAAGTTAAAAATCACTATGCTTTGTCCCTCATGACATAATTCCCCTAGGACTCATGCAATTCTAAAGCCTTACAATCCATAGACTGTGGATATATGTTCTTTCATTTCTAGAGTAATATTGAGTCATTTTCAGTCTTATCATTTTATATTTTAAAAATGGGACTTATTCCCTTTCTAAAACACATGTAGATCAATATCAGTCTATCTAATTTGTAAGCAAATATTTGCTTGCTGATTTTATGCAAAGCAATAATTTCCATGGGACACAGAAATACAGAAGCTGAGAATTTTAACTAAGAGAGCACCCATTCAAGGTTTTGCCAAATTTAGCTTGGGGTTGAAGGTTAAAGAATCCCGGTGGAGTTGTAATAATGATGCACTCGGGGAGGTTAAGTTGCTCATAAATTTTATTCTACGAAGATCAAAACAAAGGATTTTGAACTGGATATGCTTCACTGCTCTAACATTATGTAAAGAAATGAAATAAAAAGTGAGAGATGACTACTCAATTCCTGAGAAGTCCATATTTATAAAAAATGACAGATAGGTAATATAGGATCACACATCTGCTATGATGAAAGGATTATAAAAAGTTAAAACTTTCTGCGGGCTAATACTGCATACTGCAATGCAAAACAGCTCACTACAATATCTCATATGAAGCTGGATAATTCAACTGTATTTGAATAAAATAGCTTCTTTTGCTTAGTATTTTGTTATTAGCTCTTTGATTTAGCTGTAGGTAGTTGAGTAGTGAAAATGCAGGAAGTAGAAAATGTAATTAAACAGCCCTACCCCTCAATGCATTGAAAGGAAAACTGAACTACATACACTACAAATATTTGGGACAAAACAAATTACTGTGAATTTTAATTGCTACTAGACACTGTTTAAAAATAAAATTTAAAAAGTAAAACAGCTTATGAAAATGAACTCGGTACTGATTGATTGAAATTTATGTTTGAAAACTTCCTCCCTCCCTCAAAAAACAGCTTGTTATAAACTGAATGATTTTGTACTAATATTTTCACATTATCTTGAAAACTCCAGAAAAATAGCATGCGTTGTATTTTAAAGTAAAAAATAATAATGGATTTTATATTAAAAAACATAGCACATGGACATTTTAATACTATTTTCTACAAATAAATCTGGCTGATTTAAACCACTGTGAAAGTGCCAGCCTCCAAAGGGAGTAAACAGAAATTTTTCAAATGTTTACGCTGGAAAATGACAACAGCTGCTTTATATACACATCTTTTACGTGAGTAAAGAGAAGAAACAACTTGTGTACATGTCCTCTCCAATTTTAGCCACCTTTTCTAACTACCATATGGGTAACTTCATTAGAGAGTCTGCATGGGCATTTTATGAATTGCCCTCTTAGTTAAATAGTAAGCACTAATGGTAATTACAAGAATCTCAAAAGCAATAAAATTAATACCACGTGATTTGGGAGTCTAAAAGATTAGAAGAGGAACCCAAATTATGTGTTTTTGTTTTCTTCAAAAGCAGAATCAAACAAAGACTATACTCCTTTTCACTCTTGACAGGGCTTAATATTGTAGTTTAGCAATATTAATGTGATAAAGTCCTTGCTTCAGGGAAGAGAAAGAAGTAACAGAACCATATCAGAATTATGAAGGAAAAGGTTGGAGACTTGTAGAGGTAGAAAATTAGTTTGAATTGAAGTTTTAGCAGAGGTTAACTATTGAGTTGAGTCAAAAGAGAAAAATCTCACTGCATACACCATCTGTGAAATATAAAGAATTAAGTATTAGCATTTTTAGTAGACTAGACACTTTATTATCTGCTTCAAGTCAGTATACTGGATCTACATAGCCAGCGTAAATTCCTGATGAAAGCAACTGAATAAAATTATGTATACAAATATATGTGCACACTTTTAAGGAATATTGCATCTGACATGAACGAAATCTGCAAAGACTAAGATCAAAGTAAAAGCAGGACTCCTAAGAGGTATCACCAAAGCCAGCGTACAGCAATGAGAACTTCTAGAGATCCTCAGAAAGCGTGAGCTTCCCTTTTGGCTGCTTCATGAGGATAAAGGGAAAAGGATGGTAGAAGACTTCTTCCATAAAATGAGAAAGAAATCTCATGGGAAAAAGGGTCTGAAAGGCAATATACAGTCTTGCCCTTAGTGCTGGTTAGAGAGAGAAAAAAAAAAAAAAGGATTCACATTAACAAGTTGGTCCTCATCACAGACCTGAAATCTACATCCATGCTATTTGAAAGCATTTAGTTTAAAAGCAAAGCATTTAGTTTAAAAATTGTCCTGGATTAATAGTGCCCTTGAGTGACTAGTAGAAGGAAGTACTTTAAAAATGGAACTCCAAGTCTGGCCTTAAAGAATTTTCATCAATAACATTCCATATGTGTGAGATTATAGTCAAAATCAGAGCACACAAGGAAAATAAGATTTCACATGTGAGAACAAGAAGGAACTGGAAGTGCAATTAGAACCATGAAAATTAAAATAGAGGCTCAACTGAAAATAAGAACAAGAAAAAGAGACTATTAAATTTATAAAACACTCAAGTGGAATTTTGTATCAAAAATTATAAAATTAAAAGAATAAAAAGAGATTAATTTAAAATAAATCACAAATACAGATCAAATCAGTGAAAGGGATATAGACTCAAAGAATATGATACTAAGAAAATATGAAATGATTTGGAAAAAAATTAAGAGACATAAAAGTAGAGAAAAATGGAAAAAGTCGCACTAAATGAGGTAATGACCAAGGAGTTCCAGAATTGCTGAAAGACTATCCTCAGATTCTGGAAGGCCAACAAGTCTGAAGTGGGATACATAAAAATTATACACGTCATAACCAGCTTCAGAACACCAAAGAACAAAGGAAGATTTTAAAATCAGCCAAAGAGAAATAGCAAATTACCTATGCAGGCATAACAATTAGACAGACAGTTGACTTGCCATCAATAAATGGAATCCAGAAAAAAACAGAATAAAATCTTCAATGGTGTCAGAAAAATCTTTGACAATGTAGACTCACAGTTCAGAGAAACTATTTTCCAAGGACAAGAGCAAAATACAAATACTTTCAGACAAAGAAAAACTGAGAAATCTTCACTAAAGGAAAGTCTAAAAAATATACTTCAAATAAATAGATTAAGGTGGAAGTTCTAATAAGAAGGAACAGTGAAAAAATAGTGGTAAATATGTGAGCAAATCTAATATAATATTAATTTATAATACAGTAATAACAATATCTAATTCTTGGAATAATAGAGCAAAAATACCTATAGCATTGATTAAAAAATCTGATGGCTCATGGTAATTAAAATAATCTAATATACTTGTATTTTAGGAGGAAGTTAAAAATATTAACATGCCTCTGTGTGTGTGTGTGTGTGTGTGTGTGTGTGTGTGTGTGAGTACTCATTTGCTCTGAGAGATATGTTAATTGTATTAGTTTTAATAGTATATTTTATTTTTGTTCTGTGTCTTGTTTTTTTCTTTTAGCATCAATAAAATTTCCAAGTTTTAATAAAAATATCAAGTTACATGCTTTGATAAACTCAGAAATTTCCAATAAACATCCTATAGAGTTTACAGTAAAAGTAGTACTGTTGAACAAATAGAATGTATGCATATAAAACTTATGAGCAAATACCCTCAATTTAGGCATGCACAGCTACCCTAAGACAATCTGACTTATGGAATATCTCTGATAATATATTAAAAATTTATAGCTTCTCAAACTTCTATGGTGAATGACACCCAATCTCACCTTAAGAAAGAGGTTGTTCACAATCTGTCCTGTGCAGAAAATGTTGATATACTGGAAAAAAGAAAGCCCAATATTACTAATACAATCCTCTTGTTTATTATTTATTGAAGTTAAAAAAATTATTCTAGATAATTTGTTATTCCCATGCAATCATATTATATTCATATTTACTAGTTTCCTAAATTGAGAGAAAAATATAGAATAAACACTTTAATATAATGCTTTAATATATATATCGCACAGAACAATTATTTATATTAAGTTAAATTATTCATTAAAAGTAGTCAAATTAAATGTTTGAAGTATATATTATATAATATAAAGATATACACATATATTTTAACATTATCATATTCCTATAACTTTCTTTGTATCTCTATATCCAAAAAATTCCTTTTGAAATCTTTCATTAGAAACTCTACTATAATTTATAACTTAATTAAATTTATAATTTAATTTTTAATTTATAAATTTATGTTTTGGCAGTAGTTTAAGAAGCTAAAAATTCTCAAAGGCATAGAATTTTATGTGTTCATCTCTTCAGTTTAGAGAGTTTTATTAGCTTGTAACAGAAGTTCTGGATTAAGCAGTACATTGGGTTGATCAACATGAGCTTGTCTTTTTTATGATTAAAAAATGATCAAATTAGTAATTTCATATGGCTCAAGTGTAGATAATTAAGTGGCTCACACAACTTAAAAATCTACAGGTAGACCTGGTATGTTTTCAACATTCTGCCTTATGAGGTTGGTTTCATCCTAAGGCTCCCCTTGTGATATTAAGATAAATGCCACCAGCACTTAGGACTACATCCTTCCTCCTTCTTCTCAGGTAGAAAGAGGGGATATTTACTTAACAATGTTCCCCCCCAAAAAAATCCTGAGATGTACTCTGGACTTGCAAAATTCAGCCCATAACACTGGCTTAGCTGTGTTATATAAATCCCACCTCTGAAGCCAGAGGAGGAGTCAGTCTCCACAAAACCATATGGATCCCCAAACTAAAGTCTGGCATAACAGAAACGGGGATGGGAGAAAGATGCCATTAATGCAATGGAAATCATTCACTATTTTGTCTCGAAATTTTTTTAATGTACTAATAATGAGTCTAGCTAAAGTAGGAAAAATGAGTCCTGGCATAATTCCTGGGATTTCTGGATGACTGATATTTACCATTTTGGCTCTTTTATTTTTCTTTTTGAGAGGAGAGGATTTCTTTAAAATCCTGTGTCTTTGATTCAGGGTTTTACAAGTAAGAATGATTTAGTATTTACCCATTATATAGATGTACGAGATCTTAAGGTGAAGAACAAAAGCAAAATCCTATTTGGCTGTGATCATGTGTGAACTCCAAATGGGCAGGGGAAAACTGTTTCCAATCAAATGGGATGTCACCGAAAAAGTGCATGGGCTAGTTTGTTCCATGTTTATCCAAGTTATTGATTTTTCCATCATATATAAAGTCTTACAACATTAAAGAGATTGTTCCTGCTACAACATTATGAATTCATTGCTTGGAACACAGTTTGCTATTGAATGTCTGCCAGATTTTGTTAACAAAGGTATTCAGAAGAAAACTGTGCAGCTATAACACAATGAATACATGAAGTCTCTAATAATGTCTTTAAAGTCATGTGCATATTCTTTAAGCAAAGATAGTTTGAGGAATAAATGCATTGTTATTTTGCATTATTTTTCTCCACTAGGCTTAAAAGTACTATTTATATTTTAAACATTTAGTGCTTCTCTGGACTATTTAGGTACTTCTGAGGAACAAATAATGTTATTTTCTGAAGTTTAATGCTATATAAAAATTTATTGTTTTACACAGTGGTAAACTGTGAAAATTCATATGCTCTTGAGGCACAGATTTCATCTCCACTTAGGTGTGTTGTGGTCAGCTTCTGGGGTCAAAAATACCCTCACTAGGATTTCTGTAATTTTCTTCTATTTTTTTCTATCTTTTGTAGTTTCCAGATATAGCAAGAACAGTTGAAATGGGAGATTGATATTTTAAAATGGTAAGAGTCATTTTAGAATTTTCATTTCAAATAAATTCATTTCTCAGTATGGAGCTATTATTATTACAGCTAATTGGTTATACCTTAGTACGGAGAAGGTGGCACCTACAATTATTAGAGTGGGGCAGAAAGGAGGTAGGACTTAAGAGAGTCTAGCTACAGATTCCAAAAAATTTGGTATGCAGAAGGCTGTAGTAACAATGAGTTTAATTCTGTGCAAGCTGGTACTTAGCTACTGCAGGACGTTTGGGCTATGGAGTTTGTTTTCAAACTTATGAATAGACTGTATTGATAAAGGCATTCCAGACACTAGAGGTGGTGTTCAGATGATCAGGCAACAATGAAAAACTAGTGGGTTTGAGAATATAATAATATCCTTCAAGACGAGGTGTTTTGTAATGGACCTAAGTCTTGAGTCTTTTTACTTACTAGTGATGTGACTTTAAACATACTTCAAGATATGTTTTAACAAAAGATCTGATTTTTTTACAGTGTGTTGATGAATTTTCTAAAAGGCTGATTAACAAAATGGAATCTGCTGATTTGTCCTTGTATGTATATCATCAACTGGAGACTTCAACATACACTGTAAACACGGGATCTTAGGAACCCATTAGTGGTTTATAAGGATTGCATTTGGATTTTGTATAATTGTGCATATATACTGAAGAAAAATATCAGGGGTGTACCTGAGAAGAGATGCATGAAACAAGATATTCAATTAAGTAAAGGGTAATTAAGCAAAAATAAATTTCTCTGATCATATAGTCATATACTTTCTTTTAATAAACATTTTAATATAAAAACAAATTTATTAGTATAAGAATTTATTCCATTTAGATAGAGAAATAAAGCATATAAAAAAAGGATGTTTCATTTTTCTAGTTATTAATATTTAGCATGTTAAATGGCATTTTCAGTATGTCTTAAATTCTAATAGATATGATTTAGATGTATTTAGTTTCATTTTTGGGTGTCTTCCTTTCTGTTCTTTAGCATGAGTAAAAACATTGTGAACTATGCTACAAATAATGTTAGCATAAAAAATATTAAAGAATTTAAAAAATAATTGGTTAATAAAGTTATTTTATTATTTTTAGCAAATTTCCAATATCTAAACTTTAAATATTCAAATATTTAACATTATAGATACTTAAATTTATATTATATAAATATATGTTATAAATACATATAATTATTCAGGTTGCCATAATAAGAGAATGATAAATTTCTATGATCCTTAAATTTTATAAATGTAAACTTTGTTTCTGTATAAAATGAAAATATATGTTGAAAAGAATCTCAGGGTAATGGTAATTGACTAAGCATTCTACAAAGAAATAGTAAACCTAAAAGTAATTATACATTTTTAAAGATCATGGAAGGATTTTCAAGATAATAAATCTCAGCAAGTGAAAAATATCTGTAACAATTACTTTCTGAAGAATACAGAGCCATTCTTTGATGATGTATATTTGAATACACATTCACTAGATCCCTAATTTTTGGATAAATGAATTGCTTTAATCACATAAATGTCAACTATTATTATATTGTATGTTAAATAATATGAAATGTGTACTTTCTGTATTATTCTTAAGCAATTTCCTTCATGAGCACATGAGCAGCTTCAAGAATCAAATCGACCACACTACATCACTCAGTGAAATTTACAGCAGACAAGGAACACAAAACATGGGAGAAAATGAAAGAGAGAAGAATTACCTTTCTCAAAAAAAATCTATGCTCATCTGAATCTTAAATCATGTATTCTTTTCCCTTCATATCATTCTTGATGGGACGCTTGCAGAAAAAAAAAAGGGTATTAAACTGACTGTGCTTCACTGTCAAGAGAAACCTATGGTCAGGGGTATACCTAATTCCTAAAGCTTTCATCATTAATATTTTATGAGTCTCACTGATCTGTCCTATATAGAAGAAAAATTTATATTTCATTTGTGCAAGCACTACCTGCTGAGTAATAGATTTCTTCTCTGTAAATTGAGTGGTGAAATGCAAAAGGCAGCAAAGGTAAGAAGAGGCAAATTTTTCTTTTACTGGAGTCTGGTTGCACTTTTCTGGAGTTGCAGAGTCAACCAAGCAAAGTGAAAGATCCTTGGGGAGCTAGGAAGTGTCACTTCCATTCTAACATACTTTGGCCTACACATGTTACTGCCCACATGTTTAACCGACTTGTAAATGAGATGATTAGCTACAGTGACTTTTTTTAACTTAAATATTTACAAGTAAGTTTGGTGCCTACAATGTTGGAAAATCACTAGCTCAACCTTGAAAATTTCCTTCATTGTAGATGAAGTAACGAAAAGGCAAATTAATGGTCTTTGAACACTTCAAACTGAAAAAGTAGGATATTTTGCCCCTTGGTTGAGCATGGCTTGCCTTAGCTGAACTAAGGAGGCCATTTAAGTAGGCTAAGAAGCCAGCTAAGTAGAGTCATCTGTGACACTGGAGCTGACTATTCCCTGGGCAGTGTTCATCCACAGAAAAGTGAAGTAGAGGAAGAGGGTCCAGGATCCCCTTTCACAGTCAAAAAGATATTGGGTGTCCATTTATTAAGTCCACCTGAGATAGGCTGGCACCTGGGACCCTTTGCTGCAATGCTGCAATGCTTGCACCTGGACACCCCTCTCCTTGAGCAACAAAATACAAAGAAACTATATGGGACTAAAAATAACTGCATGCATGCGCAGTTGGGGCAAATTCTGGACAAGAGATACAAAAAGACCAAAAAAACTCCAACTGCCACTTCTGAAGAGCTGGGAGCAAAAACAGGGGGTCTGGGGCAAAAGCACGGTACTGCTCATGCCCCCTGAACTCAACACCACCAGAGGGGTGAGCAAAACACCTAAGCCACCCCTCTGGCCTGAGCACTGGACACACCCCTACCCTCACCCCATATAAGGAACCAGCTTGTCCCCATCAGGGAGCAAACAAGCAAGGGAACCTATTACTTGTTCTTGCTCCCCCCACCTGCTGCAGCAGAGGCCCCAATAAAGCCTTGCCTGAATTTCATGTCTGGCCTCTAGTAAATTTCTATTGGTTGGGGAAGGTCAAGAACCTTGGTCAGTATCATACCTAGACCACAGGTGCATCTAGTTGCACAGGAAGTAGAGTGTGATTCCCATATGTGGTTGAAAATATAGCTTCTGGATAAATGTATTTAGTGTAAAATCAGAAAAAAATATTCTGGTTTCAAATGAGTATTTTTCTTTGCTAGAGAACATAGAATTCAAAACTATATGAAAAAATTGTTTCTTTTCTTCAGAGCTGTTATCTCAATTTTTAATTATATATTAACTAGTTTAAATAGTTAACATCTTTCTAATCTCTTAGAACATAAATCAGACTCTGTTTATTTTGGCGCACAATTGTATCCCCAGAGTCTTGTACACCATTGGCAAGCAGTAGGTATTCCACCAGTTTTTGGTAAAAAATGTGCATATTTTAAATTTTCATCAATGTCTACTAGCATGTTCTATATAATAATAATGTTTGTGGTAAGAGTGATGATTTATTCAAACTACAGCTACTGATCATAAATTTACATAAAGCATTGTGTTAGAAATGGGGTGATACTAGAATGTTTAAGATTAATTCCTGGGCCTCAAAGAGTTGACCATCTAGTTGAGAGAATAAGTATATGTGTGGAGATTATACAAAATGTGAAATACTAAGTGACAAGAGAACATATTAGTTGTAATTGTACATAGGTATTAGATAAACAGAAATGAAAGGACATCTTGATAAGGAGAACTACATGAGTAAATACATTGGAATCAAAGGAATATAAATCACAAACCATAAATTATGTTGCTAAGAATGATATAGCTTAGAACAACTGACAAGAGAACACTACCCCTGTCTATAAGAACCATCTAAACCCACTTCTTTCATTGATTTGTGTATTTAATTGTTGTAGTAGAAACACACATGATTCCCATGAACTGAAAGGATCTACATTCAACACTCACTAATATAATATTACCAGAACTACATGAATATTTCTTTTCTCACACTCCAGCTGGCTGCTGTATCCTTTCAAACTTATTAAATCTTTGCCAACTTAAAATGTTTGGGGGTAGAGGGGGAATGGCCTCTTGTTTTCATTTGATCTTTACTTGGGATTTATGTATCTTTTCATATCTTTATTCTTTTTCTTCTCTAAACATCAGTGCTTTTCTCATTCCTCCTTCTCCAATTTGTTTGTCGAAATCCTGGGTATCCTCACCCAGCTAGACAAATGGAGTAAAGTAGATAATAATTTTTAGAGAAAGGTAGCCATTTGTATATATTTCCTACTAAGCAAAATGGTTGTTAGTTGTTGCTTATCAATGGGTTTGCTATACTAGTCACTAGTTTCAACAAATAGTTTCTTTTTCTTTAAAATTTTCTCAGGCATATTTCTGGAAATTTTAAATTAATTCAGAACTCATTTAAGCCTTTGTTTTGGCAATAACTCACTAGTGTTGTTATTCTATATCTATTCTTAAAATTGATGTCAATTTGTGAAAACTATTATTTTAACCAAAAAAGTATGCAGTATATGAAATGAGTAATCAATTTTAGAAATAACATAAAAATTCAAAGTTAAATAAGAAAATACAACATGTTACATACCCTGAGAAAACCATAATTCAAAAAGAGTCATGTACCACAATGTTAATTGCAGCTCTGTTTAAAATAGCCAGGATATGGAAGCAACCTAAGTGTCCATCGACAGATGAATGGATAAAGAAGATGTGACACATATATACAATGGAATATTACTCAGCCATAAAAAGAAACAAAATTGAGTTATTTGTAGTGAGGTGGATGGAACTAGAGTCTGTCACACAGAGTGAAGTAAGTCAGAGAGAAAAAAACAAATATCGTATGCTAACACATGTATATGGAATCTGAAAAAAAAAAAAAAAGGTTCTGAAGAACCTAGGGGAAGGACAGGAATAAAGATGCAGACGTAGAGAATGGACTTGAGGACACAGGGAGGGGGAAGGGTAAGCTGGGTAGAAGTGAGAGAGTGGCATGGACATATATATACTACCAAATGTAAAATAGCTAGCTAGTGGGAAGCAGCCACATAGTACAGGGAGATCAGCTCGGTGCTTTGTGACCACCTAGAGGGGTGGGATAGGGAGGGTGGGAGGGAGACACAAGAGGGAGGAGATATGGGGATATATGTATATGTACAGCTGATTCACTTCATTATAAAGCAGAAACTAACACACCATTGTAAAGCAATTATACTCCAATAAAGATGTTAAAAAAAAATACATGTTAAGATGGGGAAAAATTTCAAGATTTCCTTGATTTTCAAACTGAAGTACTTTTCTTCAAAGCTAATATCAAACTAATTAAATTTATATCATTTTATTAAAAAATAGAATGTCCTATAAAGAAGATGTGGTACATATATACAATGGAATATTACCCAGCCATAAAAAAGAATGGAAAAACCCCAAAGTTAGCAGAAGGAAAGATATCATAAAGGTCAGATCAGAAATAAGTGAAAAAGAAATTAAGGAAACGATATCAAAGATGAATAAAACTAAAAGCTGGTTCTTTCAGAAGATAAACAAAATTGATAAACCATTCAAAGATCAATAAAACTAAAAGCTGGTTCTTTGAGAAGATAAACAAAATTGTTAAACCATTAACCAGACTCATCAAGAAAAAAGGAAGACCCAAATCAATAGAATTAGAAATGAAAAAGGAGAAGTAACAACTGACACTGCAGAAATACAAAGGATCATGAGAGAATACTATAAGTAACTCTATGCCAATAAAATGGACAAGCTGGAAGAAATGGACAAATTCTTAGAAATGCACAACCTGCCAAGACTGAACCAGGAAGAAATAGAAAATATGAACAGACCAATCACAAGCACTGAAATTGAAACTGTGATTAAAAATCTTCCAGCAAACAAAAGCCCAGGACCAGATGGCTTCACAGGTGAATTCTATCAAATATTAGGAGAAGAGCTAACACCTATCCTTCTTAGGCTCTTCCAAAATATAGCAGAGGGAGGAACACTCCCAAACTCATCTACAA
Organism: Neophocaena asiaeorientalis asiaeorientalis; assembly: GCF_003031525.2. Taxonomy (NCBI): domain Eukaryota; kingdom Metazoa; phylum Chordata; class Mammalia; order Artiodactyla; family Phocoenidae; genus Neophocaena; species Neophocaena asiaeorientalis. Next base: position 381,445 of record NW_020173924.1, read on the forward strand.
GGCCACCATCACGCTGATACCAAAACCAGACAAAGATGTCACAAAGAAAGAAAACTACAGGCCAATATCACTGATGAACATAGATGCAAAAATCCTCAACAAAATACTAGCAAACAGAATCCAACAGCACATTAAAAGTATCATACACCATGATCAAGTGGGGTTTATCCCAGGAATGCAAGGATTCTTCAATATAAGCAAATTAATCAATGTGATATACCATATTAACAAATTGAAGGAGAAAAACCATATGATCACCTCAATCGATGCAGAGAAAGCTTTCAACAAAATTCAACACCCATTTATGATAAAAACCCTGCAGAAAGTAGGCATAGAGCGAACTTTCCTCAACATAATAAAGGCCATATATGACAAAGCCACAGGCAACATCGTCCTCAATGGTGAAAAACTGAAACCACTTCCACTAAGATCAGGAACAAGACAAGGTTGCCCACTCTCACCACTCTTATTCAACATAGTTTTGGAAGTTTTAGCCACAGCAATCAGAGAAGAAAAGGAAATAAAAGGAATCCAAATCGGAAAAGAAGAAGTAAAGCTGTCACTGTTTGCAGATGACATGATACTATACATAGAGAATCCTAAAGATGCTACCAGAAAACTACTAGAGCTAATCAATGAATTTGGTAAAGTAGCAGGATACAAAATTAATGCACAGAAATCTCTAGCATTCCTATACACTAAGATGAAAAATATGAATGTGAAATTAAGAAAACACTCCCATTTACCACTGCAACAAAAAGAATAAAATATCTAGGAGTAAACCTACCTAAGGAGACAAAAGACCTGTATGCAGAAAATTATAAGACACTGATGAAAGAAATTAAAGATGGTACAAGTAGATGGAGAGATATACCATGTTCTTGGATTGGAAGACTCAACATTGTGAAAATGACTCTACTACTCAAAGCAATCTACAGATTCATTGCAATCCCTATCAAGCTACCACTGGCATTTTTCACAGAATTAGAACAAAAAAATTTCTCAATTTGTATGGAAATGCAAAAGACCCTGAATAGTCAAAGCAATCTTGAGAAAGAAAAACGGAGGTGGAGGAATCAGGCTCCCTGACTTCAGACTATACTACAGAGAATGGAATAATCCCATTTGCATCAACATGGATGGACTTAGACATTATCATACTAAGTGAAGTAAGTCAGACAGAGAAAGACAAATATCCTATGATATCACTCATATGTGGAATGTAAAAAAAAAAAAAAAAAAAGATACAAATGAACTTATTTACAAAACAGAAACAGACCACAGAATTCAAAAACAAACGTATGGTTACCAGAGGGGAAACGTGGTGGGGTGGGTCGGATAAATTAGGAGTTAGGAGTCTGGGATTAACATTAACATGCTACTATATATTTATTAAATAGATAATCAACAAGGACCTGCTGCATAGCACAGGGAACTCTACTCAATATTCTGTAATAACCTATATGGGAAAAAAATCTAAAAAAGAATGGATATATGTTTATGTATAATTGAATCACATTGCTGTACACCTGAAACTAACACAACATTGTAAATCAACTGTACTCCAATATAAAATAAAAAGCAAATTAAAAAAATAGAATGTCATTTACATTCCCTAAACCTTGAAGATTCTCTAAATTTGCTAATTTCATAGTAACATATTTCTGAAGCTATGTAAACTTTGTTCATATCCATGAATATTATTTGATGGCCTTTGTATAGATATAACCCACTGGTAATTCCCACATTCTACTCTTCTTTTATTCAAAACATCAGTTATCTGGATTTAGTTTTTAAACTTCCTCCCCTTTTTTCCTTTAACATCTCTATCATTTACACTAATACATATCTTTTTTTTAGGGTCACATTTTACTACATAACAGAATTCTTTTGTTTCTTGCTTATTGATTCCTTTTTCTTGTTTTTTAACCACTTCACAATAATTACATCTTCTTTAAAGACTAGTGGAACTTTTTTTAAAAGATAAGTTGAAGGGGGCTTCCCTGGTGGCGCTAATGGTTGGGAGTCCGCCTGCCGATGCAGGGGACATGGGTTCGAGCCCTGGTCCGGGAGGATCCCGCGTGCTGCGGAGCGGCTGGGCCCATGGGCCATGGCCGCTGGGCCTGCGCATCCGGAGCTTGTGCTCCGCGGTGGGAGCGGCCACAGCAGTGAGAGGCCCGCGTACAGCAAAAAAAAAAAAAAAAGATAAGTTGAAGTATAAAAACCGGTGATTTGGCTGCGTGTATTCCCCTAGTGACTCCTTTTTGTGTATCATCTTAAAGCCTTTAAAATGTGTGTAAAAAAATCACAACATGATGCGGACTTTCACAGTTTTTCAATTACTACTGAAAAACCAGGAATGTTAAATTCACAAATGCCAAAGAGTAATCATATAGTCAAGTTCAGGAGAAGGGCAGGGAGTTCATTGGTGAATCTGGGTTGGAGGAAAGGGGAATAACGTCTGTTCACTATTCTCTTGTGACACAATGGCACATAACAATGACATTGGGGAAAAGTTGTGGATTAAGGAAAACATTTTCCCACTGAAACTTTTGGAGCTCTCTTTTCCCAAGCATTCAGGCGCCAAGTAATGTTCCTGTTTGCACAGCAGCTACCCTTCTGGCTTTTCAGTATATCCCTAACTAAATGGTGTCTATTGTCTCTTCCAACCAATTAGATAAGTGAATCAGATAACTCTGCTGTCAAAATAATGTCTTAAATGCAGCTGCAGTCAGACCACTCTACACTTTGATCCCTTTATTGTTTTCTCATTGTCTGTTTGGTTAAATAAATTTCTTTGCCATATATTTTATTCACACCAAGCATCTCATGCCTCAGCCACAGTGGACTACCTGCCGTTTTTCAAACACATTTCATATGAACTTTCAAGCTTCAGTGCTTTTGAACATATATTCCATCTTCCTAGAACAAAATCCTGATCAAATGTCACTTTTTTTAGAAGGTCTGTAACCTCTGCAGCAATGTTGGTCATCCTTTTCTTAAGACTATAATTAGAGGATGAACTACATGTTACTGCAATCTTTCTGTGAATGTCTGTATCTTCCCAATGCTGTAAACTCAAGGAGAGAAATTATATTATGTCATCTTTGTGTTTGGAATATAATAGATATTGAATAATGGCTAAATGACTAGTATAATGAATTTATATGACATTTTCCCACTAACTGGAGCTTTTCAGGGAAAATAACACAAGATTTCTCTAGCAGACAGAATTTTGAATTCTATGCACTGCTATCTGAGGAGGTATTTTTGATTTGGCAGTTCTTTCTGGACCTCATAATAATAGATTAGCATAGGTTCACTTAAATTTAAGGGCTTTTAAAATCTGATTTTAACCTACATTGCCTCGCTTCTTTGCTTGGTCATTAACTAAACCTTTCCTTAGATAGATCTTTTTATAAGAGAAAAAAAGGTTATAAATGAAAATCTACACTTAATTAACAATGGGTATTTTTTATATCTATACATTTTAGTTATTAATATGATGTTGGGGCCTAAATTATCTAGAAAATAATATTCCTTCAAATTAACTGACACATATAAATGCTATTATAAATCTGCTAGAAAGATAGTACAAAATAAAAAGCCTCATCAGAAACATGACAGCTCTCTTTTGAATAGTTCTTTTGAGTAGTTTGTGTAAAGAGTATGAATGCCCCCCAAATCTATAAAAATATTTTGTATCATGACAAATAAAATATTCAAACTATTCTCATAACCTTTTTTAGCAAGAAAAATAAACTTAACAGTCTACTAATAGTGATAAATATTTTCCCCAGTAGTTTATGGCTTACAATTAAATTATACTTAAATATTTACAGTGTTTTAAATTTGAAAATGCTTCAAATATATTACTGTCATGGATTCTTAAAACAGTCTTATAAAGTAAGCTCAACAATTTTTGGTATTATCTTTATCTTTTATATTAGAAAACTGAGACCATGAGAGATTTGGTAACTTCCTCAAGGCAACATATACAACATGTCTTCTAGGTTTGAATTTAAATTAATCCATGATATATTATGGGGATAAATGTCTCTGACATTTTTTACTTGGTCTGTCCATGTTTTTAATAAAAAGGTAAGAGTTTATTCAACTCTAACAGATATATCTAAATGTCTAATTTAATATTTTATTTATCTTTTAGATGTAAAAACCATATTCAATTTTCAAGTTTGCCTTTAAATTCTTCCCAATTCCAATTTCATTAGTGGACAGTCTTAAGTTTATACAAAGCATTTAGAGAGATACCCACATTTCTAGGAAAAGCATTGAATTTAAAGAATATAATATTTTACACAAACATTACATTCAATTCGTATGCCAGAGCATTCCATTTTCCTGGAAGATCGAACATCTCCCCTTAATGTTCACACTAGTGCCTCCTTTGTGTTCTATTCATCCCTTTGTTCACATTTTTTCACCCCTTTGCTGATTTCTTCTGCCTTCAGAAGGAACCATAGTTCTACTGGCCAGCTGGGCTAAAACCAGTGTTTCTAGTTTCCATTCTGCTGGTTGAAAACAGCTGTCTCCTCTGTTCTCTTGTGGCTGCAGACAGTCCCTACCCACCCGAACCCTTCCCCGGGGATATATCCATTCTGGAAGGGCAGACATAGGATAGTTCAAGTGCCAGTGTGATGCAGCCTGTATATCTGATAAAGGCTATTCTACCTAGACTGTGGTAGCCAGATACGTTTACTTTTCTGACACAAAACCAGTGTCAGAACACCGTGGTTCTGATTACCATGAACTAAAATGACAAAGATTCTGTCCTTTTGGTTCTTGCCTCTCTCACTCGACAAGAACTATGTCTTAAGAGTACCAGAGCATCAACCTCTGAACAGGAGTCTAACACTTGTGGAGTAAGCCATGACTCTCACACCATCTACCATATGATGCATATCAGCATACTGAAACTGATCAGAGAAGTGGTAGACAGCAGTCTTACTCAGAATAGAAACAGAAATAAAGCAGGAAGCAAGAGAATGGACACAAAGCATTGTCTTTTGAAAACTTCTTTGTTCCCAATTTCCTAGAGGTAGAGAGGAAAACATGCAAATATAGCTATCAACTAAAACAGACCTACAGCTTCAGTTTTTCCAAAGGAAGTAGAGATCTCTGGAGATGACAAACCTATCTGAGGCTCAAGGCTTCTAATCCTATTTTTTTGGATACACTGGGGGAGGCCTCTAGAAAGATAGCCCTCTTTGAGGTTGTCATGTCACTCAAAGAATAAAGAATTGTTTTTCCCTAATAGTATTTTCCCAGAGGCGCCATATCTTTTTTTTTTTTTTTTTTTTTTTTGGG
>NW_020173924.1:387187-428495 GCF_003031525.2 Neophocaena asiaeorientalis asiaeorientalis
TTTTTTTTTTTGCGGTACGCGGGCCTCTCACTGTTGTGGCCTCTCCCGTTGCGGAGCACAGGCTCCGGACGCACAGTCTCAGCGGCCATGGCTCACGGCCCCAGCCTCTCCGCGGCATGTGGGATCTTCCTGGACCGGGGCACGAACCCGTGTCCCCTGCATCAGCAGGCGGACTCTCAACGACTGCGCCACCAGGGAAGCCCTGTTTTGTTTTTTTTTTAATGAATAAAAATTATTTAGGTAAAGTTCAGGAAACTTTCACAATTGTCTTATAAATTTTTAGGAAACATATATGGCTTATTAAAGTTTCAAAATGATCTATAATAGTTGTTTAACTCCTCACGTAAAATGTCTATTATAGCTTTTGTTATGATTGGCTATTTAATCATATCAGAATACAAAATTTACCAGTCTAGAGAGTCCAATTAAATTGGAAATAATTTGTTCAAATAATTTAAGACATCACTTTTAACTATGAAATTATATTCTAAGAATTATAATTTTATCAAGTCTCAAATTGACCTATTATCTAAAAACACTTAATTCATAGCCAGTAAAGGAAAAGAAAGAAGATGCAAAATGATAGAAACATTTCTTCCTCAGATTCTGGATCTTCAGAAAATTCATGTGAAGAATTCAGTCCAATAGGGGACTCCTTTGAGGAAATGACTGTAGGTAGTGAGTTCTGGGTTTGAACAAGGCTGACAAGGGAATGTCTTAGTGGACAAACTTTTACCAGTGCTGGTGGGGCTTGGGGCTGGCCAGCAAAATCCCCCTGTAGAAAGTAATCGGAGGTGGAAGGCAGTCTTCATGTACTTCCTGGAGGAAGGTTGGGGGGAGGAAGGAGGACCTCCTCTCATCAGTTTCCCCCGTTGTTCATTCCTGCTATGGGCCTCCAACTTTGTGATGGTGTAGAGCAAGAGAGCTTGGGCCAGGTGCTTTGCTTTCAAGTAAAGAGATACATAGTGAAAATGCAAATTGCCAAAAGCATCTTTAGTATGCTAAAGTTCCACTGGACTTCATTTTTAAGGATACTGGATCGTCTGTTCCATGGGCAGAAGGCATGTAATAGATTATGAGTCCTGCTAGTCCAGGTTGATGATCAGAGACAAAAGCAGGAGTGAACTTTCTTGCCATACAGAGTAAGAGCAGGAGCAGAAGTGGAAGTGCTAGCTGGTCAACAGTGGACATGGATCCTAGACCCACAAGTCCTCTCAGCTAATGTCCCTTACTAGCAACTCAGAGGATTCCCTGGTCCTTTGGGCTTCCGCCAAACACCAAAATTGGATTGCCTCTCTAAAATTTCAAATTTAACATCCACTTCAGTTAATTTTGGTCTACTCTGTGTGTTCTTTGAAGTCATTGGCATTTCTCAGACCAACCTGTGCTATTGTCCACATATCATATATTTTTTTATAAGGGGCAACAATGCAGATTTTTTAATTGTCTTTTTGTTTTTTTATTTTTTAATTTTTGGGGGCTGAATGTGTCAAGTTTAATAACTATTAAGTAAAATAATGTATCTTAAATTCTTTTTTTTAATGTACCCTTTATTTTTTTATTTTCTCAACATCTTTATTGGAGTATAATTGCTTTACAATGGTGTGTTAGTTTCTGCTTTATAACAAAGTGAATTAGCTATACATATACATATATCCCCATATCTCCTCCCTCTTGTGTCTCCCTCCCACCCTCCCTATCCCACCCCTCTAGGTGGTCACAAAGCACTGAGCTGATCTCCCTGTGCTATGCGGCTGCTTCCCACTAGCTATCTATTTTACATTTGGTAGTGTATATATGTCCATGCTACTCTCTCACTTTGTGCCAGCTTGCCCTTCCCCCTCCCCCTGTCATCAAGTCCATTCTCTACGTCTGCGTCTTTATTCCTGTCCTGCCCCTAGTTTCTTCAGAACCATCTTTTTTTTTTTAGGTTCCATATATATGTGTTAACATACGGTATTTGTTTTTCTCTTTCTGACTTCCTTCACTCTGTATGACAGACTCTAGGTCCATCCACCTCACTATAATTGTCCTTTTACTGAAGTATAGTTGATTTACAATATTATATTAGTTTCAGGTGTACAACATAGTGATCCAATATTTTTACAGAGTATACTCCATTTAAAGTTATTATAAAATATTGGCTATATTCTCTGTGCTGAACAATATACACTTGTAGCTTATTTATTTTATGGCTAGGAGTTTGTATCTCTTAATTCCCTACCCCTATTTTGCCCCTCCTCACTTCCCTCTCCCCAGTGGCAACCACTAGTTTGTTTTCTGTATCTATGAGTCTGTTTCTGTTGTGTTATAGTCACTGTTTGTTTTATTACAACGCAGATTTTTAAGAAACAAATTATTCTTTGTTCTTTTCTTTAAGTTTTAGTTTGATTTTTTGGTAGGTATTCTACTCTTTGGGGTTATGGTTCCTGTTTCTGTCTGCTTTGTAACATCATTATTCCTCTCTCTAAGCCATTCTTTCCCACTACAGTTAGTTTACCGGGGAAGTCATTTCTGTTGTTGTTGTGTGTTAGTTAATTAGTTTGTTTTTTTCATTTATTGATATGGTTCAGTCATTAATGTAAATTTCTGATGAAGCTTTTGAACCTCACTTTCAATCTCTGCATTTTCTGATTCCAAGGATTCGTTCTTGTTTTGCAGAGCTGTGACATAAACCATAATTATTTCTTTTATCTCCTCCAGTTTATATATATATATGTGTGTGTGTGTGTATATATATATATATATATATACACATATAAATTTATACACACACACACTCCCAGGAAAAGCCTGCTCCTTCTTCTGTCTGTTTGGCCTGAGCCAATCTAATCTGTAGTTGAGCTGGGTATCTGGGATTTGTGGATTATTGAGGTATTCTTTTTACTATTTTAGCTTTCCATTCCTCTGACAATCTCTCTCCAGTTTGCTACCCTGCCCCCAACCAGTTATAGCAGTACAGTGGATGAAAGGCCTGTAGGCCTTGAGTGAGCTTTCTTAGCTCTCCTCCCTTGCCCCAATCTTTGTTAGGCCATGGCCCTGCAGTTGGTGAAGCTCCTCTGTGGTCAGTGCTACAGAACTGATTTTTGATGGAGATGCTTTGGAATTCTAATTCATTTCTCCAACCCACCTGTGACCATTAATAGCTTGTTAAAAATTGTGCTAGTTCCTCCTCATTTTTGTCTAATGCAGACAGTTTCCTTCTGCTGCAGTACCCTTAGGGATGAAAAAAATCATGAGATTCTTCTGCTCTGGGAAAGGCCCTTCCTTTTCTGGAATTTGGTCATTTAATTTTGTATCTTCAGTTATCTGAGGAGTTAAAAACATATGACTTTTTAGCTTATCTGGCTTATCCTCAAGTATTCTTTTAATAAGCAACTCCTCATAAAGTCTTTTTCTTGATTAGGACAACTCTACCTACAAAAATATTGATTCAAGTCAAAGATGAGATAATACTTCTCAAATATTTAAACCACCATCAATGCTGATCCTTCCACAAGTGACTGGGTCAATAATAGCACTCCAAATTATTAAATAATCAGAGCATATGTATGAGTCTTAGATTTTACTTAGTCTATTTATCTAAAACCTAATATCTGTAAAGTGGAAAAGTCTCCAATCTTAATATTCCACATATAATATAGCACTGAGGGGAAAGTGAACAGTGTAAGCTATGGGACGGTGAGTAAACAGATGAATCTATACCATATTCTCATTCCTAACTGACGTCTACTCTATTTTTCCAGTCCTTGAGGCCACTTAGGGTTCAACTTCATCTTACAATCAATATCCAATTCATCAGGAAATCCTGCTGGTCCCCATCTTTAATATTTATCCGTAGTATAACCATGACTCACTAAAACTACTGCTATCACCTTGGTTCAAGTTACTATGATTTCTTACCCAGATTTAACTAATATGGTTTTAACTCATCTCCATTCTTCCACTCTTGCAACCTTGCCTCCTTGCCCACCCCCAACCTACCTTAACTAGACTAACTAGAGGAACCTTATTAAAATAAAAATCAGATAACCTCATTTCTCTACACAAACCTTACACTATCTCCTCATTTCTTTTGAAATGAATGCCAGTTACAATGATCTAAAAAGGTCCTCATTGGTTTCTTATTCCTGCCCTCTTCTTTCAGCAACAGCCATACTGCCTTCCTTGTTCTTTGCACACGCTGTGAGCCTCCTGATGTAGGGGGACTTCGCACTTGATGTTCCAATTTTCTTTTTAAAATCTCTCCCCCTAAATATTCCCATAGGTCTAACACTTACCCTCCTTCAAGTCACTGTTCAGACATAGCCTTCTCAATGAGGTCTACCTTAACCATTAAACTCCAAGTTTCTTCCTCCAAACAGGCATTCTAAAACCCCTCACCTTGTCCTATATTTTAAAAATATTCTATAGCATTTATGACCTTCTAATATACTATATAACTTCCTTGTTTATTTTTTATTATATGTCCTCTCAGACTAGATTGCAAACTTTACAAGAACAGAATTTTTTCTCTGATAGTTTGAAAGTATTTGATAAATAATAGATATAGTAAATATATGTTGAAAGAATGAATCTAAATGAGGGAAAAAGCTAGTCAACCAGTCTATTTCTTGTGTGTAGGTTCAATCAAAATATTTACCAACAGATATTTTTTCCCCAAATTTAAACTTTAGTTTAAGTTGATGGTTTTTAGTTAAAATTTCCTTAATAATATTTATTTGTAAAAATAGCAATATAGTTTTTAAAGGTTATAGTGCCCTCTCTATAACCTTTATATAGAGAGGTCTATATATATAAACTGTCTTCTATAGTCCTACAGGAAACCAGGGCTCAGAAGGAAGACCTCACAAGACAGAAGAGGTTTAATCAGAAAAATATAGGATTGAGTAGCACTGTTTTTTTTTCTCAGAAGAGGAGATTCATGTCACTCCAGTGACGTGAATAGGTGCAACTCTTTGACTGACAAGAATAGCGATTGTATATTGATATCTAGTCAAATCCTGGCATGGAGATGGTACTTGATAAATATCTTCTCAAATGAATGGGATTAGGAGGGATTCACTCAAGGCAATAAAAGAGCACAGATACAACCTTATTGTCTCATAATTGTAAAGGACCCAAGAGACTATCTATCCTATTACCCCATTTAAGAATTTTGCCTAAGTATAACCAACAACAAGGAAAAGGTGAGGAAATCATAGCTAACTTGCTGAGAGGTCAGGTAGCTGTTTCAAATGCTAGACTACGAAAGCAAAAGGAAAAGGTTAAACCCTGACTAAAGAGTGGTACATTCAGCCATCTCCTCTTGAAAATATCTAAGGATATGCAATGGTCATCTTTAGATATCACTATATAGCATGGTCTTGTCTGATGGGAGGACGGGGTTTGAAATGAGGGTTAGAATATAAAGGCAGCAAGAAAAATGAAATTTCCCTAGAAAATTTACCCTGAAAAAATATTCCTATTTACTCATATGTTACATATGTATTGTATGTTACAATAACATGCATGGGAAATGGACAATGTACATATGCAAAACATGTAAAGATATATATATATATAATATGTGCTATAATTACAATCATACTTTTGTATCTTTAAACACTAGAAATGTTTAAACATTGAGAATAAAGTGAAATAGTGATTATTGAGGGCAGGTTCTCCCTTTGGGCGTGTGTTCATTGAATGAAATGGCTAAGCCATTAGCTGGTTTGCACGCACACTCTCTCTCTCTCCTTCTCTCCTCCCCCTTTCTTTCTCTCCATTTTCCTTTTTAAATTTCTAGTTGATCTACCCCTTTCTCACAGTTCTTCCTGCTGTGCTGTCAGTTCTGTTACACTAGGTGGGCATAGCTAAGGCCCTCCATGCCTTGAGCCTTAGATAAGGCTTCTCCTCTAAGCTTCCAGATACGCCTTTACCAGGAGTGACTCGCGGTGCCAATACCATGCCACAGTTTGAGTCCTGTTTTGTCAGATGCTATTGACAAGGCATATCTTCTTTATCAGAGTGTGACCTGCATTTCTCCTGTCTCTACTCTCTAATCTTTTTATCCGCATTTATTTTTTTGTCCTTTGCCACCTGCTATATTTAAGTATTCTGGTTTTAACTAAAGTGACTGCTTTGTCTTGTTCAACCCTACTCCTTTCCTTTGGCTGGGAAAGCAGTTTTACTCACTGTTATGGGTAATTCATTTGGGTTAATTTACCCCCTAGTAACTGACTCAGGCTTTTATCACACATTCATGTTTTGTTTGTTTGTTTTTTTAAGTTTCCTTTATATTTTCTGCTTTTTATTTTACTTTGATTACCAGGGGAAATAGGCAACATATATTTGCCTGATAAAATAGAACATTTTAAAATATTTGGAAATATATGAAGTGCTATTAAAGCAGCAGCAGAAAGAGCTTAAAGATGATCCCATCTGACTATGCCTCAATATGGTTATAAAAACCGGTCAGTGAACACAGGTATGCACACACGCTTCAAATGTACCCTGCATTCAATCGGAATCAAGACATTGCAACCAGGGTTCATGTTACTGCTGTAATAATGGCAGATGGTTGTAGTTGTATATTCTGCTCAAAATTAGTAGGTGTGGAGAAAAAGAGACGTTTATTAACTGGAGGGAGGACATATTCAAATAAATACGTTGCCCCATAAAGTGCCCCAGTGTGAGTATGATTTAAAACATAATTATGGTTTTCCATTACTGTAAAAATTTTTGGGTAACAAAATTAAAGTGTTTAATTTTTAGAATAGGCTCATGCTCTCAGCATGGAAATATCTGTGTATTTTTAAAATAAATTACATATGAAATAAAGCTGTAAATTGTGGATATATTCTAGGCATTCAACTTAAGGTAAATTAAAAAATTAAAAGTAAATGACATTTAGTTGATGTAAATAGAAATCACTATTGTTTCTCTGTTATTCAAGGGAATGTGGACAGGAGGAGTGTGTTTTTTTTTTTTTTTTTTTAAGGAGTGTGTTTTGTAATGCAAGATAGTTTTAGTACGCCACATTGGGGAAAATATATGTGGTTATTGTTGGTAAGAAAGCAATAATAGTGAAATATGAATAAAAAAATTTTTGAAAAGTTCCTAGATAATGGATTATGTTCCAAAAAACACATCCTAGTAACCTATAGATGTTAAAGAACAATATGTAATGAAATGGTTTTCATTGCCATTGATTTGTTGCCATGGTGACTTTTCGGGACGATGGGAAGGCAACATAGTCAAAGTGATTTAAATATGAGAGTCTGTGATCCAAACCAGAGATAAGTGGTCATTGGACAGAAATCAGGGGCCTCATTTTAATCTCCCAACATTCTATGTATCATAGCATTACATTTATTTTGATAGCTCTGTTTTTTGTCCACATAAATTTACAAATTCACCATGAATCCAGCTTTATGTAATATTCAAGAGAATAGTGTTCCTCTAGCACAACTGCTAACACTAGGGAACAAAGCCTGTAACAGCTTCTGGAGCACAGAATGTGTAATATCTGTTACAGGAATTGAATGAAATCTGGGGTGGCATCTCAGTGACATTTTGCACTATTGCTATGAATATAGCTTTTACATTGAGGCCTTGCTCAATTGTTCAGTTACAGAAAGGGCCAGAGAGTTCATGCTGATTTCCAAAAGGAGAAAGAAAAAAAAAAAGAGATCTACACAGACAAGGCCAACTATCTTGAAATACCTCCTGTTGCCCTAAAACATAACATCACTGAGTGTGAGAGGCTATAGGCTCTGTCTCATGGGGCGTGGTAAAGAAGGTTAGACAACTGAGATGCTTGCTTAAAATCTTCATTTAAAAAAAAAAATTCTATATTGTGAAGGCTCCACGTCTCTAGAGAATGGAGACATTATATAGCTCATTACAGTTTATGCAGTATGCTGTCTAGGGACTCCATGCCCAGTTGGAGCTCTTAGTAGCAGAATCCTTCGCAGGCATTTTTTGGCAGAGAAAGTATTTCTGTTTAGATACGCTGTGAGTCATGCATAGATGCTTTATGAGAACCCTCTTTCAGAGGTGTCACGAAGTGGGCCACAGCACACAATAATAAAAAGAGCACTGGATGAGAACCAGAAAACGGTATTTCTAATTCTGGCAATGCCGTTAAACCAGCCATGCAACCTTAGGCCGGCCTCAGTTTCCTCATCTGCAAAATGAGGACTTTGGACTAAACCATCTCTTAAGGTCTTTTCATCTCTAAAATCCTATGATTCTTTTCAGCATTATTATGTGTCTTTATTTTCCCAGTGGGATGATTCCTTTGACCAACTGGAAATAAAAGTAAAAGTTTATACTGAAAAAGGGAATTGGTAGGCAACAACTCATTTGTCTTACTATATTTCTTCAGAGACATTCTGGAGCATGTGTTTGTCAAATACGAGGTTTTCTTAAGAGAGATTTCATACTAACACATATTAAGCACAGTTTAAGCATTTTCTGAAAAAAACAGAAAAAACCCCAGCACAGTCGTAAATGGTAAATTTTAAGTTTCACTACAAAATTATCAAAAGGCAAGTTTAAAATAAGGATCAAACTATTACAAATGATATGAAATATATTTGAAATTCTTCTCCTTCCATAAAATACCCTTTTGGGGGTTTGTTCATTATAAAAAATCAATGGTGTGGGAAAAAATGGGAGGGTGTTTACAAACCCAAAAGTTAATTTGAATCTTTCAATAGCAAAATAATTCTAATATGTTTTATTGACTTTACTCTCCTGTTTTTTCTTATTTGTTTGTTTTTTGCACTCTAATCTTCTACAGACTGAATGTTTGTGTCCCCTCAAAATTCGTATGTTGAAACCTAACTCTCATTGTGATGATATTTAGAGATGGGGCCTTTGGGAGATGATTGGGTACTGAGAATGGAGCCCTCATGGATGGGATTAGTGCCCTTAAAAAGATACTGCCAGGGAGCTCCCTGGCTCCTTCTGCCACGTGAGAACAGTGAGAAGATGGACTTCTGTGAACCAGGAAGCAGGCATTCATGGGTCACCAAATATGCTGGCACTTTGATCTTGAATTCCCAGCCTCCAGAGCTGTGAGTAATAAATGTTTGTTGCTTAAGCCACTCAGTCTATAGTATCTTGTTATAGCAGTCTAAACTGGGACAGAAATTGGTACCTAGAAGTAGGGGTGCTGCTGTAACAAAGACCTAAAAATACGGAAGTGACTTTGGAACTGTGTAATAGGCAGAGCCTGAAAGAGTTTTGAGGTGCGTGTTAGGGAAAAAAAGCCTACACTGCTGTGAATAGACCTTTACAGGTGATTCTGGTGAGACCTCAGAAAGAAAAGTGGGGAGCTCAAGTGAAAGCCTCAGTCTTCTTAGAGACTAACAAAGTACTTGTGAATAGAATGTTGATGGAAATGTGGACAGTAAAGCCCATTTTGATGAGGTCTCAGATGGAAATGAGAAACATATATTGGACACTGGAGGAAAGGCAATCCTTGTTATAAAATGGCAAAGAACTTGGCTGAATTGTGTTTGTTTCCTAATGTTTTGTGGAAGGTAAAACTTGTGAGCAATAACATTGGATATTCAGCTGAGGAAATTTCTAAGCAAAATGTCGAAGGAGTAGACTGGTTCCTCCTGACTACCTGTAGTAAATTGTAAGGAGAAAGAAATGACTTAAAGATCCAATTGTTGATATAAAACTAAGCAGAACTTAAAGATTTGGTAAATTCAAAGAACTCCATTTCTTTGATGTCAGTTACTGGACCTCTATTGTGTTCCTTTGGTGGTGTCATGGTTCCCTGATTTCGCGATCTCTGCAGCCTTGTGTATGTGTCTGCGCATTTAAGGAAGCAGTCACTTCTTCCAGACTTTGTGGACTGACTTTGGTAAGAAAAGACTTCACCTGTGGATGGGGACACACTGGATGGTGCTGTGAACCTGGGTCTAGTGGTGTGGCATGCCAAGTGCAGGGGTATGTGGCAGCTCTCGGGCTGCGGGGGGGCGGATATGATGTCTCCTTGGCTCAAGCGGTTGGGGCCCATGACATCACAACTGCATGATCCTTGGTGGTGAGAGCTGTGGGGGGGAAGGGGGTCCTCAGTGGCTGTACACCTGTATGCTGCTGGCTCTGACTCCTGTCACCAGCCTGCACTACTGTACTTGAGCCTGCAGCTCGCCCCTGCAGCCACACAAGTGCATGCCTGGCAGACAGCCCAGGCACCAGCAACTCTTCATGTACGCACATTGGCCACAGTCAGGGTCACCATGCACGGACCTGCAACCAACCCCTGCCACCATGCAGGCACCTGCCAAGCATGTGCATACTGTTGGCTCCAGCACCAATGCCACCTTGCCACTGAACCCAGAGGTACCACTGAGGACCCCGTGGCCTTTGCAGTCACTTCTTCTAGACTTTATGGATCCCAGTAAATTGTCTGTAACTAATAATAAATTAGTCTCTTCTTCATCTGAATTATTGCTTATATTTCTTTGTCTTCTCTGACTTAAAGCCTTAAAATTAATGCAGAATATTAGTAGCTATTGTGGGTAACTTTGTCTTATTCCTAATTTTATTGAGGGACTATTTAGATTTTTGCCAGTTCACGTAGTGTTTGCTGATGATATCTAATGAAAAATCTTGATTATGTCAAAAGAAATTTAGTACTAACATATATAAACCACAGCTTAGGCATCTTCAGGAAAAAGAGAAAAAAATGTTATAAATGTTAAATTGTAAGATTCAGTACACAATTCTCAGAGAGCCTAACATAAGTATCAGATTATTTAAAATGATGTGAAATATACTGACTCTTCCTTTTTTATTTATAGTCTGAGGAATTATTGAAAAAATTCCTGAAATACTTTTTGTTGTTTTATTGCATTTTCATCCAAAGAAGTATAATCTAGCATCTCTATATTTGCAATACATTAAGTTTTATTTGTAGCCAGCTTCTTGTGTATGTTCCATAGGCACAACAAAATAACATATAGACACAGTTGTGGATTTAAACTACATGTAGGATCAATCAAACATGGTATGTGCATTTGTCTGTATTAGATTGAACTTTTTTTTTTAATTAAAATCTTTGATGTCCTTCCTCCCCCTATCCCCACCAGGTCATTAGATTGTCAATTTTCTCAGAAAAGTGTTTTTAAAATCCAATTTCTAAGGAAGATGTTTGTCGATTTAACATTTATTTTCTTCTGTGCATTCCCAGAGTACTTTGGTTTACACATTTCTTGTCCTACTGATCATCTTGGTGGGTTGCACCATTTATCATTAAAATTATCCATCTTTTTACTGTTTAAGTTGTGGGAATCTTTTGTAGTTGATTTACAAGTTGTGGTCTTTAAATGCTATCATATCTAATTAAAACTTGTTACCACTTATATGCCTATCACTTAATTTTAAATTACTTTTTGCTATTTCAATTTAGGTATGTTTCTCCTTAGCAAATTTTACTGTTATTATTTATTTATTCAAAATTGAGAGTCTTTATTATTGAATATCATATTAATCAACCCATTCCTTTTCATAAGTGACATATTTAATCTCGTTTCTTTGATAACGTACATTTTATCTCATATTTAAAATGTACTATGAATTTACTGGTTTTTTCTTTCTTAGGAAAATATTGTATGGTTTATCAAGTTTTCTAAAGTTTTATTTATCTTTAAAAATATTACTGGGCTTCCCTGGTAGCACAGTGGTTAAAAATCCACCTGCCAATGCAGGGGACATGGGTTTGAGCCCTGGTCCGGGAAGATCCCACAAGCCGCAGAGCAACTAAGCCCATGCGCCACAACTACTGAGCCTGGGTGCCACAACTACTGAAGACCGCGCCTAGAGCCCCTACTCCACAACAAGAGAAGCCGCCACAGGGAGAAGCCAGTGCTCCACAATAAAGAGTAGCCCACGCTGGCCGCAACTAGAGAAAGTCCGTGTGCAGCAACAAAAACACAATGCTGCCAAAAATAAATAAAAAATAAACAAATTTTAAAAAATATTACTGTTCACAGCCACAATATTATCAACTATTTGGGATTGACCAACATTTTGAATATATTCACTGATCATCACTATTTCTCATACACATTATTTTCCACCTTGAAATGTTTTTTCTTATTTAATTTTTATTTGAGTAGAGCAGATCTTCAACTAATTATCACATAGAAGATTCATGAATCGTGTGTACTATCTGAATTATTGAACGTTATATTGTGCTCACTCGTGCCCATAAATATAAATGACATATTGGTTGAGCGTAGGTTCTAGTTTTCTAGTACTTTCTTCTCAAATGTCTGTAAATATTCTTCATTCTTTTCTAGATTCTAATATTGTGATGAGAATTCTAATACCAGCCTTTTTATTATCCTCCAGAGGAAAAGGTTTATTTCAAAGCTAACAAGTCCTTGGTGCCCTTCTAGACCGTTTAATAACGACAACTTAGAGTCTCTTAAAACCCCAAAGTCATCAATGTCTTTAGACTCTTCTTCCAGATCCATTAGTTAGATCATGTTTAACCTTGCTTTTTGAGAAAGGTGGGTAGGAGAAAAAATTAGCATATGTTTGGGCTGCCTTCCTAAACTATATTTTCCTAATCCCCATAGCCACACATGATTGTTTAATTTACTATTGGAGAACAAAAATTCAGAGGTAAACAAATTCATTTTGTTTTCTTGTTGCAGTGATTTATCTAAAAAGTTAAACATGTATTCTCCACTTTTCTCTTTCCTATAACATGTCACATAAAGTACCAAACCAAAGAAACAAACAATAAAAATATAAAAAACCAAAAGGAAAGGATTTAAAATAAGTTGAAGTGCTGAGATCAGGGGATATTCTAGTTCTTGATGCTTAAGCAGGAATATTTTATAAGAAAAAAAGTTGCCTCAGATGTTTTTAAAAAAGAGATTTATTAGGAAGGAAGGAACAAAAGCAGTAGCCTTGAATAACAGCTATTTCCTGAGTAGAATAAATGAGGCGGAAACACAAAACCTTGATGTATAATTGTCAAAATTTCTTAACATGAATATAGTGATGGGTTGTTAACCATTTTCCCCCCACTGGCTCCGGATATTAACATTACTTTGAGAATCCTCAGGATATTTTGTTTTATGTGAAGTATTAAAGCATCTCAAAATCCCTAGCCAAATGCAAAAGAAAGCAGAGCATAAAATGGCTTATCAGGCAGGAGGAATTTAAGTATGAATGACAATATCTACAGACTAGTAGACCTTGTGCTTGTCCTGAAATGGCTGGAAGTCTTAGGCAAATAATAAACAACAAACACAAAGAAACTTGAGCTTGAAACTCATAGCTTTACAATTCCTCTCATTTTATGTGATTCCACTGAAAAGTGACTTAAATATAGAATTTCAGAAAAATAAAGAGATGTTCCTTGACACAAGGTATGTTTCTGGGTACCTGATAACTCAATAAGGAGCCCTGAAGGATATCATATCTTGAGGCTGCCACAGAAATTTCACATAATCTGAAAGTGCCTGCCTCTGGCATTCACCAGACACGCAAAGACATTATGAGAAGGAAGCTAGTCTTTCCTTTATCTAATAACAGCTCCCCAGAGAAGATCCCAAAGGCACTAAGCCATGCTCACTAGATTCACAGGAAGAACTAGAAATTGTTTTTCCTTTTCTTTTTTAACTCCATCCTTTGTAGCAAGAAGTAAGTATAGTTTTTTCTCGTTGCCCTGCAATAACGCTTGGCTCTCTAGTCTTCTCTGATATATGACAAGATGAAAATATTTACCAAAATGAAAAGGGACCTTTGTTTCTTTTTTCATTGCAGATCATATGTCTCTCAGATAACCACATAATCACCTCCTGCTCATGTAAAAAATCAGTGATCACAGGTTATGAAAAAGAATTTAACACTTGTCTTTTGGTGTGCAAGAGCAAATATCAAGTTACTGCACACTCCACTATCAACATGTTTGATTAGGTAATAATGCTCATACAACTTGGAAGTAAGATGGAGATAAGTTATCATAACTTATTCTTTTATTTGTATTAAAACCAAGACCCAGAGAGTCTATGTGATTTAATTTCCCAAGATCACCATTATAACTAGTGATCAAAAATGCTAAGAAGGGATGTGAAAATATTATATTATTAACATTGGGGTTTTATATATGTGGACCATGTGTGCTTGAGGAAAAATCTGGCACTAATTTGTATAGATTCATTTAAACTAAATTCTCAGTTAATTCTGTTTTTTAAGTTTCAGGTAGACTCTCCATCTTAACCTTCACCTTAACCATTCTTCTCAAGATTAGATCCATCTTCTCTTTATCATTATAATTAGTTTAACTGAATCTTTAGTGTCTCCAGTGTGTAGACATCCACAGAACTGTAACAGGAACACATTATCTAAGATACGTGTTATCGCTCCTTTAACTCAACATATAAAGCTATCCCTCCTGTCCCCCTCTACATCCCATCAAACCTTTGTCTGTATGTTCTCATCTACCACATAATGTCAGAGGAAAATGTCCTTCTTTCAAAGCTAACCCTGAGCTATTTTGTCCTTTCTTTATTACCTCACTTTTTCTATCATTAAATATCTTAAAATCTTATTAGTATGTCCCTTTCTACTGCCTCTTTATACTCTGTAATAGCAAAACTACAGTTCTTCTGTTTTTCAAACCTTCCTTTGGCTTTCTTGATTTTACACAACAAACACTTTCTCTCTTCACACAGCATTCTATTAAATCATTTGACAGTATGTTTCCACAATCCCCTTTCCTCTGCAACTGGCTCCTGAAGTTTTTAATAGACAATACTTTCTCAATATCCATTTGGTAGAATTGACCACCCAGAAAACACAAAGATCTATTTAGAATTCTCATTGCTTCCCATTAATTATTTCTCTGGAGTTTAATATATGAAATCATGTAATACAAATTATACATAGCCCTTAATAACAAGGAAGTTACAGGATGTGGTTAATATCTAATAAAGGGCATTGCTTATATTATACTGCAAATAATTCTTGGTTTAAGAGACTGTACTGAGCACAGATCCCCAGTAGCACTGGATGCTCTTGAATACCATCTACCTCCTAAATTTATTCTTCCCACAATTTCCAAAACACTATTCTCTTCTTGATGCTCCTATTATTTTATTACCTCTTTCTTTATTTTAGTAACTTCTCTCCATCCTCTGCCCCTTCATTTTGGCTGGTAAATGATTCTAGATTTTGTGCTTTTCCCTGCTCTCCTTATGCTGTGTCACTCTTATGTTGCATCATCTAGCATCTAGATGTAGATGATTTCTCTAGCTCCGTGTCTATCATCTATGGATATCTCTATCATCATTTCACACAGGACATATTTTCAACTCTATTAAGATACCGTACAATATATCCCAACTGGATATTCCCTTTTTGAATGTACTCCTAGGGATACTTAAAATCACTTGAAATAATTTCTGCTGGTGTGTTTCTGAATATATAATTAATTTTTGTCACCTTACTTTTGATTTTGAAAGAATGTTTTTAAATTACTTTTTATAATAATGTACAATATTTACCTGGTTTCAAAGTCTTAGGTGACTATCCTAGTCCTTTAAACCTATTTCCTCTTATTCACGACCATTTTTAGAATTTTATATATAAGCAAATATATTATTTAAGAATGTTTATATTTTGTCCTAGATATTATCTATACACTAACGCTTTTATGAAAACTTCTAGTTTCTTCTTTGCTTTTTGGGGGGAGGGGAAGGGAAGACCATTTCCTATTTTTTCCTGCCTATGAACAATATTGAAATTAGCTAGTAATCTCTTTTCCCCTTCTCTCCATCTCTATACTATGGAATTTTAACTACTTCTAGTTAATTCCTGTAAGTCAAGCATTAAGCTTATTCTACTTTTCTTATACCCCCGCCCCGCCCCCACACACAGAGTGTTGCAGTTTATTATGTGGATATTGGAAAGTGGTAAGGAGAAGTAGAACATATGTAAATTTTATAGAAAATAATTTGGCTCGAATTGGTCATTTCTCTGCAAGAAAATCTTCACATCGACTTTAGAATAACAATGCAACTGACATCATGCTGCAATATTGGGTACTAACATAATATGTGAATTATTTACTGTTTCCCACATCCCTTCTAGATCTTACTCTTTTCAATAACATAGTGCACAGAATTTGGTTACGTTTTTTAGTTTGTTTAATGGAAATAGCTGTGACACGGAGATACTGCATTTGCAAATTTGGAGGAAGATGTCTACAGAAATGCATACTGAAAGTTACAATAGGAATAAAAAGTGTATGTCTTTGACATTTTACTTGCCATGGATCCAGAAACTTCATTATACTTCTGTATGTAACTTATCAGAGATGGTATTTAATAAGGAAAGAAACTGGATAAGTGCATTTCAGTACCTTTAGTTCACTTAAAATTAGCCTATTATTTTCATTATTAGGAGTAATTTCATGAGAAGTTTTATTCAAACCAGTTTCCACAACAATGGAACACCCCAGATACCTATTAAGTAAGAAATATTATCTACCTTGAACTGTTTGTACTACATGCTATTACTGCATCTTCCACTGAAAAGATCTTTTTGCTTTTCAACCATCGAATGTTTCGTTTCCAAACTATTTCTAATTAGAATTTTAGTAAAATAGAGGGCAGCAATCTGTTATTTGACACTTACACTAATGGAAGAAACACCTGCTTGAATTACATTTAGTATCAGTTAATAGACTCTTTTTCTACACTTTTCAAATGACTCTGTTTAGAAAACCATTTCCTAGGAGAAGCATTTTCTGTACTTAAGTCATATTTGTATGTATATATTCTTATAAAACAGTTAAAATAATTACACTTTATCACCCTCCATTCCCCTTTTACAACAGCCCTTCATCTTTTTTTTTTCCTTTTCTAAATTTCAATCTTGGGGCATGAATATCATGGTATTGTATTTTCAAGGTAATTTTTTATTTTGTTTCTTCCTTGCTATCACTTAAGAAATGGCCCAAAGTAATTTGATACCTTGCTATGAGAAAAGTTTTGATGCAACTACCTGAGAGTTTATATCAAGTTGGAACCATTGAGGCATGTGTGATTGAGTGCCAGTGGGACAGGTTCTGGCACAGTCATATATTGTCTTCATTTCATGCATTGTTTTATTTAGGTTTGCTCTGCCACCACAGTGCGGGAATGGCCAGAAGGAAGAGACTATATGTTAGATGCTTTATGTAATCCCACTGTTTCCACTACAGTTTTAGGTGACATATAAGATAATCAACCCTCCTTCCCTTCTTCTCCTTGATCACTAATCTCTCCACAGCTAATCCTTCTAATTCTTTTCCTATACACGTCTAATATTTGCAAACATAGAGCTTATAAAATAAAAATTGGATATGTATATATATTTTACACACACATATGGACATAAATATATTTCTATAATTTTTTTGCTATTTTTAACCTTATTTATTTCATTTACTCTGAAATGGCTGCAAATTATTTCACATGATGTTTGTCTGAATTGTATATATACTAGGGGACTAATTTTATTTTTTGCAAGTAAATGGCAATTTTCCATAAATTATTTTTTACAGAAAAAATTATGCATACCGATGCTATGAAAAACTCAAATGCCAAAATATTGTTCAATGACAGAAAACTTTCCATCTCACTTAAAGCTATTCATAGAATAGTCGAGCATTTATTGAAATTCTACCCTTTTAAAATAAATTATATTGTACTTTATGTGAGAGTTTTTATCTGAATTCTCTAATTACTTAAAAATTGTTTCTATACTTGTGTCAATAACATATTCATTAGTTTTATGGTATAAGCATATTTTTATAGCTTGTGCTTAGAGAAAGTTTATACAATTTGCCATGTTCCACAAGAGTGATGCTTTACCACTTTAAGATTGTTTCATGTCTGTCAATAAAGAGCAACATTTTTATTTTTATTTTTTTTCATATAGGGCTTGCATCTTTCTTTTGAAACTTATTATTAACTATTTCATGGTTTGGATGAATTCCATGAGTCTTTTTTTTTGAAGATTTTCATCATTCATTTCTAAATATTTTGTTATCTTTGTTTTTCCATTCTATTCAAATTAAGATTTTATTTAGAAGAGAATTTCACTTTAAATATTTTTTGTGTATATGCTTTTTGGTTATTTTTTCTTACACAAACTTCTAATTTTTTTATTGGGTTTTTGCCAGAAAATATGAAAGGTGTGTTTTCTATACTTCAGGTATGTTGCAATAATCTTGTAGCCTGATACATAGTTAATTTTCATGAATACCTCACGACATTTTAAAATGTATGTTTTCTGTTACTTAAAGTTTTCTCTTTTTGTCTTCTTGCTCCACTGATTTGTGAGAAGTGTGTTGTTTATCTATTAAATATGGTTTATTATTTACCAATTTCTCCTTTCATTTCTATTAGTGTTTGCTCTCCTTTTTGAAACTCATTTTTAAGTGCATAAAAGTTACTTTAGCTTCTTGTATCTTTCATTCTATCATATTTTATTGTTACATCTTTTTCTTTGGGTTACTTTATTTCATTCATTCCTCTGGAAAAATAGTGTAAACCAGATTTTTTTCTTTTAAATTTATTTTTGGCTGCGTTGGGTCTTCGTTGCTACACGGGCTTTCTCTAGTTGCGGCGAGTGGGGGATACTCTTCGTTTTGGTGAGTGGGCTTCTCATTGCAGTGGATTCTCTTGTTGCAGAGCATGGGCTCTAGCCACGTGGGCTTCAGTAGCTGTGGTATGCGGGCTCAGAGTTGTGGCTGAGTGAGTTGTGGCTCACAGTGCGGGCTCTAGAGCGCAGGCTCAGCAGTTGTGGTGCAGGGCTTAGTTGCTCTGCAGCATATGGGATCTTCCTTGACCAGGGATCGAACCTGTGACCCTTGCATTGGCAGGTGGATTCATAACCACAGTGCCACCAGGGAAATCCCAAACTAGAATTTTAAAAATCATAATATGATATTCCTTATTAAGGGAATTTATCCATATTCACATTTATTACTATTACGATCTGATGGACTTAACAATGGTATCTTATTTTCTGTAATTTATTTGTTCTCCTTTGCCACTTTTTTCTTTCCTAATTTTGTTGGATCTATTGAGGATTTTGAGGTGATATTTCCTCTTACTTGAATAATTTAGAATTTAAACAAATAATTTCTATTTTTCTGAGAGTCATCATTAAACTATCAAACATAAAATGTTAAAAAAAAAATAGATTTCTCATGACTGTTCAAGGTTAATCAGTATCTATAGACTATTTCCAAAGAAGACAAAAACCTCCCCTGCTCCCTGTTCCCTGAGACCTGCCACCCATTGCCATGCAGAGATCATCTATAAATTGGTTACTTTTAAAAATATAATGTCACAACTATTACTTTGACATATACTGGTAATTTGCTACTTTCATTGCTCCCGACTATTCCTTGTGTGGAGTGTATATTATTTATAACTGATAAACTCAAATGTGCATAAATGTAAAGTTTTTTATAACTAGATTCATTTTTTTTTTTAAGTCACCCATTCTAAGCAAGGTAAGAAATAATATAGTCACTTCCAGGTAAACTTGGTCAAATAAAATTTTGGAATTTTTTCTGCTTCTTTCTTTTCTGACTTAAATATTAATAGCTGGGTGGTTCCAAAGATTTCTGCATCAAACTGTAAACTACTGAATAAAAATTAAGTTATTGTTGCTAAAATAATAACTACTAAAGTAACGACATGGAGGTATATTATTTCTATTTTTTCCCATTCACTTGTCAACTATGAAGTAGAAATATATTTCATATTGATTTTTATTCTTTATTAAGAAACCTGTTTGTGTTTTTCTTCAGCAATTCATTAGAAATAAATGCTGAGTATTGCAACATGCATTATTACTCTGTAAGACATGGTTGCAACTTTCAAAATGCTTAGAATAAATATAGTTAGTAAGATAAGAGATAAGACCGAAAAGTTAATAAATAGTGGCTTAAGTAATAGTGTAGAATATCAATGAAAAAATCCATATGAACACAGATTACTTACTGTCACAGAGCATGGACTATTAGTGGAGTTCAAAAGCAGGAAAGACCATTTCCTCCCAGAGAATAAAGACTGCTGGAAGCAAAATCTAACTGTACATTGAACTACAGTAAGTAGAGGACAGAAGGTCTTTCTATGTGGATGAATTGTAAAAGTAAAGGGATAGAAAATAGTTCAGAGACAGAAAGTAATCCTCCATAATTTCCAGTGTAAAATTATCTTTTAAAGTGATACCTTTCTAAATTTAGAGATAGATAATTATGCATAGCTCTCCTTTGAGACACTCAGTGTCAACCTGACTGCTTCAGTCAGGCTAAAGCACAGCGGGTATTTCAAAATCATCTATTAATAGGTATCCAAAATTGCAGTACAGTAAAGTTGTGTTTAGTTTAGGGTGATGCTGTTGTGAGAGAGGTGTAACAGAGTTGTGCTTGAGACTAAATCATAGGAAAATAAATGGACCCCTGCTACTCTACCAACTGACTATGAATTTCAAAGGCTGCATGTACATTGAGTTTTAGACTTTTTGCACTAAAGTTAATGGAATCAACATCTTAAATCCCCAAGTTGAAAACCTCCTACTGAATTTCATATACCAAACAATACTTTTCCAAAAGCGTTTTCCTGATAGAAACATCTTTGGAAAAAATAATGTTTCTTACTTATAATATGTACCATCAAGCAGCCTAATTAATAATAAAATGGTAGAGAAAAGAAACAAAAGAATTATGACTATTTAATGCCATTTATATCTCATTTAAAAGATTTAACCATCACACTTCATTGGAATAAAAACAATTAGTGGAAGAGGAGACAAATACTGATGAAAATTTGAATACTAAATATGGGAAATAAAGGATCATGCTTATTGGTGCAGAAATGGAATAGAATGTATGCTTTCGTTGTAACAACAAATTAAAACTTCTTTAATGTTTAAGGGAGATGAAAGAGCCAGATATGCAGCAAAGGTGGCATTTGCTACTTCCTAGTTATGTCAAGCACTTCTATTTACCTAACAAATATTATGTTAACCTGCTGTAATAGAAGTTACTAATCTGGTTACAAATATAAATGACTAATCTGGTTACAAATTACTAATTTGGTTACAAATATAAAACCACAGAAAAACTGATTTACTTTTGTGAGTAATTTTGGAAGCAATTTAGAAGTAATAACTATTAAAATTAAAAATTAATGTATGAAACATTGCAAAAAGCTAATGAGTTCATATTAGGCCATCAAAATGGTTGGAAGTGAAGTAGTAGTTTCAGTTCTCTGAGTCCATTTATTTGACAAATATTTGAATAGCTGAAGAGAGAAGTCTTTAAGACAGCATTATCTAACCTAAAAAAACAAATGATCATCAAAATGGAGAAGGAAGTGACAGATGATAATATGGGTACTTAGTAGTCTTACTCAACACTGATCTATTTTAAAGCAAAATGGTATTTTTTTCACTTTGAAAACTCCATTACAATTCTTATAGATTTATTGTTTACCATTTTTTTCTCTAGATTAGCCCTTTAAATTTAATAATACTTAGTATTTTTTCCAAAACATGCAATGGTCAAACAGGAAAGTTAGTGCAAATGTGTGAGATTTTTGCATTTGCTTACTCTAGCTAAGAAAGGTAAATCTATATATTGAAACTAATATGTTGATAAAAAGAAGTAAATGTCAATTTTTCAGCTCTTGATATAACCTATATTTATTTTCAGAAGAAGAGCTGCATTTCACGTATATTTAGTACTTCGAAGCACTGGCTTCCTATTGTGCTTAAGGTGTACAAGTTACAGTTGGTATTTTGACTAACCTTGATAATATACATCAGCTAAAAGGATGAATCCTGTAGTGGGCAGAATGGTGGTCCCAAAGAGATGTCCACATTCTAATCTCTGGAACCTGGGAACATGACTTTATATGGTAAAAGACTGATTAAGTTAAGGATCTTGAAAAGGGAAGTTTATCGTGAATTACCAGGTGGGTCCTAAATGCAATCACATGTATTCTTTTAAGAGAGAGGTTGAGTGAGTTTTAAAATAAGCACACAGATGAGAACACAGCACAGACAGAAGAGGAAAAGGCACTGTAACCGCACAGGCAGAGACTGGAGTAATACAACTGCAGTCAAGGAATGCCAACAACTATGGGAAGCTGGAATGGGCAAAGAACGGATTCTCTCCTAGAGTTTCTATAGGAAATGTGACCTCACTGGTGACTTGATTTTGAACTTCTGGCCTCCAGAACTGTGAGGAGAATAAATTTATATAAATTTCTATTGTTTTTAAACCACCAAGTTTGTAGTAATTTGTTGTAGCAGCCACAGACACTAATTTAGATCCTTTTTTTTTTGGTCTATCTAAAATAACATCCCTTTGTGCCCTGTTTTGAATGTGAGCTGCCATCTTCTTATAGACCAAATATGGGACAAGGAGGCAACACATGACCCAGGCTGTGCCATTAATATCTTTTCCTTCCTCACCCACGTAGCTTTAGTTGATTAGTCAGGCTACAAACCTGCCGAAACGTGAGATAATTAGAATATTTCTCTGAGAGGCTTCTTTTTCCCTTCTTAATTTAGAACATTTTGGTGTCATCCTCTCCTGGTGGCAAATGTTGTAAATGTGAGTCTCGGAGCTTCAAAATTCTAGCAGCAGACAGATATTTAGGGCAATCCCAAGTAAAGAGGTCAGACTTTTTTTTCTGGGAACTATTTTTTGTCAATTTTTTTGGACAAAGCAGGAGCCACTAATCCAAATTTGGAAGTTGGGATAGGACACATTTCAAAAAATTTTTTTATTATAATTTTTAATATTATTTTCCTAAAAGTCCCAAGTAAGTTGATTTGTGAGGAGCTGGAGATGGTTAAGAGAAGTAAGAAATAACAAGCTAGAAGACAAAGGTAGCTTTTGTTTTCAATCTTAGAACCTCCAGTGTTTAGTTCTCCAATACCCTCACGCTTAGATATCCATGTTTATCCTTTTGCAATACTAAATTGTAATTTTATAGAAAATTGAAATGAGCCATAAGTGTCTGTTGAATGGGAGTTCATATGATAATGAAGTATGTTTTCTGAACTGAAAACAATCCTGCCATTGAGGCAGATTTTTTGTTTTAAAAATATGGACATTGGTTACAAAAATACACAATGTGTTAAACTCAAAATTACCTGGACAACCTGATATTTCTTACAGCTCTTAAGTGTTTCTGGGTTGATCCCAACTTAATGGAAATTATTCTAACCTGACTCAGAGTTAGACAGTGATGTATCCCCTCATCTCATCTATCATTGCTACTTATATATCATTGGCAGAAATAGAAGAATAGAGATGGACTCCATTACCAAGGTCTTGACATGTTATTTTAATTTACATTCCTTCTCATGAAAAATTCCTATATAAATGCAGACAAAGTGTGCTGTACTGAAAACATCACATTAAGGCAAATGCTTAAGTAACATCAATCTTGAAGGATAATGGTTTGCACTGACTGGATAATTTTATTTCTAAAATCTGTGTTTTTCCCAAGAATTCCATGTTTGACTTAAAGTAGATTGTTTTATATATTAGATGAGCGATATTTTGGATATTTGGAAAATTTTTTCTTTCTTGAATAAGATTTAACTTTATAAACTCGGTAGAGTTTTCCTAATAGCAGAGAATATCTTAAAGAACAAAGCATCCCAACAACAAAACCAAAAAAAACAAAGAGCTTCCAAAATCATATTCAGTATATGATTGTACAGGAAAAGCATTATATGCATGATTTTTCAACTTTCACATAGACCTCATTAGCATACATATTATTGGAAACAATAAATCAATGAGTAACATTTTCTACTCCAAATAACATATATTGACTGAGTCACATACATAATGAAGCATCTATCTGGCATTTGCTATTAAGGAGGGAGGAGAAGGAAATCAAGAGAAATACCAGTTAGAGATATATTAGAAAACGTACACAGTCCTAACTTTATTTCCTATTAATACAAATAAAAAGAAAGGAAAAATTGTTAGCCACATACAACTCATGTTTTTATCCTCCATATTAGTGACTATTTATTTATTATTTAATTCAATAAGCAAACTTTAGTGAATATTTACTATATATAGTAATAATATATTTCTACTGTGCCAGGAGAATGGTCGGCAGATAATGTAAAATACGGTAGAATATTCCTTCAACATAAGAATCCTGCCCAAACAGTTCACCAAAATAATTAATTGTGTACTTAGTTTGCAAATATATTTTCTCACTAATTTAAAAAATATTTATTGAGAGCCTATATTGCAGTGGGTTCGGGAAGTGGCAAAAAAAGTACTCTGAATCTAAGTGGAAAATGATAGCTGTAGTCTCTAACACCATTTCCAGAAAACTTTTTTAGTATTACATTCTTTCTAGTTTTTTTTTCAATATGCATTGGCAATTTTTAATGTTTCACTTGTGCAGAGCTGAAATTTGCATTTAAAGGCATGGAAGGAAGGAAAGGCAGTTATCACAGCATGAATTCACAGATAAAAGATGCTGGATAAAATCATAGGACTGTTCCTCTTTAGCCTTCGGAAAATAAATAATGTGGTACTAAACTAGATGTTTATTATTATTATATTTCCATGTAAAGACATCACCCAAACATCAGCTGAACAAAAGACTTTCTACCCAGATACCAAGCATGCACAGTTGATCCCACTTTGGAATAAACGCCCAGAAGGTACACATCACCAGTGGGTGGGAGCTCTAGGCACAAAGTTGGGTCTCATTCAGAAAGTGGACAGAGATTTGAATCAGTCAAACATGCAGCTTCAAAAACTGGAAATCTTTCATGACATTTGTTTTGAAAATAAATACAGGCTTTCTGTAGTGAGATTTTTTTTTTTAATCCACACCCTCTTTAAGTTTAAAGATACCAAAGATAGTTATTTTTCGTGTATTTGAAATGCAATATTTTTATTTCATTTAAAAATATTAGCATCATAACACTTTGCTTTAAGAAATACAAATTTATTCTATAAATATGATAAAATGTCAGAGTAACTGTTATAATTTTTAAACTATAGAAAGTTTCTGTCATTTTAGGGAGACATTTTCTCCATGTATGAAAAGGAAACTTTATTATGCAGGTATAAAAATATAATGTATCAGTATACTAACCTAGAAGTTAATGGCATTAGGACCGAAGAAAATGAGGACAGAAATCTTTAGAAAGTCTATCAAACATTTGTCAGGATTCTGTAATCATATAAGAAAGGTTGTTATTTGTGGCTCTGCAATTGAAATCAAATCTCACTCTTCTTGTGTATTTGCAAAATAATATCAGTGTTAATCTGTACATGCAGCACAAGACTCTAGAACAAGAATTTGGCCCTTTACATTTGAAGATATAGAAACTCAGATTTAATTTCTAGATTTTTCCACAGAGATGACAAATGCTTTTTAACACTCTTCTATTTAATTATTTTAGAAAGAGGGATTTTCGAAAATCTTTGAACCAAAACAACTAAAGATTACTCTTCCTTGTATATATGTATATATAATTCCTTTAAGATTAGTGGGAGTTATGTGTGCGCATTAAGAAAAGACTATAACCTAAGCCTCAATTTCAAACATTTCCTAAAAACACTTTTTGAGAGCTTAGCTAGCATGGCTACATATTTTTCACATACACTTATGCGCAAACACTTCCAAAGGAGCTGCACTTACTTTAAAAACCTAAAATCACAGAAGCATGTTACATTAACCAAGTTCAATAAAAAACAACCACAAATGGATTGCAAAATATCTTTTCAATCTTTCTGTAATCACTTCTAAATGGGAAACAGAGCCACCTGGGGCTGAAAGTATATTACCAGTCATTTTAGTAATTCAATTATTTGAAAAATATAACTACTGGAAAAATGCTGTAGACACAAAATACCAAATATATATGCTGTACAAGTATACATATGCATATAAATAGAATTCACACTTTCAAGCATATTGTCTAAATACAAAAGAATAGATGAAGACTGCAGTGCATATCATCTACATATTATTCACATATGGAAAATCTTGTAATTAGGGCTAAAAGTGTAGTGAGCTTCAGGTTTACAGCAACATTTAGTTCTCTAGCTAAAATCTCTATCACCTTGAAAGTGTAGATGACATTTCAGTATTCCCTAAGTGGTGCTATGTAATCTTTCCTCTTTCCTCGTTCTTCCTAATTTCCAGCATTTTATTGTTTTTGTTATATTTAAAGCTATTGGTGTACTTAATGTCCTTGTAGAGTCAATTTTTCTCTATAGGAATAGTTAAAAAATACCATGACCATCTTGAGAAAGGTCAGCAGTGACAGTGCTATCCCTGTCCTTGCGCACATTTGCAGGGAAGAATGAAATTGATTAGTTAGCCAAAACTTATTTCTTAAACATCTATTGATGCCTCCTGCTGTGCTAACCACTAAAGACAATACACACAAAAAGATAGCTTTTATTACATGGTTTCTGCTATACACTGTTTATTCATAGCAAATGAACATACATGAAATAAAGACCAACTAAGGATTAAAGCTGAGTCATAAAGATGATAAAAGCAACAGAAGTTTAACAATTAGGGAGATGACTGTGGGCTATAGTAGCCATTAAATAATTCATGAACTAGATAGGGCTCCCCAAATGGGAGGAAACAGAGTAATGGTGTGAGAAAGCAATGAACACGGCATGTGTGAGTGAAAATAGATGAATCTTTCTGGAACAAAGCATTTATTATGCAACGTCATATGGTGATATATAAAGAAAAAGGTAAAGATAGAAATGATTACGAAGGGGTTTGAAATGCAGAGGTATCGGGGAGGAAATAAGGAGCCAATGGAAACACATTACATTTTGTTTTATAGTCATTCATCCAGGTGTATAAGAACAAATAGAATTGAGTAGGATGAGGCTGGGAACAAGAAAATTAAGACCATTGTAATAATATGGATGTGATACAGTCAGATCCTGGCCTCGGGTGAAATTAATGGTAATTGCCAAAGTGTGGTAAATATATACCCTTGATTAGCTGCTAACCAAATTTTTTACCTACTTATTTAGGTATTATTCAGTAAAATAAACTAATTAAAATTTTTTTAAATTTAAATTCAGAAACATGGTAAAATAAATTCCTAAGAGTTTTCAAAAGAAGTTTCAAGAAAGAACTCTTAAGGGTTATCATTATTCTAGAGTGACTTAAGCAATATTGACGTAGAGGTAGCATTGCCACAAACTCTAGGTACTGTGCAATATTTCCTTTGCTGTCTGAGTTGATTATTAATCACAAGTACTCAAAAGAAAGTTGTTCTTTTGACTAGAGGAGACTTGTAGGCTTATAGGCTTTTATTTTCCACCCTAATATTTACACTTGAGGATAGGAACTCTTTAGTTAAGATGGAAGAAATAATATGGAAAAAAAGTATAAAAGTGAAAAAGGGAACTCAAAACTAAAATAATGAGAGTAGAGCAGGAAAGCCAAGAGAGCAATGGAGATTTCACCTAGGTCTGGAGGCTCTGGGTATTGTGAAAAGATAAAGGAGGCAAGAAGATAGATAGAGCAGAAAGAACACTGAACTAGAACTGAAACCAAGTTTCACGTTTCATCTTGTTTGTGTCCAGGGGTAAAAGCAACTGCTCATCGTAAACTAAGAAACCTAGATTAGCTGATTTCTAATTGCCCTGTTTTTATTGAGATCTATCTATCACACTTCAAGAAACAGAAATGCATCCATGTTAGTTCAGATAATGGGTTAAAAAAATGCCCAGGGAAGTAAGAGGCACGTGAACAATCTCAGCAAACTCATAGCTGAATCTCAAGAGAAAATGAAAAAGCATTCCTCCATTCAAAATACAACAGGAATTTTAGTAGTCCAAAGCCTGCTTGACTCTTAAACATGCCTGTGGGTTGCTAAGCTTGTGAGTTAGATTTTCCCTATCGGCTCTATGTCTACTTGTTTTTCTCCAAGTCTTTTTTCGAGGTGGGGAACTCTGCCTAATTATATCTTCAACTCTCTTTATGGATTCAGTTTCCTCATGATTTATTTTTTACTAATACTTCTTACTGTGCCTCCCCCTTTCCTGCATCTATAATTTTTTCAGACACTATGTTAAATGCTTCAAATATATTATCTAGAATGTTCATAGTAATTCCTATCCAGTTTATTTTATTTTTGGCATATTAGAAATATAGAAATAATTTGATAATTGTTCTCTTAGGTGCCCAAGGCAAAAGAGCTGTTATTAGACAGAGCTAAGATTTGAACCCCTATCTTTCTGAACTTAAAGGCCTACTTTTCAATTTCTCTCTCCTTCCCACCCCACTTCCTTCTTCACCTTCCTTTATCATGGTTTTAAAGACACTAGTAGAAGTTATGAAGTCTATTATCTACCCTAAGGGAATATTTTGATGTTGCTGACAAGAAAGCTACCGAGATTTATGAGAGAAGCTGGGGATAACCAGACATTATAAATCTCTTTGAGTCCACTCCAGGAGATAGTAGATAACCTCACAGAATTCACCCATTTTAGCGTTTGCTAACACTCCTGTTCTATGGAGAAAATGATATAACCAGAAAAAAAATCAGGAATGTCCATGGTAGCAATCTTAAAGACATGGGGAATAAGTGACATTTCAGTAAAATTTTTTGGATACAAGTATTCAATAGAAGGGTGAGATATAAATTTAGCATGTATCTGCCAAATTTATAAGATAGTTAAAGACAAGGGAGTTAGTGAATTTACCCAAAAATATACCATAATTAAAAGAGGGAAGGCTGAGAACGGCAACTTAGAGACATCTGTATTTAATGGATAACGAAGCGGTACCATGAGATTAAGAATAATGTGATTCAGGAATGGGAAAAGTGAGAGTAGCAAATTTCAAGAAGAATCATTAATCATTACATCATATACTACAGATATGGGATAAAACGAAGTTTAGTTTAATGATACAAATATGCCTTGCCTCTAGATATTTAGAAAAATAGTAAAATAGGCTAGAAGAATGTTTTTAAGTTTGTGAAAATGAAGTGTGTGGAAATAAAATGCTAGGGTTTCAATGGATTATAAAGAGCACTACCAGTTGTTTTAAAAAAGGTAAACAAAGCTCTAAGTGTTAATTAATCTAGGTCACTGTAAAAAGAATAGCTCTGATATTCTCAGTGATAGTCAAAGTCAATTTAGAATAATTCATTTTTAAACTATTATTTCAAACAGGAATATAAACAAGATGCCAAGACTTCTGGATAGAATGACATTAGAAGGAAGATTAAATTGAAGGTATTTACTATTGGGAAGAAGACAAGTGATATGTTAGAAGGACAGAGCAATGGTTTCTAACACGGTATTTATTCAACAATTATTTCTTGGGCACCTGAGTGAGAGGATTTAGTGAACAAGACAAAGTCTTACCCTTGAGGATCTCAGTGATTCATAAACACATTAACAACAGCAAAAAAATTTTTTTTTCAATTTTATTAACATGTTATCAAAGAAACAGGGTAATTAATTACCAGGTATACAATGAAGGTGCTACCCTGTGGAATATTCTATAACATGAAATAGACATTATAGTGAATAGGAGGGCATATTAGAAAAACACCCACTTGTTTTCTTTACAGAAAAGAAGTAGATAAGAGACAGTAGACTACATGTTTGTAACAAGAAAAAATTATTTGTTAAAAGTAGGTCACATTTTAACCTTCTACGTATCTATAAACAACTGATCCCACTTAATTAATAAAGCCACCGATATCTTTGAAACAGAATTTTCCCTCAAGCGTTATGCAAATTATTAATTTTAACAATATTTTACAAATGTGATTATAAACTTCATGTTCAAAAACAAATGAATAATGCATTGAGGCATGTAAGACACTAAAATGAATATATTATTTTTTAATTCTTTGTTGGCAGATTTTATTGAAATTGCTCAGAAATAATTAAAAATTTGGCAAATAGCTACAATCTTCAAACTGCAGTTGCTATTATAATTATAAAATGTTGAGGTACCATGTCATTATTCATACCTATTAGAAAATCAATACCATGCTTCACAAGAGGCAATATAGTTGTTGTAATAATTTGGAAACTCAAGTTTATAAGTTATGAATCATAAAGAGTTAATTAAATGCATTCATTTTTTAAATGAATACTTTTTATTAGCCAAAATACACATTTTACTGTTTATTTTCATGTAAAAATACAGAAAAACTTAGGAATTTAATCAGGAATGATAGAAATACAATCACTTTTTCTCCTGCCATTTTTCTTTCAATATTCTAAGATGTAAAATTTAATATACTTGTGTCATTGCTATTATTGTCCTCTATTTTCTATTTTTATAATTACAGCTACGCAAGACGTTTTTATAATAGAAGCGTTTAAAATTTTTATGGCACTTTTCATCTTATCTGAGTTATAACTAATTAAATAAGTAATTAATCCATAACATCTCTAAAGTAGTATGCAAGCACTCCATCTAAGTTAATTACATAAATTAAGAAAGTAAACATTACACTACAGAAATATAAACACTGCAAGCTAATCTAGTCAGATGGAAGTGGTTCCATTAAGCTTCCAATTAATCTGCCAGGAGATGCTATAAAGTATATAAAAGAGGAATAAACAGAACAATAAACAGGAATAAACAAAAACAGTTGAAAGTTCTTTTAGAGTGTGTGTGTGCATGCATGTGCATGTTTGTGTGTAAATTTGCACAAAATTATAGTACTCATATTTTGAAATAATTTCTTCATCATAATTGTAGCACTAAAACAGATATATGTGTCCAGTTACTGAGAAAGTAAGTCACCCAATATGTCAATCCTTAGCACGACATAGGTAATGCAACACTGAAAAGAAAGTCAGTCTTCAGCTTATATCTCTCAAACAATAATATATACCCAAAAGTATATATTGTCTTTAGCATCCTCTAAACATTATTCTGTTTGAATGAATTTTGGTAATATTTAATAATGAGAAAACCCTGATTTTTCATCACTGATGTCTTAAAGTACCTGAGGAGATGGCAAAATACCCTGGTATGAACTTATATTCTCACTTTGTCAGGAGGAAAACGTAGTGACTTTCTGCGAAACTTTTAGATAAAATCAGCCCAAGGTATTCAGACACAATACAGCATCAAAAGTTGTATAGTTTGTGTCAACACAATTTTTATTTTGACACATTTCAAGCTAATTGCAAAAAGAAAGTGAGATTCATAATGACTTGATAGTTGCATTAAAATATATTTTGGGGAAAAGTACCCAGTAAGATCTCACTGCTCTTTTTTTTATAAGATGTTGGGGGTAGGAGTTTATTAATTAATTTATTTTATTTTTGCTGTATTGGGTCTTCGTTTCTGTGCGAGGCCTTTCACTAGTTGTGGCAAGCGGGGGCCACTCTTCATTGCAGTGTGCGGGCCTCTCACTATCGCGGCCTCTCTTGTTGCAGAGCACAGGCTCCAGACGCGCAGGCTCAGTAGTTGTGGCTCATGGGCCTAGTTGCTCCGCAGCATGTGGGATCCTCCCAGACTAGGGCTCGAACCCGTGTCCCCTGCATTAGCAGGCAGACTGCCAACCACTGCGCCACCAGGGAAGCCCTGATCCACTTGCTTTTGATGAGTTTAATATGCAGTTGTATTCAAAGTTCTTCACATTCTTTTCTTGCAATCCAGCACAGGCAGTAAACGCTGGGTCATATTTTAAATAAATTTCACTGATTTGTGAAGATTTTTTACTGTTAAGGAAACCAGGAGAATGACCTTACATTTCTTTCACTTCTGATCATTAAATTGATAAACTAATTTTCTCACTTGGTGTTAGGTGTGGCCATGTAATTGAGTTCTACCTAGGCTTGGCCCATGAAAGTATGGGCCTCCTCAATTTGCTTTTCCCCTCCTCATCTAGTTTGTGAAGTTTGATAAGGACTGAATGATGACTCATGCAGCCACAAGATAGAAGGAGCTTAGGTCCCTAAATAAAGCTCATAGGACAGCCACTCTGCCTATTTTAATAACCAATCAAACTCCAAAATCTTCTGTAATATTGGGCTAGTACATATTTGGATCTATAATTGTTCCAGGTCCTTGGTATACCCTAAATAGCAAATGAGGTAAAAAGAAACAAAATAATATTCTGACTGATAAAACGCATATGAAATAATATCTGTATTTAGGAATACAGAATTTGAAATTGGAAATAAAATACCACTACATTAAGTAAGGCACTAAGTAAAACAGTTATGTGCAATCAGCAAGTGGAGTGTATTCCAGGGTTATTTTTGTATCATATATGTAAATATTTAATTGACAACTTCTCTCATATTTCTGAGTCATCTTAAACTAATAATGTCCATAACAAAACTCTTATTTTTCTCCAAATATCTGCTCCTCCTTCAAGTTTTCCCCTTCTTTGTTGCTTAATCTCCATTCCATCAATTGCTCAAGCAAAAATGATGGTGTCATCTTTGACTCTTCTAGTTCTCTCACATCTCATATTTATCAAAAGGTCATGTCTGGTCTACTTGAAAAATGCATCTGAATTCTGACCCTTTCTCATAGCTCTTCAATCACCACTCTGTTCCAAGATACTCCCATATCTCACCCCTATTATTTTTTTATTAACTGGCCCTCATGCTTCATCCCTTGCCTCTAGACCGTGGACAATAGTCAGAATAATCTAAATATAGGTTAGATTGTCATTCATCAGTTCAATGGTTTCTAACTCATTTAGAATAAAAGCAGAAATTCTCCAGTGGCTCACAAGGACCTATGTGACCTGTACCACTCCATTCCATCTCCCAGACCTCTTCTCCTGCCCCACTCCCTTGCTGAGCAGGCTACAGTAATTCTGTTCTCACTTCTGTTTCACTAACAAGCCATGCATGTGCCTTTGTTAGGACATTTCAACTTGCTTCTCTCTCTGTCTTGAATTTTCTTGCACCATGTACCCACATTTCTTACTCCTTCTCTTCATTCATATCTCTAGTCACCTTGTATGAGATAGCTACGATTTTCTTTTTATTTCTCTTATTATGCCTTGTTTTTCTCCATAGCAATTATCATCTGACATATTCATTACTTACTTATATGGCCTCTTCACCACTATGTTGTAAGCTCCATGAGGCCAAGTGCTTTAGGTTGTTCACTTGAATAAGTGAATAAGTAAAAAGATAGCTTAATATTAGGAAATCTATTAATATAACTTATCACAACAATGCATGGATCGATCAAAGGAGAAAAGCCTTATGGGAAGTTTAAAAACTGAAAAGATATTAGAATTAAATTCAGTATTACCAATAAAGACTTAATAAGCTAGAATATAAGAATTCTTCCTTTATATGATAAAGAACATTAATCTTAAAATAAAAACTAATGTATTGAGGAATACTGACACAGAAGAGGCATCCACTTTAACTTCAGAAGCTAGCTAAATATGTCCCATTTACCACTAAATTTAACATTTGTCTGAAAATATTAACCAATGCAGTATGGATCAAGAAACATAAATAAGAGAAAGCACAACCCACTATTTTTACACGATACGTTAAACTGGGAAAATCCAAAAGAATTAACTGAAAATATATTAGATATTTGGGAAGGCAGTTGGAGATATCTCTACTTTTTTCTTCCTCTTTTCTGCTGATGAAGATTTTGTCACCATAATTACTTAAACTGCTTGTCAGGGTCACCAGTGACACTCACTATTCCAGTTAAATGGCAGTAGTGATTTCAGAACTCACAACTACATTTTCGCCATCTAGAGAGAGAAAGCGTCTCTCCAAAATGATTCCAGAAGTTTTCTACAAATACTGCTTCATCAGCAAGCTCATGAGAGGGTTTCTGGACAAATCCTTGTATCAGATCAGATGGAATGTGCTGCGTGGTTTAAGAAAGATGGAGTCTACTGGTAGAACTGAAAGCACACACGCTATGTTGAAAAAGGGTCAAGCGCTCTGGAATCAGAGTACTTTTTTTTGTTTTACAAGAAAGGGGATGTTAAACTGAGGGGTTATGAAAATCAGTGATGTATGCAATATTTAAGTTAAAGCCACTAAGTGACTTTAATCAATTACCTGTAATGACACAATTATAGTTCCCCCAAAGCAGAGAGATCATTAAATTTTATTCCTACAGCCCAGGGGACAGCTGATCTCCTATCTTGTATGTTTCCTTAATGAATAATTATTAGCAAACTTTGTCAAGCACTTAAAATTAGTCTTCAATACGATTAATTTCCTTGACTTTGTTCTGGTGAATAAGCATTAGAGACTGTAATAACAAAAATAAAGAAGAAACCCCTACATAAATATATGTTGAATATGAAGTATACAAATGTTGAAACTGATAATTTCCAGGCCAAATATAATAAAATGCTTACTATGAAATTTTACAAGGACAAAACTATATTTTATATTCAAAGATTTATTTTGGAACTCTGTGTTTCTCAGGGTAACTATACAAAAAGTAATATCTCTATATTATAAAAATAGGAAATACAAGACAGTGCATTCCTCATTCAATACAAATTGCTTATTTGAAAATAGTTTCCTGAGATAAGGAAATTCAGGTTGCCTTCTTTATTAAGAAAGCTGATAGAAATTCATATATTAAAAAAAGTAAATACAAGACTATCATTTTAATTTAGACTCTAGCAGACGTAATGCTCTTCATTATTTTTTCTTTGAAATAGATACTGAATTTATAATAATACATGCATTAACTAATATTAAAATTTATATTAATATCTGGATATAATGTTCATTTTAAACTTACAAAACTCCAGGAAAATTGGTCAAAATATTCCCCACGTGAATTAAACTTACCACCGAATAAAACTGCATTTTATTTACTCTGAATACATGTTGACGCATTTTATTTAATCTGAATATATGTATTCATATTTAATCTGAATACATATTAATCTGAATACAATCAGTACTACCTATTTTGATTATTTTTACCACCACCGCAACCATACATCTTTACTATTA
This sequence comes from Neophocaena asiaeorientalis asiaeorientalis, assembly GCF_003031525.2. Classification (NCBI taxonomy): domain Eukaryota; kingdom Metazoa; phylum Chordata; class Mammalia; order Artiodactyla; family Phocoenidae; genus Neophocaena; species Neophocaena asiaeorientalis. Next base: position 422,214 of record NW_020173924.1, read on the forward strand.
TTGCTATTACTAGTACTACTACTGCTATAATAGTCACTACTTATGCTGCAAGTATTAAAACTGTGGTTATTCACTAAATAATTTATATTTTTCATTAGTATTGCAGTGATTTCTCTCAAGCTTTCCAGATCTCACCATTCATCCTTTTATATACATGGTGTAGAGGAAAAAGCAGTGTTAGAAACACACAGATTTTGGCCGGTTTCTACATATTTAGCTTTGTTTTAGTACTAAATTTTCTCTGAGCCTCCATTTGTTCCTACATATTTAGAATGTAATAATAATATTTATCTTTTAGTTTGGTGAAAAATAGTAGGATAATGTATATGGAATACCTAGATCTAGGAAGTGATAATGTATATATTATACTTGAAGATCAATAAATACTAATTTATGTTTTTCTTATCCAGGCAGCTGATTCTTATCTTCCTGTCCCTATTTTAAGATGTTCTTGACATGGTGATTTTCCATTTCTTTCATAATTTTGTATACCCACATTTGGGTATTCTCTAGATCCATTAATTTTCTTGAAACAAAGAATCTGAAAATAGCTGATATGATATATATTCATCAATGGTAGGACATTTTGCAACAATTCAAAGTTATAATTAATTTAGCATTTATTCTTTTGTTATATATAAATCCTCTTTCGATAGAAATCGCTTTAAATATTCTCCAGACAAAATGTGCTGAACTATATATTAGTGAATTTTTATTGGCTTCATGTCACTAGTCAGATTTTGAGGTTTATCTTCTAGACTCTTAACTTTTCAATGATAATTTACTGATAAGCAAGACTGTAGTACTAAAGTAAAGAGGCGATATGTATAACATAATTGCTTTTTCAGTCTTTACAACACAGCTATTAAGAAAACATTCAATTTAATTAAAAAAGAATAAACAATGTGGGCTGTATATTATATACATAAAATTTTGGATACATTAATATTGTAGCTATAGTTAATAGTATTCTTCAAACATCAACTATCATGTACCCTGTTTAATTCAGTTATAAAAATCAAACCATCTAGTATAATTTCAAGTCAGGATAATACTAAAGGCAGTAAAATTGTATGTGGCACAAATGATTAAAAGGAATAATTCTATAATTTATTTTATTATAAGATGTTGATCTCTCTCTGGATAGCTTTCAACACCAAACTATTTCAGGAATTGCCAGTCTGTGTAGGTTCATGAATTTTTTACTGAAATGCTGAAGTTTAAAAAAAGATCTTTCTATCCTGAAACTAACATCAATGTATTTAATGAGTACTCAATAAATACTTTATGACTGACTGGCTGGAACATCTGAAATCGTTGCTTTATTTGGTGGCAAATATAATAGGTAGCTTTTAATCGGATGGAATGAGCAGCTTCATGCTAAGTAGAATATGAACTTTCCTTTTGTCAATATAAATTGATTCTAAAGTTCAATAATGTTTGGATTTTTTTTTCCCCAGAAGTTTTCTATTGAACTTTTGTCCTAGAATCACTTTTCTTTCCAGTTCTTCCATAATCCAAGGAAATACATCAAACAATTACACTATTTGCAGAAATTGTCTTGTAGGTAAAACACAAATGAAAAGTTGACAGCATTAACTGCTATTATTTCCACTTTCAAAAGAATTCCAAATTGCTATGTCAAATTAAGTAAAATTATGCGTTTATCTCTACTTATAGCACCATTCACTTTTTTTTATTATCTTGATAGACTCAGTTTCTTTACTCAGTCTACATATTTTCTCAGTTCTGGAACAAAGTGACTCGTTCTCTACAATTCTCTAATTGGGAGAATTATCTGCTGACTCTTTGAGATTTAAGTATTTTTCTAAGTGTGTAAAAGAACTGCCTTTGTTAATTGTTTGCTCATAGCCATGCTTACACAATTTTGTGTAAAAGACATATAGAAAGACATGAATACTAATTGATTTTTGTTCAATTATACTTGTGGTAGATAATATTAATAGTGATAAGCTGGGAGAAGCTATTAGACAAAGCATGAATGAATACTAGAATATACAAGATACTTTTGCAACATAATAGAAATGCAATAGCATTTAGGGATAGAAAATGCAATAGCAAAATGGAAGAAAAGTGTTACTTTGAAATTCACTGAAGGAGAAACCTGAATGGCTAATAAGCGTACAAAGGGATATTCAGTCCACCGATAACAGAACAACTGAGAACTAAAACAATAATATTATACTGATCAAATCTCCAATAATTTAAAAAAATCCAGTACTACCAAATTTTGGTAATGTTTGAAACCAGTTAGCTTCATCATCTGCTGGCTGATATGCATACTGATGTAGTTTTTTTGTATAAAATTTGCTGATCTTTAGTAAAATTACGTATACATACACCTCATGACCAAGAAACCTTCTGTGTGTTCTTCAGAAATGCTTGAGCTTAGGCTCCTGAAGAAGTGTTTATGTAGCAATGTTTCGGGTAGAAGGCACTGGATTAGAGGTAGCTTTGGTGTCCATATATAAGATAACTGATAAATGTTATAAATGCATGCATGCTATGTAGCAAAATTGTTCCTTAAAATCATATCACAGAATTTATTTCTATAAAAAATCCCCCAATATGTAAACACATAGAGACAGAAATTAAATCAGTGGTTGCTGAGGGCTGGGGGTAGAAATGAGGAGTGACTGTAAATAACCATACTATTTCTTTGAGGTCTGAAAGAAGTGTTCTAAAATTAAATTGTGGTAATGGGTGCATAACTCAATTAATACAATAAAATTCACTGAATTGCACAGTGAGAATAGTTTAATTTTACAGCATGTAATAAGGTTGTAAAATATGGAATTTTAAAGACAAATTATAATACAGTACTATTTGTCTTTGCAAATATATATACAAAGGCAAATATGTACATATATACGAGATTCCAACATATCTAACATATTAGCAACTACTTTTAAGTGGATTCTTAGAAAGAGAAGGAAAATAAAATATTGGGGTTAGCCCAATAGGACAGCACGTGTGTGACACAGTATAGAATAAGGAAGCCTTGCACATACAAATAATGAAGTGCCTTAAACTCACAAAGATTAACCTAACTCTTGTCCCTGGAAAAAAATTAAATACATAAAGCAACTATCATATATGGTATTTGATGAAAACCCAGGAGGAGACAAAATTTTTTAACATAACTTTTGAGAATTCAAAGTGCTGTGCTGGTTATTGCAATGCCCAGAAAGGTTTGGAGGAGAAGGTAATGATTGTGTATATACTGAAGATTAGAACAACATAATGAGCTAAGTAGATGGGGCAGACAAGTCTTTTATGTGAAAACTATACATTCTTCATTGTTGTTATCATACTTGTGTGCTCTTTCATAGTTATCAAAAGCCAGGAGGACCTGGAGGTTTACAACTATTTAAATGACATGTCTTTCTTTTTATAATCTCTCAGAAAATAGCCTTTAATCATAAGGCTCATAATGACCACTGCTTCTTAAAAAATATGTTATGATAGGAAATTTATTTTAAACCTTAGGTTATTGGGCATACTGAAAGAAATAAAAGATGATGCAAACAGATGGAGAGATATACCATATTCTTGGATCAGAAGAATCAATATTGTGAAAATGACTATAATACACAAAGCAATCTACAGATTCAATGCAATCCCTATCAAATTACCAATGACATTTTTCACAGAATTAGAACAAAACATTTTACAATTTGTATGGAAACACAAAAGACCATGAATAGCCAAAGCAAGAAAAACGGAGCTGGAGGAATCAGGCTCTCTGACTTCAGACTATACTACAAAGCTACAGTAATTGAAACAGTAAGGTACTTGCACAAAAACAGAAATATAGATGAAAGGAACAGGATAGAAAGTCCAGAGATAAACCCACACACCTTTGGTTACCTCATCTATGACAAAGGAGGCAAGAATATGTTTGGCATAAACATTAAATTTTTTTACATTATCTGTATATACATTCATGGATGTTATGATAGCTATTCTACACTCTACACTCTTTCAAGGAGATTCACATATTTCAACCATTAACCTATTACTCCATACACTGCATATATCCTCTTCCTTCTTTGTTTTTTCCCCATGTAAGTCTGCTAATAATAAAATATATCTCCAGTAGGTTATGATACAAACACAATGCAAAATCTCTTCTACAATTATCATCTATTGGAAAAAATAGCAGACAATGTGCATTTAGAAAATACAGATTGATTGATTTGCTCATTTTTATTTGATTAGATTGCTCTTTAATTGTATCTGAGAGAGTTTAGAGCAGAGAGATTTGGGATATATATTTGGTATTATAGTAGTCTGTCACCCATCAAAATCAAGTCACTTTTTAAACTTCTGGATTTCTTATTTGTAAATGAGGACATTCCTACCTGTCCTGTCTTCTAAATTTTGGAGGCATTTGGAAATAAACGAGTTTATGTGATAGAGTATCTGAAGATCTTTCCTTCATTGGAAAAGTGCAATAGTCTAGATGGACAAATCCTTTGCCTCATATGCTTTTGCATTCTCTAAGCATACTCAGGGCTACTCTAATGGAGTCATAAACAGAATTAAGTCAGTGCTTATTACATTGACTTATTACACTTATTATAATGCAGGTCATTCTGTAACTACTTATGTTGCCTTCTCCCCTTGTAAATGGATTTATGATCCTTTTACGTAAAGATCAAAAAAGAAGCTAGAATTCACAATAAAAAACAAAATTTGGGTTTTAATAAATCTTCTTTAGTAAACACTCAGGTAAGTAAAGGAGATGAAGTGTACCTGAGTGGAAAAAACCTGAAAGAAAGTTATTAATGGTATTGCTGTGGCTCTTTTGTAAGATTAATATTCAATTAGGAAAAAAAACAAAAACAAAGTAAAACATCTTATATGGTGGAGAACTTAATGGTATGCAATTTAGCTCTTAAATCTAGATTTTATTCCAAACTAAACAGATTTTATTCTCACTTTAATTTTACTACAAAAAAATCTAAGAGAAACACAAAAAAGTTTAAGTGTTGTGTTTGAATTTTCTATTTTTCTTAAATTCAAGAAAAGAAAGCAACATATAAACAGGTAAAATAATCCTAATTACGTTAGATATGACTCTATATAACTCTCACACTTGTGATCATTTTTGTTTTCAATTATGATAGCCTCTCATTTAGATTCAAATAATATTTTGTTTCTTAATATTCTTGCTGAAATTATTCACAAATAAAATTCCAAAATTGTTTTTTGATTAACTAGTGGTTTTTATTCCATATTTTTTCTTGGACAATGCTTTGTCAAGAATATTATGAAAATATATAACTTTGTTAATACTTACACTAACTTCAAAATTTTAGCTAAGATAAATTTAAAGTTTTTACTTTCTTGCAGAATCCCCACAAGATTTAGATGGAAAAATGAATCCTTTTTTGATATGGTGGGTTTTTTGTTGTAATTAATGTTTTATAAATTCAATGACCTTCTCACCTCCAAAATAATGTTTTATATTTTTTATCAAAGATTCTTATGTCTGATAAGAGTATAGCTCATTTTTCTATTTTTTCCTTTCTTACCCTCACTAATGAAACTGGTAATAGTTTTGGACCCCATGCCATTTTTTCATGTAGTTACATCTTGTCTTTTTATAAAAGAAAATTAGAAAACCGCTAAGTGTTATAGATATTAATGGTTGTTAGAAAAGTATAATAAAAGACTCTCTTTCGAGAGCTCTTATGTCATTATTCATGAATTACTAATGCATTCAAAGGAGTAGAGCGCTGATCTCCAAGGCTAGGATGATGGACAGTGGAAAGGGAAAGAGAGGCTAAGAGAAAGCTGTTTGTCATATGTGAAGCTCTAATAACAGGCTTGCCTATAACGAAGTATTTTAGCTGAATTTAGAAAAAGAAACTTTTACTACATGTGAGGTTATCATTCATGGCATCTCGAATCACCAAGGGCAAATCTGCTGGATACCTTTGTATAACTGAATATTTTTAAAGCACATTAACAATACAAATTCCAGAAAGTAATAAATAGGACTTAGGGGGATTTCCCTGGTGGTCCAGTGGGTAATACTCCGTTTTCCCAACACAGGGGGCCCGGGTTCAATCCCTGGTTAGGGAACTAGATCCCGCATGCATGCCACAACTAAGAGTCTACATGCTGCAACTAAGAAGTCCACACACGCAACTAAAAGATCCCGCATACTGCAGTGAAAATTCCACAAGCCACAATTAAGACCTGATGTAGCCAAAAAAAAAAAAAAAAAAAAAAAAAAGGGATTAGGTAAAG
>NW_020173924.1:428572-495294 GCF_003031525.2 Neophocaena asiaeorientalis asiaeorientalis
AAAAAAAAAAAAAAAAAAAAAAATAGGACTTAGGTAATGCCACGAAACTACACTTTTATTTCCTTTCTGCTACCAGATCACATACATGTTACTCAAGTTGTGGGCACTAAAAGAATCATAAATAGGGCCTCTGTATTTGTTGTTGTTCTGTGACTATAAGCAACGGAAACACAACTCTGGGTTAATAAAACATAACATGAGTTTATTACAAGGACATGGAATAGCTTCCAGAATCCCAGGAAAGACTGAAGATCAAGAAGGACAAGATCCCAAAAAGTTTCTGGTATCATGATGGGAGGAACTAATGGGCAATCTCATCAGTATAACCCCATTTTTCCCGATATTTTTGTTTAAATGTTTTTCAGTTCACAATTCAAGTTCTGGAGAGAGATAGCCATGTGATCATCAGAAGAGAGTGTGCGCATGACCTTATTTGTAAGGTTGCATGAAAAGGTTGACAAGTTTAATTACCCAAGGGGGAATATTGAGATAGTATTGTTTTTTAAAAAAAGGAAATGAATGCTGGGAAGATAAAAAGAAAATTATGAACTATACCTGGACTCTTAACATCCTTCAGGTCTATTTGAGTGTGTGTAATAATTACAAAAGCACACTGACTATTTACATATTGTCCCTAAGTTGGGACAATATGTAAAAATATGCCTCAAAGTAAGACTGATTAGAATTTGGCCCTTATAGAATGTCTGTACTGTCTTTGATCTAGCAGCACCTTAATATCATGGAGAAATATACTAATTTACCACAATAGAGTGAATGATTTTCAGATTGAGATGATGTAGCAATAAATTAATCCTAAGCATATCATTGCTAAGCTAAAATGAACATGGAATCTGGACACAGATTAATTACCAAGTAAATGTTTGAGGAATCATTGCTGTGACTAGCTTGGCTTAGGGATACAGTCTAACTAAAGAAAGATTATAGAAGAAAGCAATTTTGTTCATTGGGACTAAAATAGTAGTTCTGGCTTCTTTAGAATAATTCAAGAGTTTGTATTATAATTGGAGAATCAATTTTGCTTAATTTTTAAAATAGATTTGCAATATACAAAGAGAATTAGATTCTGCAAACAGTATTGCTTAAAATGAAAAGAGTGAACTCCCTGGCGGTCTAGTGGTTAGGACTCGTACTTTCACTGCTGAGGGTGTGGGTTTGATCCCTGGTCACAGAATTAGGATCCTGCAAGCCACAGGGTGCAGCCAAAATAATTAATTAATTAATTAAAAAAGAAAACGAAAATAAGAGTCGATAAAATAATCACCCCTTAAGCCTATTGTATGTATCAGTCATTCATCTATTCATTTAAGAATGAATGAGTCTTTTTCATGTTCCAAGTAATGTTCTAAAGCCGGGGGAGGGGCTTCCCTGGATGGCGCAGTGGTTATCCGCCTGCCAATGCAGGGGACACGGGTTCGAGCCCTGGTCTGGGAAGATCTCATATACTGCGACGCAACTAAGCCTGTGCGCCACAACTACTGAGCCCCATGCCACAACTACAGAAGCCTGTGTGCCTAGAGCCTGTGCTCCACAAGAGAAGCCACCGCAATGAGAAACCCGCACACCACAACGAAGAGTAGCCCCCACTTGCAGCAACTAGAGAAAGCCTGCGTGCAGCAATGAAGACCCAAGGCAGCCAAAAATAAATAAGTAAATAAATAAAAACATGGGGTATATTTGGTAGTGGTGGTGGGAGGGGACTCTTTCTTCATGGAACTTTAATTCTACTGGAGAAGATACAAAATAAATATCCCCATGAATTTATGATATAATGCCAGCTAGTTGCATGTACCATGAAATAAAAAGCAGGTAAGGAGACAGAATAAAATAGGGTTGAAGGTAATGTGGAGGAGAGATATTTTAGATGGAGTGATTAAGAAAGGCATCTCTAACTATCATCTGAATAGAGGTAACAATAAAGAGAACAGACAAGCAGTTAAATCACAAAGATATTATCTAACCTGAAAGAGTTGGTCAATTAACATCTAATATGGCTTCCTTATTCTTTAAGCATTCCATTACCCAGGATTCCATTGCCTTATTTCTTTTCTTATCCTACAAACTTTCCCCAGAACTTCTTATCCACTCATATTAACTATGATAACAATGTACAAATTCCTATCTGGTATCCTGATGTTCCTTCCAAACTTCAGACTTTTATATTCAACTGCCTGATAGATAGGCTCAGCAGGAATGTTCCATAGACACCTGTTATACAACCTATTAATGTTGAAAGGGACTGTTTTCAGCATCCTCATATTCCTCTATTAACTCAGTAACCAAATACAGAAACCTGTAGCCATCCATGACAGTTTTTCGTCATGGAACTGTAAGTCTCTATTTACTCTTGAATATTTCTTAAATAAAAAAGCAACTTCTGTCAATTACGACTTTCCCTAAACCTCTATAATCTCTTACTTGAACTTTTGCAACAGCTTTTAAAATGGTTACCTAGGCTTCAGTTGAACATCCTCAAGTCTGTTCTTACACTGCCCTTATTGAGACAATTATCTATAGGACTTTGTTATGCTCCTTCTCAAAACCATTCAGTGGCTTCATACTGCCCAAAGGATAAAGTCTAAGCTCCTTATATGACATTTTCATATAATCAAGCCTAATTTTAAGCATGGTCTTGTGACTAAATCTAATAAATACTAGTTTTTCAGAGTTTACCTTAAACTCGCAAGAGCTTTTAGGAAAATCTACCGTGTCTTGAAACCCTCCTTTTGGATTCTATGGTTTCATATTTAGCAAACACATGTAAGTGCTACACCCAGATTCCTTCTTTTTTTTTTTTTTTTTTTCAGGCAGACTCTCAACCACTGTGCCACCAGGGAAGACCCCAGATTCCTTTTGATGGCTTTTATCATTTCTGTTTACCATCTCTCCTTTCCTATTATTCTTGTTTCTAACTTCCTTCACATGCAATTATAATTTGAGGCCACTTGCAGGCAATTAGGGCTCTTTTGCAAAGAACAGGAAGTACCTGGGAGTTAATGACCTCATGGAACAGAGTTTGGCAAATACCCTGTGGAAGTATAAAAGCCCAACTTATTTGCATTGAGTAGGGAAAAATTCTGAGGAGCAATTCACCTTCAGATCTTTCCTAAGGATTCAGGCTATAGTGAGACTGCCTGAAATTGTACACTTGCTCCTACTTCCTCACCAGTTTCTCCAGGATCACTTTTCTAATAAATCACTAGAACATCTTAAGGTCAGCTTCTAAAGATATAACCTAAGACACCACCCTCTCCTATTTTCCCTCATACCTTCTGGCTCCTCTTCACTGCCCTCTGTTGCTAGCTTTTCCTTCTCCCTCCAACATATAAATGCTGAGCTCATCAGCACTTAATCTCATAGGCTTTTCTCACTGTCCCCTCCCTATGCAATTTCATCTATTCTGATGGCTAATACTAGAAGCAATTTTTTCCCTTTCAACTTAGACTTTCCTCTGAGCTTTAGACAATATATCTAAAACTCTCCTCAATATTCCCACTTGGATGTCTCACAGGCAAGTCAAACTCAATATATCTCAGAATGAAAAAAATAATCTATCTCAACTCCCATTCCATATATCGGGTGATCACATTGTGGAAGAAAACCAACCAAGAATTTTTAGCATAAGAATCTATCAACAAAAATGATAGGTAAGAGAAGGCTTCAAAGGGGCATTCAAACTTGGGGGAAGAGGGTGGAAAGTTGTATTGGGCTAGTTTCAGGAATAGATAATCTTTTCATAAGGATTAACAGCCATTGAACAATCTGGTTTGTATCAAGAGGGGTGAAGAGACAGCAGATAATTTATGTGGAAGAGGACATGGGAGGAAGAGTTGAAAAATCAAGTATATGCAAAGGTCACAATGGAAAATTCTCAGTTTTTCCATGTGTCACAGCATCCTTCTCCTAGGTCTTCATGACATTCCTTTATCTCATTTGCTTCACCCTAGAGCAATTCACTATATTTTTCCTGATTATTCTAATAATCTTAAAAATGGTCTCTATATACTGTGAACCTTCTATAATCTATTTTATAATGTTTTATTAAACATTTAGTAATTATAAGATAATATAAAAGGCTATAAAATATATAAAGCTAAAATACTAAATTGCTCATTTCTCCATCAGCTGGTTTAAGAAAACCTCTATATGCTTCTCCCTGATCCTATTCAATTTTGTCTTTACTCGGCCATGACCACTTACCTAAATTTTAGCTTTAACATTTGTTCTCATGCTGTCCTTAAAAGGTCATCATTTCTGTCTTTATCTCTAAAATACATTGTTTATTTTTCCTGTGCTTAAATATAAAATAATACTGTAAGTATTATTCTATGACTTGCCTTTTTCAACTGACATTATATTCCTGACATGCAAATATATTATGTAAAACTTATATAATATTCCATTGTATATAAATATAACACAAATTATTTAAAAATTTTAATGTTGGCAGACTTTTGGAGGTTGTTGCTTTTTAAAAATTAATAGATTAATGAATTAATATTTATAAATGTCATTTCAATGAACATTTCTATATATGTCTTCTGATGTACACATTAGAAGGGTTTCTTCAAATACTTGAGTTGAAGCACTATGTCTTTGGAGATATAAGTCTTCTGCTTTACTAAAGGGTGCCAAATATTTTTCTGAAGGATTTGTACCAATTTCATATTTATAATCCTAGCAATAGTGTATAAGAAATTCTCATTTTCTTCAAATTTTAGAGTGTGATCTAATCCATTCCTCATCCTGCAGCTACTATGACCTTTTACAAATGCAAATCTGATTTTATGGTTTAATCCTAAAGTCCTTTAATGGTTTCTCATTGATTCTAGAATAAATTCTAAAAGTTTAACATTGTCAAAGGATTCTTTTTGCTCTGACCACTCCATCATTTAATATTTTATAACCCTCTATCTCCACACTGGCCTTACGTTTCTTTTCTCTGCCCCAAGACCTTCATACATGACACTTTTTCCTGGAACTCTTTTTTTTTCTACATCTTTTCCTGATTAATTTGCTCCTTCAGTGTCATTTAAATGTCACTTCCCCAAGGAAGCTTGTTTTGACTCCTTAGAGTTTGTTAGGCCCTTTCATTAACTGTCATTATATTATATACTCTTTTTTCTAAATACAGCATTTATCATAAAAATAATTAAGAAATGTTACATGTATTTTTTAATGTGCCTGCTAATAACCTTCAAATGAGCTCAATTACAGTTTCCTGTTCACAAAATTATTTGGAACAACTAGCAAATATTTTCAACAGACAATGCTCATTATATATGTTGAGTGGGAATGGCTAATCCCTATATACACACACACATGCACGCATTATACTTTATATTAATTTTCATTCCAGAAGTGGTAGGTTATTATTCAGCAAATATTCATGTCCTCCCTACATTTCCAATTTCCCCAACTTCTAAATGAGGAGGATATTCTTCTGCGCCATTGATATTCATCTTAGCCATGAACCACTTTGACCAATGGAATGTGGAAGGTATGATGAAAGCTGAAACATGGAATGTGCCTACCCTTTTAGGCATGCCGTCTTGCCTTCTACCATCACCATGAGAAAGATATGCTTTAGCCAGCTTGCCAGTCCCTTCAGAATATGGGAGTCATATGAGGGAGAACTGAGGCAAGTATAGATCGGTAAATACCATCTGATCCATAGACTGAGATATAAGTGATTCTTTTGGTAAGCTTTTTGAGATTTGGTGGTTAATTGCAGGTAGCAAAAGGTAACAGGCACACTAAATTCTTAAAAGAGATGAAACTATTTTTTTTGCGGTACGCGGGCCTCTCACTGTTGTGGCCTCTCCCGTTCCGAAGCACAGGCTCCAGACGCGCAGGCTCAGCGGCCATGGCTCACGGGCCCAGCCGCTCCGCGGCATGTGGGGTCTTCCCGGACTGGGGCACGAACCTGTGTCCCCTGCATTGGCAGGCGGACTCTCAACCGCTGCACCACCAGGGAAGCCCAAGAGATGAATCTTTTAAAAAGACACTGTATGGTCAGGCCAACCAAGATGGTTGTTCTCTTGTTCTCTGTACATCCTCTGTTTGACCAGTGCCTACTTAGCACCTACACGTTACTCACCTGACTGACCTTCTTACATAGTTGCCCCAGGACCCAGCTAATGATTGGTATAACTTTAGCCACCTAGATAGCTTATCACAGGGGTAGTGAGGGATGTGCCCATCTGCTGGTTTCCCCGGTAACCGATGAGCCAACCTGACATCAATTCCCCTTATAACTGGTAACTTTCCCACCCCCAGCATGAAAACTGCCACCCTGTCCTTTACTGCGGTCAGCCACACACAGTGGGGTGTCCCTCCAGGACCTTGCTGCAGACAAGTAAGCTGCCCCTATCCATTAAACCATTGATGTCTCTCTTGCTGACTCCGGGCTCTTTCTTCAGTCTTGAAGCTGGGCAAGTACGGGCCTTGTAGGCTTGTGAGGTGCAGCCCAACAGACACAAAATTAACAGAGTTAAGTTTTCTCAAATAATTATCAATAACATAAAATGAATCCAATTTAGTTTGAAATATAAATAGCTGCTCAGATACTTTTTCAAAATAACTTAGATGAGAATAAAATATAAATTTAAACATTGGAAACTTTAAGTGGTGGACTTCTTTATTTTAGACTCTGATTATAAGCCTTTTACTTCATAAATCCTTTTATGTGTCTTCAGTAAGGACCATGGCCATTATGAGCTATCACTGACAATTTCTCTTAACATTTTAAGGGCCAGCTTTAAACTGAACATTTCCCATTAGATGTATAGAAAAGGTTTTATAATTCTTTTCTGTGATGACCCCTACTTTTCAAAGCTGAAATATAAAATACTCTTAACCAATTACCCCGTATTCCTAATGTCCAAGTTTAGCTTTTTCGTCAAAGAAAAAGAGCCATTTAAGTTTCAGAGGTAGTGAGCATATCATAACTAAAAGCATATTATTTAAGTCATGCAGATAACACAATTCAAGTGCAAGATATATCTGCTGGTTAAAGTAGCTTCTGCAATCTGGAAGGTATCTCCAAACTCCTAGACCAGTGAGAGTGAAACTAGAAAAAAAGTCTTTCTACTATAGCACAATATAAGGTTTATACCAGAATTTGCCTTCCTTATCGTGAGAGTCAGCATCCCCTTTTTACAGGGTGGTGGTCTTGTGCTAGGATCCAAACAACACTCACAGGCAGAAGGAGGGATTCTAAGGAAACCTCATAAACGTTATGACCTGTCTCCCTGGCTATAGTCAGTCCTTCTAGGGATAAACTTCTGACTCACGCCAGGCTGATTCTCTCTCTGAAAATTTAGGATTAGAATTCAGGGTTAATAATTAGATCTACTGTCTACACCTAGAAGTCAAATGATATGAACATGAGCACTTTACAGTGGCCACGTGGATGATGAAGCCAGGAAACAAGGCCATGTGCATAGAAGAAAACAAGCCAATACAGCAGATACACAGAGATTGCAGATGGAGCTTCTCATCTGGTTTCCAAAGAGCTTTTCAGTTCCGTTTACCCCTTTACCAAGAGGCCTATGTACACATATTTCTTTTCATGTACCTGTGAGGAGGAAGGACTCCAATTCTAGGTTGTCCATTTGCCTGTCAAACTTACCTGTGATCGAATGAGATAGTTCACATCAAAATCTAACTTCTGTAATCTCAACAACTGTCTGGTAGAAAATGCCTCCACATATTCCAATTTTGCTTTCTCTTTTCTCCAAGCTGAAGTTCCCATGCAAAATCTAACCTTTCTCAGCTGAATGTATGCTAGGAGACTGTATATATTGATAGTTGTAACTATGTTAGCAGTGATGGAGGGAAACATTGTAGTACACTCTGTTTGTCTGTGTGGGAGCAGGGGGCGTTGAGATTATTAAAATTTAAGTTGTTTTTTTCTTTTTTATAACCAAAGGATATTGCTACGGACTGAATTGTGTCCTTCTTCTACCCACCCAATTCATGTATTGAAGCTCTAACCCCCGAAGTAACTGTGTTTGGAAATAGAGCCTATCAGGAGGTAATCAAGGAGATAGGGCCTATAGGAGAACATATGGGCAGGGCACTGATCCCAGAGAATTAGTGTCCTTATAACAAAAGACACCAGAAAGCTCTCTCTCTCTCCACATACCCACAGAGGAAAGGCCGTGTGAAGACACAAGCAAGAAGGTGACTGTCTAAAAGCCAGGAAGACAGCTCTCTCATCAGAAACCAAATTTGCAGTCTCCTTGATTATGGACATTCCAACCACCAGAATTGTGAGAAAATAAATTTCTGTCGTTTAAGTCACCCACTCTATGGTATTTTGTTGTGGCATTCCAAGCTGACTGATACAGATATTTAACAAATTCCATGTGTTAAGGGGGCCTATGTCTACCTGTGAGTCCCAGAATTGACAGTGAAGCTGGATAACAGAGCAACTTGTAAGTATCTATAATTTATGGCATCCAGGTGAGACCATTAGGGGAATGTAAGTAGGAACAACCTTGCATGTACTTTAGACTTTCTACATAGTATTGATGACCAGGTCCATATTATGCTTAGAATTCAAATTTTTCATTTCAGGTTTAATATACGATCATTGTAGGGCATGCTAATGAATGTTCTTCTGCTTCAGCAAGTGAAATATTTCTTTTACCAGGAAAGCTATATGCAGTGAAAACGTTGATAGCTTCCTCTAATTGAAACTACATTGCTGGTTATATACCCTCAAGTACAAGTCTTATATCTACTTTTTTCTACAATGCTAAGAATCATGACACTATTATTAAATAGGGACAAAATATTCTTCAGGTCAGAAAAAAATTGGTGTATGTGACCAAGAAGATTATGTATTACATATCATCACAGAGTTGTCACTCTTGTGATATACTGTAGAGTACTAAAAGCTATTGTTCCCATGAATTATAACCCCAAATACCTTCACTCTGAAGATTCATTTTATCAGGGAACTCGGTATCATACATCACCACTGTAATGTGTAACATATTTTCAGTGACATATCTTTATGGGATGCTATAGGCTAAAGTAGAGTAATTATCATAGGAAGGTTTTTACAAGAGATTTTATGTTTTAATTTTTATGTTCAAAGTTATCTAAGTTGTCTCTGTAACAAGAATGTTAAAAATGCTCTTAGGTTATATTGTAAAGTCAGTCCTTAGGGATTTTAAATTATTTTCAATTTTTAAGAGGTCTTTTATGAGAAAAGAAATCATCAATAAAACAGAAAAAACTTTCAAAGCATGCTCTTCATTTTACATTGCTTCAGCTTGTGACAAGTGGCTGTTTAACAGGAAAACAAAATAAAGGAAAGAAAAATCTTATTTTCTCCATTTTGCTCCACTAAAGTAACCATAAGCAAATGCAGAAACAAAGCTGTTTAAATGCAAAAGTCTTGCTAAATCCTCTGTCAGGCCCTACAACATTTCAACGATGTCTAAATATTTTAAACATAATAAGAAATAGCTATCTATAACTTATATGGATACCCACCTCTAGCTTCTGAGTTAAATTCTGGCCTGGCTGGCCATTAGTGGTTAATTAGAAGTGACATGAGAGATCCAGCATTCAACACAGACTTGATTTTTCTGGTTTAAGAGCCTAGTTACTTTATGCAAATTGGCAGGAGACCATTATCAAGCAGCCCTGGCAATCAGTGTTTAATTTGTTGATAGCCTTGACAGTCATGGCCAAAGTATACTTGGCATGGGCCCTGGTGCAAAAAAAATAAATAAATTGGATTGTGCACAAAATTAAACAACATAATTATCAACAATTAGACATTAATTAGGGGGTAGCAGATTCCCAAACCCTAGACCAAATCTAGACCTAATTATATTTTTAAGTTGTGAAAATATCCATGTTGCTGAGACAATAAAGTGTTCAGAAGGTGCTTCCTATAGATTTTGTATTTCATAATGGATTATCATGTCAGGAAATTAAATATGTTTATATTTGGCAATGATTTAATAATTACAGAAAAATTAGTGAGGTGGGATTCATGTTAATTTAGTTGTAATTTATCTACATTACCTATTTTTATTTGATCACATGAAAAGACTGGTACACAAAGAAATGTATATAAAACAAATAAAGTCTCATTGATGAATATATTAAAGAGACAGGAACAGCAAGAGACAGGAGAAAAAGTTCAATAAGTACCTTCCACTATAACAAAGAAGCTCCATCTTAGACCCCAGGGGAGAACTGTCACAGCACACTGCCAGCCACAGCCTTGATAATAGGTTTGTGTTATCAGGTGGGGCATGAAAAAGTATTCATATGAAAAATATTTTAGCACAAGAAATATTTCATTATAATTATTAATGAAAAAAGTCCACAGCATCCCTTTGAGACATGAGAATATGTTACAGATGTTCCTTCTGATCAGAAACATAGCTGAAGAATATATGCAAATTTCAACAGCTTAGCAATATTTGAATAAACATTTCCTTATCCTATTCCTATGATCTGAAGACCTGAGACAGTGATCTCTGGGTTCTCCTACCAGCTAGTCATGATACAATCCACCTGTTCTACTGGTGTATATTCTAACTACTCGTGACTACAGGTTATTCTGTGCAGAAGACCACAGGTAAAATGAACATCCATGCTTGCTTGAAGGAACCCACCTGTTCTATCTTATTTATCACTTTAATGCATATCAATTTGTTCAATTACCTAGGGAGTGTGGACTCTGTTCTCTGAGGGAAATAAGACACAATTTTTTTGTTGTTGTTTTTACATGAGTCCTCCTGATTTCTACACCTCACCTCACACTCACTCTTCTGTATTGATAATTAGAAGTTCTATCTATCTATCTATCATCTATTTGTCTATTTATTGAAGGTATTTTTAAAGTATTTTAAGTAGAATATTATTTTAGGACTTCTGCTCCATGTTCCCTTACTCTGTTTAAATGTCTCATAGAACTTGCAAGTTATACAACCTAATGTCACCTTGTGAGTTCTCATCCTAGACAATATAGCATTGGGTATTTGTTAGCATTTCCTATTCCGTGAAAGCTTCTCTTCCCATGAATTCCACAACACTATTTTATTCATTGGATAAAAATTTGGTGGCTTATCAATAGTTATCAGCATAACTTAAACGTTATTATCATTGAGATTCAGAGCCTTTAAATTTGACAACAATCTACCTTACTTGATACTGTCTTTGTACATTCTAATCTTATTTTTTCCAGACTGTAGCATGCACTTTTTAATTAATTAATTAATTTATTTTTTATTCTTTGCGGTACGCGGGCCTCTCACTGTTGTGGCCTCTCCCGTTGCGGAGCACAGGCTCCAGACGCGCAGGCTCAGCGGCCATGGCTCACGGGCCCAGCCGCTCCGCGGCGTGTGGGATCTTCCCGGACCGGGGCACGAACCCGCGTCCCCTGCATCAGCAGGCGGACTCTCAACCACTGCGCCACCAGGGAAGCCCCTACCATGTCTTTTTTATTCATCACATTTTTATTGTTACTGTTTTTGTTTATAGTTAAACAACTGTGGCAGAAATGTCCCTCCCAGACTGCTCTCCCTAATCAGAAATGTCTGTTCATTTTCATTGTGGTGATTAGTTAAGACAATTGCTGCCTTTCACTAGATCTGGATCCAGAGAGAAACACACGTAAAATTCTCGTTTCAAAATCATTAATTTAATAATAAGATGCTTACATTAATATTGAGACTAACTTGTCACTTCTTTGCTAGTTATGTTCTGAGCTCTTTTTTTTTTTTTTATAGCCAGATTGTCTTGCAACAATGCCTAAGTTATCTGATTCATAGATCCCTATTTATTCCTGACCAATACCAATGAATTCTGCTCTCGCCTTTGTGATCTCACCTCTGTTATGAACCTGCTCTCTGATTTTTCTCCTGAACCCTTAGTCCGACCTGCTTCCTTGTTACTTGCTTTAACCCGTCCAGTATTCTTCACAACCTAGGATTATATTTGTTTCTATACTGAAGGCTGCATTGACAGTCACTTAAAACTTACCCTGGCTCAGTAGCAGTAGCTACCCAATTCTGGAGAGATAGAGTTATGGTAATACTTTGTGATGGGGAATGACAATTCTTGGACAAAACAGATAAGCAGTCAATTAGCACATTAGACTACAGTAGTATCCCCTTATCGATTTTTTTTGTTTCAGTTACCCACGCTCAACCACTGTCTACTTTGACCCTAGACATTGTGTCTTCTTGCCTTCCAACTACAAAGAAAATGTCATTTCTCAGGACTGCAGGCTTGAAGATATTAAAAGTGGGTTATTTATCTAAGTTGCACCTAAGTAAGAATATTTTACACAATTTGAGAATGGGGCATCTCCAGAAATCCAAAGATATTCTTGAATTAGGAGAAAATTACCTTGACAAATAAAATGGCAAATTGATCTGATGGTTCCCAAATGAGACAACCAATGCATTCACATCCAAAGTGCACTGCAATGTGAGATGAGGCATATGCCCTGCTGAGATAAGGACCTGTTGGGCCTTTGCCTGTCTTAAAAGTACATTTCTTCCAGTGAGCAGAGATTGGATTTCTCTTTTCAGCTGCAACTTTTCTGCTAAAGTTATGCTGGAGAAGTATTTTTCAGAGAGAAACATGAAACAACTAAACAGAATGATGATGAGAAATCAATGATTGAAACTTCCAGTGATTTTAGGGGAATGGAGTTTATGTTGGCCACTCAAGCATAGTGATGATTTTCTAGTGGGAAAAAGAGGACTGGAAATTGCATATGCTGTGATAGCTTGGTGGCAGAATACAAAAGAAATTCTTTGCAACAGCATTTAAAATTCTCTCGGGAGTATAAACATTATATCTTCCTTGCTTATGGGCAGCAGGGAACATACATACAATATGGAACATACATACACTATGAGGACATACAATATGAGAACATACATACAATATGGAACATACATACATATGGAACATACATACATATGAGGAAAAACTGCCAAACAGAAGAAACTTGCTTATTTCCTCTTTGTGATCCCAATTCAGTCTATAGACTCTTAGGCACTACAAAAGCTATACATAGCTTTTCTTAACTCTGGAGTTTCTCTTTTCATTCATTTGGGGAAATTCTCAGCCATTGTAGCTTTTACTTGTTTCTTTTCTTCTCTTCTCTTCCCTCATATTGCCTCATTTCATCTCACCTGACCTCACATTTTCTTACCTCCTTTCTCTCAATCTCTCTCCTTTCATTCTGAGGATCTGGAAGATATGCTAAAATTTTTCATTATAGATGCATTTTATATGCTCTTTACTGTATTTTCAATATATCTTTCTCTCTGTGGTTCAGTCTGTTTCCTAATGACCTGTCTTCCTACTCACTAACCCCTACTCCAGCTGTATCTTAAACGTGTTCTTAATGTTAGTTTTAGAATTACTACAAGATTCATTTTATAAATTCCAATTTTCTGCTGACATTATCTAACTTAAAATATTTTCTTGTGCATATTAATCATTGTTATTTAAATACCCACATGTAATAATTCCAATGATGATTGCCATTTAACCTCTTGGTTTTCAACATTTAGTTCTGCTTCCTATAAATTTGCTAATTTTTGATAGAATGTTGAACACTGTGTATGCAAAATTATATAGATAATTTGAAGTTCTGCATGTGGTTATTTTCAGTAAGAGAAAATTTTTTTTTGTTTTAAATTTCTGGCAGGCAGTACAGTACAGTAAGGGCAGACCAATTTAATCAGTCTGGGATAGAACTGATTCAAAGCTGGTTTCTGCCTTTAGGAGAGGATTTATTTGGGTCTGCTCTGACCCCAACTGAAGCTGAAGTATTTACCAGAGCCCATCTTTTTTGGCAGGTCCTGAACTAAATGCTTGTCTCCCCTGCTGTGAAATTGGCAAACGCTCTCTTCAGCTTCCTCAAATTTTGGCTAAAGTGTAAAAATCAGATGCTTAGGAAGGTGCCAAGTATTAGGCTTCCCTCTCTGTATTCCTCTTTTCTTTCTGTGGTCTTGGGCCTCAAGTTCTCACTGCCCTGGGAGACATCAATCCTGATTTTCACTTTACTAGTCTTAAGAGACTGTACAAAGCTCTGATCAATTTCTCAGCACCTTGATTTTTGCACAAATCATTAAGGAAAAAGTGGCACAGGAATTTGGTCTCTGCTCAGTACAGTTCCCTTTTCTGCAGGATCTTACTTTAAGTGCTGGCTGCCAACAGAGTTCTCCAATATTTTAAAATATACGTAGAGATTTTTAAAAAAATTAGCTTTCATAGTTGTTCTTTATAATCTGTTCTCATGTAAGATAGTTTTTCCTTATTATATTATAATGATTGTATTAGGATATTTATAAAGCAAAGTGTTTTATAAAGGTAATATTGGACACTATGAATTATAAAAGAAACTCTTTTGAGTAATTTCTTATGGGTTAATATATTTCAGTTCTTAGCTCAATAATCAACTTATAATATGATAATATGTATTCAAAAAATGAAAATACTAAAATATTTAAGATTTATTGGTTCTATCTTCTGAAAAGTTATCTATTCTACCATACATAGATATAAATATCTATCTTCATTGATATATGAGAAAGTTGACAAAAATAACAGAAAACAAATATCTAAACTGCCATAATTTTTGTCTAATGCTTACAGGAATTAGAAAGCTATTTTACTATATCTAGGTGCAAATCTTTTTCTATTTCACCTGCCTCCTATCTCTCACTCATCTCTCTCTGTCTCTCTGTCTATCTATATATATACACATACACACATATATAAATACCCTATATAACAATAGCATATGTGTGTGTATACCAACTATACACACACACACAAATACACATACACACATACCAACAAGAAACATATAAAGGATAAAAAAGCAGTTGCTTGCAACAAACTTTTTCATCTGAATAAAGAACATTTTTGTAATGGCTCCTCAAACCAATATTGCCTGTTCTTTTTCTGCTTAATTTGAGGAATTTTTCTTTGAGTGCCTAACGCCAGGTTCTTATACTTTGTGTTTTGATATTGTACATTGATTTTACCTATATCATAAAGCACCCTAATTTCATTTATTTAAATGGCTTTATTGTTAACTCTATTTCTATGACCTAAAATATTCTATAAGTTCAGGGAAGCCAAAAGATAAAAATGAAATTCTGAGAATATATTTGGAAATAAATAACATTTTCAAATATATGGGCTTTTGGGAAGATACCAAAATAGTTTTAGGTGTTTAAATAAATAGTTTTGCCATGCAAATCTGATCATATGTCTTTATTGACCATGATCTTGTCTAACACAGGAATTGGAAGAAATCTGAAGATAACATATTGACTAAGTTATATACATTTCAGTGAAAAGTTCAGTGACAAAGTCTACCAATTATTTTATTAGGCAAGTTGTCTGAGAGATTATGGACAGTTTCTGATAAATTAATTGTTCTATCCATGCAATTGTTTCTAATTATTTCAATTCATTGAACATTTGGTTGATGTTTAACATAATGACTCAAGATGTCCAAACTTTAGCACTTTGTACACATGAATGTTTAGTAAAAAGCAAAATAATAAATGAAGATTTGAATAAGCTGTCTAACCAAAAATTCAATAAGGTAGCTTTAAAGAGTTTTGTCAGTACAAACTGCTGTTTAAATTAAGGAAATTGTCAATTACGAATGCTGTCATCATTCAAACAACTGTGAACTGATATAACTTGAAACAAAATCTATTACATAGAAAATCAGTGTGTTTAATTCAGTTATTAAGATGATCTAGGACCTAAAGAGTGAATATTTTGTGGGGTTTTTTTCTAAATTTTAAAGTTGTGACTTGTACCTTTCACCAATAGTGACAATAATCTTTCTTTGGTAACTGAAAGTTTTATGTGAAGTCAGCCAAATTATTCTGAGATACAACGTTCTATGTATCACACAAACACACACACACTCATAAAAAGCACCCCGGGGCTTCCCTGGTGGCGCAGTGGTTGAGAGTCTGCCTGCCGATGCAGGGGGCACGGGTTCGTGCCCCGGTCCGGGAGGATCCCACATGCCGCGGAGCGGCTGGGCCCGTGAGCCATGGCCGCTGGGCCTGCGCGTCCGGAGCCTGTGCTCCGCAATGGGAGAGGCCGCAACAGTGAGAGGCCCACGTACCGCAAAAAAAAAAAAAAAAAAAAAAAAGCACCCCGTATTTTTAATTAATTGTACAAATATGTTTATACTACATATAGATATGTAGATATCTACATATCTACATATAGATATGTAGATAATTGTATTATATTTGTTATTAATTTACAACTCTTTACTTTGCAAAGGGCAAGAGTGGTTTTCTTTCCCAAGATATATAATGTGTATATATTCACAATACCTATATAAATATAAAATATACTTTGGATGGGATTTTTATAGTAGTTTATAAACTTTTCTCTTTTTAAAGTAGAGGTTACAGTTAGATAGATAGAAAAATAGATGATATTACATTTTTAAGTGGAAATACTGTAATCTATTTTGACTGACAAAAGATGATGGAGTCTTAGAATTACTGTTAAGTGTAGACAGGACACCTTGCTGTATCAATTGAAATGTCTAAGTGTAAAAGTGAAATCTGATAAACATTAAAAATAATTTATTGTTTGAGAAATATACACTTTTTATTGCTTGGCAGTTGACCAGAAACAAAGGCCCAAAATAGGTAAATTTAAATATGTTAGAATAAGTGGTTCAGTAAATGGGAATTGTGAAGCTCAGAGCATGGATCCATGTTTGGCATTTCATTCAAATAGAGTCAGAATTTTATAGGAAACCATATTTCAAATGATGCATATTCAAAACAGTAGCTAATGCAATTAAGTTTAGTAAAATATTTTAAACATGAAGTTCCCAACATGTTGTCACCGTGATACATTCAAAACCAATCAACAAGCATTTAATTGGATTATACAGTCTAAGTGGATGTATAAATACATAACCAATCACGAAATTCTGCAACCAAAGTTGTTTCCTTTTGTCAGTAGGGTCTAAAGGCCATTGGGATACTTTTCTTTTTTCCAATCTCTATTTTATTATAAAACCCCAAATGAATATTTTCCATGATCTAATTTTCTGTTTATAATGATTGTGGTGTTTGACATTCTGATTTGTCTTTTCCATTATTTTTGTTATAACCTTCTCTACAGTTATAAAGCATTCTGTCTTTTTAGATGAGTTTATTATGAAAATTATTTTGATGAGTTTGTATGATGTAGTTTTCTCACATTTTCATTGTTCATGTGCACAGAAGTTTCTTCCTATTCTATCAAGTCTTCTCATTTTACTATGACATTTTAGAGGCAGTTTGAGTAGTAGTTTATAAACTTTTCTTTATATTAATTGTGACACTCTTGTGGGTAGAATTTATTCTTTTGACTATGAATGGTGGTTCGCAATGGACTGATGCGTTTATGGTGCTCTTATAGTTATGATTTGAGAGCATTTCTCTGAGTATTAGCTTTAACTCCACCCATTTGTCCCTCCGTAATGCTCAGGCTTCAGCACATCTCCATTCTCAGGCTGAAATTTCCTGTTTCCAAGGCATCATGGGTATACAACAGAGTATGCCACAAAGAATATTGGACTTTTGTAAGCTTGGCTATCACAAATGTGTAGCAAATTCTCTATTCTGTGCCAGAATCTGCTCACTTTACTTCACTGGGACTTTCAAAGAACAAATGCCATCTGTGTGAAATAAAGCACTATTGAAGGATTTAATAGCATAATTCGTAATGGTTATATCTTGATGATCATTCCAAATTGATCTGTTCCAAAATTTAGTCAGGCTTAAAACATCCTGATAGACTACTGCTGTTGCTGCATTTCCAGATTTTTCTTCATGTGGCTATTACTTTTGATATGCCAATAGAAACTGTATTGTTAACAGACGAGTTTGAACGCTCATGAGAACCTCAGGGATAAAGGAGCAGTGAGTAGAAGTTGGAGCATCAAGGCTTATGACAGAGGCAGGAGGTAGTGGAAGCAGAGAGAAAAAGGAAGGATCAGTGGTAGAGATGATGGTGTTAAGAGACAATTTAGGAGAGGAAGTTGGAATTTATGCCTTTTATAAGCTGCATGCTCTAAATTCAGTGCAGAGGTCACTATAATTTTGTAAAAAGGTTTTTAAAAAAATATTTTCCAAGTCATATTTCATCATTCATTCTGTCATTCATTCAGTATATAGTTAACATGTATTTAAATATTATGTTACCTGGGTCTGTTGTAGACATTAGAGATACATTGGTAAAAACAAAATGTATTTAAAACAAATATCTTTCTTTATGGAGTTTGCATTCTGGTCTGTAAATTGGTATGTGATACATTCAGTTTTGTCATAATTATTAATATGATGCATGCAAAATACTCAGTAAAATGCAAAACATGTAAATGTTTATTTCTAAATAAATGTAACATTGTTACTTTTGGAGAATGGGTACCATTAGTACTACATCAGAAAGCTACAAACTTAAACACACAACCATCTGATAAAACTTTCCACTTAATATTTTAAAAATTGTTTTAAAATTGAAGTTAAAGTTTACATACAATAGCAAATGTGGAGAAAAAGGAACCCTCATACACTGTTGGTGGGAGTGTAAATTGGTGCAGCCATTGTGGAAAACAGTAGAAAGGTTTCTCAGAAAACTGAAAATAGAACTACTATATGACCCAGCAATTCCACTCCTGGGCATATAGCCAAAAAAACCAAAAACACTAATTTGAAAAGATACATGTATCCCAATGTTCATAGCAGCATTATTTACAACTGCCAAGGTATGGAAGTGACCTAAGTGTCCATCAGCTGATGACACTGTATGTCTACACACACACACCCCACCACACACACAGTGGTATACTACTCAGCCATAAAAAAGAACAGAATTTTGCCATTTGCATCAACATAGATGAACTTGGAGAGCATTATGCTAAGTGAAGTAAGTCAGAGAAAGACAAATACTGTATGATATCACTTATACGTAGAATCTAAAAATTACAACAAACTATAAATAAAACAAAGAGAAGCAGACTCACAGATATAGAGAACAAACTAGTGATTATCAGTGGGGAGAGGGAAGCGGGGAGGAACAATGGAGGGGTAGGGGGAAAAATGAATTATTATGGGATTATATGAAATCATGTGTGTCAAACTTTGAAAATTGTAAAGTACTATAGAATTTAAAGAATCATTTAATTTAAAAGTTTATATAAAATAAAATGTATAGCTCTTAAATGTTTATTAAGATGCATTTTGGCACATGTATACACCATGCAACTAATCACCAAATCAGGATACAGAAAATTTCCATCACCAGAGAGTTTCCTTATGACCCCTTCCTATCAAACTCTTCTTTGCATAGGCAATCTACGTTTTTATTTCTATCTCATAAATCAAGCTGGCCTGTTTCTTAACCTCATAAAAATTGTATTATATAGTGTCTGGCTTTTGTGTCTGGCTTTCTATGCTCACTGTAATATTATTGAGATCCACCCATGTTGTCAATGTATCCATAGTTCATTGCTATATGTACTACGGTGTTAAATTTCATGAATATATTACAATTTATCAATTATCCTGTTAATGGGCATTTGGTAGTTTCCAGTCTTTGGTTGTTAACTATAAAGCTCTCTGAACATCCTTGTACAAGTAAATTTATACACATCTTTTTCATTTCTCTTTGGTAAAAATCTAGCTACATCATGGTGTAGGTGTATGGCTTACTTTATAAGCAACTACTAAATACTTTACTAAAATGGTTGAAAGTATTTTATGCCACCAATAAATTATGAGAGTTCCTATCCACAGTTTTGCCTGTTGTCAGTCACTTTAATTTTAGACATTCTGGTAGACATAATGTCATATCTCATTGTAATTTTAATTTTCTGGTGACTGAAAAAGTTGAGCATCTTTCCATGTTCTTATTCAATATTTCTGTAGCATTTGCCCATTTTCACCACATTTGACTTTTCTTTATGAATTTTAGATACAATCCTCTTTGTCAGAGAGATGCATATCAAATATTTTCTCCTAGGTGTGGCTTGTATTTTCAAGGAGGTAAAGTTATTTTTTCTATGTGTTTTTCCAACTTTATGATTTTAAAAGCTTTAAACTTACATATAATTCATCTTAAAAT
Source organism: Neophocaena asiaeorientalis asiaeorientalis (assembly GCF_003031525.2). NCBI lineage: Eukaryota > Metazoa > Chordata > Mammalia > Artiodactyla > Phocoenidae > Neophocaena > Neophocaena asiaeorientalis. The sequence goes on from NW_020173924.1 coordinate 448,760, forward strand.
AATTTTTGTATGTGAAGTAAGAATTTATATGTCCCATTAAACTGTGTTGGTGCCTTTGTTGATAAAAATTGACTATATATATGTGTATCTACTATAGTCTACTATGTGCAGACTTGACTCTGTTCCATTGTTTTATTTGCTAATCCTTATGTCAATAACATGCTGTCTTGATTAATAAAGGCATATAAAAATCAGACAGTGTATGTCATCCAAATTTATGATTGCTTTTAGCATTGTTCTGACTATTCTAGGTCATTTCTAATTCTGGAGTAATTTGAGAATCGGTCAGTCAATTTGTATCAAAGTGGCTGTTGGGATTTTTATAAAGGTTGCTTTGAATCTGTAGAATAATTTCAGAAGAACAAACATTTTAACAATATTGACCTTCCAAACCATGAACATGATTTATCTTGCCATAGATTTTCCTTAATTTCTCTCAGAAATGTTTTAATTTTCAGTGTGGATATATTGCATTTATGATTTTAATGTTATTGAAGATGGTATTTTGTTTTAATTTAATATTCTAATTGCTTGTTACTATTATGTACAATTGCTTTGTTATATATTGGCTGTGTATACTGTGAATTTTAAATATTTAATATTTGTCATTTTTTATACATCTTTCAGGATTTTTCACATATCCAATTATGTCATGTGTGAATAAAGAATGTTTTACTCCTTTCTTTTCAGTTATTGTATTGAATTTTCCCTTTATATTCTTGCCTGATTGCACTGGAAAGACCTCTAGTACAATGTTAAATAAAATCATGAGAGCTCACGTCGTGTTTCAAATCTTAGAGGAAAAGCATCAATATTTTGTCATTAAGTATGATGTTAGTTATAGGTTTTCCAGAAATATACTTCATCAGATTGAGTTTTTCATCTATTCTCATTTTATTGTGAGTTATTAATATTTATTACATAAGTATTAAAGATTGCTGAGTGATATATTCATAAAGACTGTATTCCTATGATATTTTTCCTATATCAATGTTGCAACTTAGATTAATTACTCTTTAAATAATAAACCAACCCTGAATTCCATGGATAAGATCCAATTAGTCATGATGAATTATGCTTTTTAATTATTACTGAATTCAATTTGCTAACATTTTCTCAGAATTTTTAAAAATCTTTGCTTGTGTTTCACTGAATTTCTAGATATACAGGTTAATATGTTTCACAAAATCTGTCAAATTTTGATCCAGTTTTTTCTTTGAGTATTTTTTGCCCTGTTTTTTTCTCTCCTCTCCTTCAAGACCACAATTACTTAGTTATCTTACTTGATATTTTCCCACATATCACTGAATCTCCATTTAATTTTTAAATTTTTTAAAAAAAAGTCTTCAATTTAGATAATTTCTATTGATCTGTCATTAATTTTACTGACTGCTTTTTCTCCCATGTCGAAAATGCCATTTAGCCATCTAATGAATTTTCTTCATATATTGCATTTCAGTATTTGTTTGCTTTTTTAATACCTATTTCTTTGCAGTTTCACCAACTGTTTCTTAATATAGCTATATTTTAACTCCTTAAACATATTGTAATAGTTGTACTAAAATCACTTTTGCTAATTCAAAACCTATCTCGTCTAGCAATCTGTTTTTAAACACTGCTTTTGCTGCTAACTATGTAATACAAGTTTCTGTTTCCTTACAGAGCTAGGATTTTTCTTTTTAATGCTCTGTATTGTGAATGTTACTTTGACTGGAGAGATCTTTTTTTTTTTTCTTTCAATGGCACTGATTTTTCTTCCCTGATAGGCAGTAACATTTCTGGCAGATCTTCCTAACTTTGTTAGGCTTCTTTTTTAAAAACCACTTTATTGAGGTATGATTGACATACAAAAAGCTATACAATACAAAAGTTGTTTAATATATACAACTTGATGACAACTTGGAGATAAATACACATCTATGAAACCATCACCACAATCTATGCTTGGTTAGGATGGGTCTATTTCTGTTGTCTCCTTAATTCAAGGGTTATGGTCTGATTAAAGTGATGTCCTTATTCCAACAGAATATTCTGGGTTCTCCAGCAAGTTCCCAAGACTAAGCTGGAACTCCAGTGACATTAGTACTGTATGACCTCTAGTATTTCCTTTCAGATCTGAGCTGACCAGCAGCTACTCTCTTCTAGGTCTAGCAGAGAATCACCATGAACATATGAAGCCCAGTTCTCAGTTGAAGACTCTCAAATACCTCTACGCAGAATTTTGGTGTCCTTTCTTTGCAGAGTTATGTCCCCTCTATTACTCTCATCAAATTCTAGCTGCTTCAGCAGTTCCAAACTCTGATTTCTGCCTCAACATCTCTGCAAACCAGCAGTCAGGCAAAATGCTAGGATGAATAAGGAACTTGCCTTTAGTTTACTTCTTTCAAGACTATTGTCCAAACTAGAAGGAATACATATCAACAAATTCCTTAATGCATTACAGTTAACCTCTAGACTAACAGAGATAAGGATCATAGAATCAAAAAGACAGAGAGACAAACAATTCAAAGGACCAAGACATAGTAGCATACGTCTGAACAAAAATATATTTCAAGAAATAGATTCAAATAAAAAATGTCCTAACAAACAAAAACAGAAATTTTTTTCCACCTGCAGACCCTCACTACAGGAAATTTTGATACAATGAGGTATTTAGTCAGAAGGAAAATTTTACTAGAAAGGCTGAGAGAAAAAAACAAAAAAAGAATGACAAAAGAGAGTGATATGTGAGTAAATTTAAATAAATATTGATGATACAATATTTATATGGAATTACAAGAAAACCTGTGCATGGTAAGAATCGTATTATTCAAGTTAAAAAAGTATATTCTCAATTGATACCTAAAAAAAATTGAACTACCTAAAATCAAATCAATGAGGCAGTTCATTCTGGGCTTTTCCTACAAATCTTATACTTGACCAAGATGACTGTAATGTTTCCCTCAGTTTGATGAAACTTTTAGAAAGGCTTCTTTTTGTTTCTTACTTGACCTCTCTCTCTCTCTCTCCCACCCTAACAGAATCCATGTGGCTTAAATACAGAGATCTTCTCTTTTCTTAGGGAATTTACTTTAGAAAATTTGTAGTTAAAAAGTTTTTCTCTGCCCTTTTGAGATGTAAATCTTCTTTAAAAGCCTCTTGCCAAGTTTATACCCTAAGATTGATCTCTCAAGGACCTGGGAGGCATCCCTTTGATATAGAATCAAGAAGATGGGCTCCTAACCAACCCCCAGTCTCTGGGAAGGTAAGAGCTGAATGGACTTCATTGGGCCAGAGCCTCACTGCAAAATGTGAAACTACATTCTGTCATGAAGATAGGAAAAAGTTTACTTTTCATTCGGGAAGGGCCAATTAGCAAACACAGTTGGTCTTTATCCCCTGCATCTCTTAAAATTCTCTAGCCTTTTATTTCAGCAGAGTTGAATTCAGACTGCTGTCAAAACTCTATCCCCCATTATAATAGCCTAGAATAAAGTCTTCCTTACCTATCTAACTTTACCAGTGCAATTTTTGCTTTGGCATAATTATAATCCCTCAAATTCTGAAGGTAGTAACATTTTGGAGACTAAACCTCTAGATTCAATTTAATCCAAAATCCAAATTTCAACTATGTAGTTAATGCTCTTGAGTAGCAGATTATCACCAAACTAGGTCTATTCATGTGGCTAAAAAGAGGCTATGCAAATAGAAATAAATTTGGTAAGAACCTATAAATTCACTATTTGCTTCTTTAACAACTTGATGTTTTAACCTCAAAAATTACTTTCTATTTTTCATTTATATATACCTTTTTAATCTAAATCTTGCATTAAAATGACATTACATTATTCCAATGAGAGTACTACTATCAGTATGCCTAAAAACTTTGCATTAATAGATTTTTTAGTAGACCCTACCTATAATTAAAGAAAATAGCTTAACTAAAGCTGATGATATTCTGTGCACGTAATTCTTAGATGAGTTCATATTTCATACCCCCCGATATTGTACAATATTAACGGCATATATATTATTTTTTCTCTGAATATAGATAACATTTAATGGAAGTTTCAAGAATTATATAATTAAAAATTAAAGTGTGTTAAGGTCAGGTATCCTTCAGAAAAAAACAAATCTGTAAAGCTTAATGAAGATAAATCTACATTGTGATTTATTAGTAGTAATGCTGTCAAAGCCATAAACTTATCATATTCCTTAGCCTTTGGAATTATTTTCTTCTAAGGAAAATATTAATTAAGGGATATTATAACTTCTGACCGTTTTTCATATGACTGTTATATTTAGTTCTAAAGTGCAGTAACTGGGCTTCCCTGGTGGCGCAGTGGTTGAGAGTCCGCCTGCCAATGCAGGGGACACGGGTTCGTGCCCCGGTCTGGGAAGATCCCACATGCCGCGGAGCGGCTGGGCCCGTGAGCCATGGCCGCTGAGCCTGCGCGTCCGGAGCCTGTGCTCCGCAACGGGAGAGGCCACAGCAGTAAGAGGCCCGCGTACCGCAAAAAAACAAAACAAAACAAAACCAAAGCTCCCTAAATTGCAATAATTTTAGCAACTTTCAACATTCTTAATATGCTTAGCATCAGCATCAAGGTTTAATTTAATCGATCTTAAGCAAATCAATATTTCTCAGTTTGATTGTAATAAAAACAGTCTATATTTTCCATCTTCCTGTGCACAGACAAGTCAAAAGCAAGGCTAGACATTAGAAGGAAGAGAGGCATGAGAATAAGGAATCTAACTTGACACAAATGAGAAGATGAATCTTGTTTTTCACTGTTCCATAGCTCCCGCCAGTTCTCAGTTCTCTATCCCATAGTCACCAAAGATGACGGTGAGAAAGAGCTTTATTATTCTATAAACAACACAAAAATCCTCTTGGGTAAAAATTTTAGAATATCATTTCTGTGCTAAGATAGAAATTCTAATATCCTCACTCATCTGCCTTCTACCTTGCCTTTTAATAGTAACACAGATCATGATTCTGTTATTCTCTCAAAGATGAGGCCTGAAAACTTAGGCTCAACTTTCTCACTTTCCTTTTTCTTGAAACTCTTTTTACTCCCCACTTACCTGCCCATTAATCACCGTGTCCTATACATTTCAGAATATTCTATCTGAATCAAGGATTTTATACACAGATAAATACACTCAGATAAGTATAGCAGTTGGTTTAACTTAGGTGTCTCTACTTTTCTTCAATGGATACTTCCTAATCAAGTTGTGATGCTAATCTTTACCTTCAATATAAGTCTCTTTTAAATGTCTGGATTCACCTTGGGGCAAGCGCTGATTTGCAGGTTGGATGTTCAGCAACTCTCCTTAGCGCTTTCCCTGGCAACAATGTTCAGAACTGCAGTAAACAGAACTGTCAGTAATAAATCAACTAACTCTAAAGAACTGTGATGTGAGATTATCAGGCTCTGTCTTGTTTCCCAATGTTGGCAGCTTTCCTATCCTGAGAGTGGCATCTTCTGACACTCACCTATAAACTCAGCTTTAAGCCCAGGTCCAGGAACACTCCAGACCTTCGATCTCATGGATTTCTTGAGTTCTAGCTCACTAGCGTCCAGCTAGGAATCAATAAAGTTACCTAGAAGCATTAATGAACTATTTTCAATATTTCAAAATACCTAATGCAAAATTATCATTGGTCTATAAAGCATCATTTACATATAGGCTAAATAGTGTCAAATGTCTTTGCATTTAATTGGAATTATATCGATTGTGTGTACTTCCGTATTATCTCAGAGTTTACTCTAGAGTAATACTTACTTTGGTTTTGGATGTTTACTTGATTACTTTGTCTCTCTCAAGATCATATAGTCTTGAACCTGGCTCATTCATTTGACAGACAGTTAATAAACAGTATATTCCAGATCTTGTGCTAGGCACTGAGGATAAAGAAATAAGAGACTTCGTGCTGCTTTCAGTCTATTCCTAATGTGACTGGAGAGGGAGGTAAGCCAGTAATACAATGTGAAGTGATAAGTTTATCAACATAGCTTTATTAGAACACAGAGAACAGACACGACTCAGAATGAGCAGAGACTGGAATTAACATGTGGCAGTATGCCTCTTTGCTTCCATTGTCTTTGCAAGAAAAAGTTTAGTAGCTATTTCTGATCTTAACTTGGTCTTTAACTGCTTGTCTCTTCAACGTTTTTCCCACTCCTTCTACTAATATCTTTTGCTATTCATACCCTCCCTCCAAAGGAGCTGACAAGAGTTTCTTCTCTTATTACGTGACTTTATTTTTGCACCTGTTATAGGGAGTCCTGTTGATGTGATCTCAGCCATTTTCTTTGTCTACTAAGGTGGAGTTCTTTCAGGGATTATCTCCAGATCCACATTTATCCTTGAACTTTTGAACTGCTGTGACTTAGGTGTTAATAATCCAGGTACCCTTTCAAGAGGTTTGGTCTTCTCAAAAGAGGAAAAAATCTTATGCTATGTTCTAACATGTCCATCAAAGAAAGATGCTAACTGCCTTTATAAATTTGAAGATTGTAGCCCTAGAATTCTCATTCCTTTATGGCTATTCTGGAGGTGAGAAAAATAAAAGGAAGACTAGTCATCTCATTTGCATATCCACTGAATCATCCTTTTCTGATAAGTACAGATTTTCCTCTAATGAAATACTGTTTCATCAAACTACCTATGAAATAACTGTACAAACATTCTAATGTACTCTACCCAAGGATAGAGGGTATTATGTTAAATTTCTTACAAAACAGTTCTTTTGTTATCACAGTTTTTGAATACAGAGGATATATATGTTTGAACAAAACAAAACCATTGAAAAGCAAGTATAGCCATTCTCTGACAGGAGAAAAAAAATCACTGTGACATTATTTTACCAGAACCAAGATTTTTAAAAATGGGTACAGCAGAAATTTTAATGATTATATTTGCTTGTTGGGTTTTTAATTTCATCACCTAATTGATTGTCACCTAATTTAGTATCAACTCATACTGCAGATAGTTATATGAAAGCTTTAAATAGTTACAAATAAAGAAAAAGAGGGCTTCCCTGGTGGCGCAGTGGTTGAGAGTCCACCTGCCGATGCAGGGGACACGGATTCGTGCCCCAGTCCGGGAAGATCCCACATGCCGCGGAGTGGCTGGGCCTGTGAGCCATGGCCGCTGAGCCTGCGCGTCCGGAGCCTGTGCTCCGCGATGGGAGAGGCCACAACAGTGGGAGGCCCGCGTACCGCAAAAAATAATAATAAATAAAATAAAATAAAAGTAAGCAATATGTTCTGTGGATTCAGCTTGACATGTTTCCCCCTGGACTTCAGGGGCTGACATCTCCTTTACCAGCTCAATGGCTGAACTCCTAGAATATTAGCTTTGTGTGCTGAAGGAGAAGAGAATTTGTGGCTGGAGGATAGCTTTCTAATTTACTCGAGATTTTCTGGTAACTTTGCCTTTCTGGTTTTTGGCATCAGTGATCTAAATTGACAGATTAATTGGGGGCAGAAACATGCACTTGTCAGGTTCCTTCCAAAAGTGAGTCTGAGACGTAATGCTGCTTCCCAAGAACAGCTGCTGCTCTGCCTATTCAAGGCCACCCCTACTGGAAATCGGTGCAATAGGCTGATGGGTTCAGATGCAGACAAAATGACTGCTTAGTGGTAAAGTCACGGCAGTACCATATGGTAAGTCAAGGAAATAAACAGAATTGTGTTACTTAATAGAATAGTTTTAAATCTCACAGTGAATAGAAATGGTGGATATTACCACACTGTGTTAGTTCACTGTTATATGTAACAGTTATGTCATCTTCTCCAAACTCAAAAGAACAACCATCATAAGAGTTTATGTTTAATGGCCCTCCAGCACAGATTAATTAAAAGAAACTAGCATAACAATCTGAAAATGCACTGAGACACTAACCATTTCTTATTCAAAAATTACATGCATCCAATATTCACATATTCCATATATGGAATTGGATTGTATAGTATGTGCTTGACAAGGGCTTTTGCCCATCCAAACCAAAGTTAAAAGTGAAGGTGACAGACCCACCAAAGCAGTTCGAAAATGAGAGAAATAAGATTATGTTGTGATAAAGAAAATTTTTAGAGAAGTTTCAGGTTTCTTCATCTCTATGCGACTGCCTAAAATCAAATTTCCATCACCCCGTTACTGGACTACTCTAAGTAGTTTTTCTGCTTTCATTATGTGCCCACGTAATCCATTCCCCTCCTGTGGGTCTGAGTGATCTTTGCAAAAATTAATCAGGCTACGTTGCATCCCTTCTTAAGTTCCGGTTGCATTCTACAGAGTATCGCACTCTTCCATAGGCTCCCCGTTCTACATCATCTTCTCTTGGTCCCCACCTCTGTGATGCCATTTCTGACTACTCTTCCAATTACTCTTTATAATTCAGATATACTGAATTTCTCTCTGTTCCTGTAACTGTTCAAGCTGTCTCTCATTTCTGTGTCTTTACATTTCCTGTATTCTTTGCCACAGACTCTTTCCCTTCTGGACTGTTTTTCATCCTCTGTTAAGATCAAATCACCAGAGAGGCCTTCCCCCAGCAAGTCCCATTTAGGTCTCCTAGGTTAATCAGTTCTTATTATATTACCCTGTTTTATTTTCTTCAGAATACTTATTACTATCTGATTTTTATTTCTAGTCCACCTCCATCCACCTTTTGAATGTTTCATGAGGGTGGAAACATTGTCTGTCTTATTCACTGCTTTATTCCCAGTGTCTAGAACAACATTTGAAACACAGTATATGCACAATGAATATTTGCTGAATGATAAATACTAAGTTTCTTTCATTTGGACCCAATAGTCTGACTCTAACTTTAGGTCAAATTGCATCATATTGATAGAGGTAGAGTAGGATAATCAAATAGTTAGTTCAGAAATCCCACTAGGGCATTGTAGATAGAGAGGGAACTTTAAGGGGCTTTGGGAAACCGCAGTAAGTTAATGATCACTCAAGAAAGCAATGGGAAAATCCTGAAACAATGTGGGCTTACTTGACTCATAAAGCAGAGCAAGCCACTTAGCATCAAAGCCAGACAGGCTTGCTTAATAACAAAACCAAGCTAACTTGCTCAGCAACAAAACCATGCAATGGAGCCACGAGGCATGCCTCAAGATAATAAAAGCAGTAGCGGAAAAATAAAGCCTACATCCTGCTCAGTGATGTCAACAAGTTAATGACCCCTGGGACATGCTCTCTGTACAAAAGCAATAATTTAGGGAAAGGTGACATTTCAAAGTGAAAGACCCTCATTATACTGAGACCTGAAATAATTTTTTCAGAGTGCCATGACAGTCCCGGATGCGCCAATATAGGGTCAAAAACTCCCCTGCCCGACATGTAGGAGGAGTTAATGATGGAAGACTGGAAGAACGAGGAAGAAAGTGGTCTTCTCTTCCTTCCCTCTTTTCCTTTGATTATAAAAATGTAACCCACTAAGTACCTGGGGCAGGGCAACACTCTCCTGCCCACTTGTAAACCTCACAAGTATCCTATTCTAATAAATCACTTCTTATCCTCATAAATCACTTCCATCACTTTGCCTCTCACTGAATTCTTTTCTGTGCTGAGACATAAAGAACTGGAACCCCTTGGGGTCCCTGAAACCTCACCTAGCGGTTTCAATATCAGTTTCTTGTCGATTCTATTCTCAGATTCTGTGACCTCAGAGGGTTTTCATGATTTGCCTTTATTTCCTAAGCCTGGAAGAACTCCACACTAGATTTTATTATGGAGTAGGGATTGTTTTCTATGAGAATGCTATGATTTACAAGATCCCCCCTACAATGCATTCTGGAGTAAGTTAGGGTATAGATGTATTTCAAATTAAAAGTAGATATATGGATGCCATTCCTGGCATCCCTCTTCCCACAAGCTGTGCGTTTTGTATATGTAAGTTTGTATGACTTAATTTCTAGGTTTCTTTTTTTATCAGTTTCTGGAACTTTCTATGGTTGTATCATAATGAAAAAAGCAAGATCCTTCAACAACAAATGGGCTATCTTTGCATCCCCCATCTTGTTCAACAATATACACATACACACACATAAGTCAGAAATAGGAATTTTCAAAGAAACTGCTCTCATACAAATCACACAGGTATAATCCACAGTATAAAAACCAAAGATATAAGCTGTCTGAGAAAGGAAAATAAGACACCTAAAACACAGTTCTCCTTTTAAAAAGAGAATCAGCTTTAATTTAAGTAAAACTGTAATGCAGATCATAGAGAACTGAAAATATATTTAAAAATCAGGTGTGGTACTTCAAATGTATCCCTTTATGCAGATAAGACAGCCAAATTTATAAGCTTTTAAACTAAACAATGAGCATTGGTTAACTGCAAATCAAATTGAAACACAGTTCTCAAGTAGAACTAAATTTAATTACACTCTGTTCTCCATCAAAAGTGACAGATTTTTCTATTATATTTTCCTGACACTGAATAAAATAAGAAAAAAATGGCTTTTATGGTCGCATTGTTCTATTGCAAAGCCTCTTTCTATCCATCTAAATTATACCTTTATATTTGTATGGAAGTCAAAGTTTGAATAACATGTTTGAGTTAATTATGGAAAACTATAAAAAAAATCTCAGCTAGCTAGAAGATGAATTATGCTTAATTTTAATCTCTTCAGAGATAATTAAACCCAAAATGCACTTTGAAGATTTTGGAATTATATTAACATTATTACTCCTTTTTACCTCCTAGCTTCTGTTGTTATTATTGTTGTTTTCTAAAATCTACACATACCATGGTGGAGATTTGCATTTTGGAACTGGCTATTTCAACTTGCAGTCTCCTTTGTGCAGATGTTACCTTTGTGCAGATGAAGTTGAAATAAAAGTGCTTCTAATAGTTTCCAATTTTAAATACAACGTATAATTCTAAATATAAATTTACTATGCAGATTTGTAGGTACTCACTGAATTAAATTTTGGTGTGAGGGAGAAAATTAAAAAAAACCAAAATCACCTGCGTGTAATAACAGATCTATGTAAGTTTATAATGTGCAATATTTTCTGCATAGCTACTGGAGATGTAATACCATCATACGAGGAATACACCGTCTGTTGGCAGAAAGGAAAGAAGTACATGATACGATAAGGGCTATGGTAGGAGCAAGTTTAAGGTTTGTACTAGGAAGACTTGCTGGAATTTAAATTGAAGTTTAAAGAATGGTTAAAAGTTATATAGCTCTTGGGACTTCCCTGGCGGTCCAGTGGTTAAGACTCCGTGCTCCCAGTGCAGGGGGCATGGGTTCAATCCCTGGTCAGGAAACTGAGATTCTGAAAGCTGCACGGCACAACCAAAAAAAAAAAAACCCCCAAAACAAAATAATAATAATAAATAACAATTTAAAAGGTATATAGTTCTCATATCAGAACAACAGAACTTTCAAAGACCTCAATGTGAGGTATACTTGAAGAGTAAGAAAAAATTCCATATGACTGGAATAAAGTATGAATAGGCCTTTCTGGGGATCTGTATGTACTGGTGAGGAACTATCAACTCCTTTCCTCATTTCCCTTCCTTCCCAATACCTGGAAATAACTCAATTCTGGTAAAAGTTTTTTCTCTATCTCCTTAAGCCTCCAACATTTCCTCTCTCCTCTCAGACTCACCTGATATCTTTGTTATTTCATTGAGAAAATAGGAGAAATCAGATGAGAACTTTTTAGATTACTGCCCTCCCACCTCAATGCAAATCACCAAGTCAACCAACCTACCTACATACTCAACCACATATCTGTCCTTCTTCCTGTTAAAATGAAAGGGTCACGTGCCTAAGACAAATTCCTCTACTTAATGGCCTGGGTTTCAGCCCCTTACACATATTCCTGGACATCCATTTTGCAGTTGGCTTCACTCTTTCTCTCTGTGGTGGGTGTTTTTTTTTTTTCTTCTCTACTGTACTATTCACAACAGAATATAAATATTATGTGATGTCTCCCACCTCAAAAAAGAACGTCTTCTGACCCCAGAATCCACTCTAATCCACTCTAGTGCTCCACTTGTCTGATCCCATTTACAGACACACACACTTACATACATGTACACACACGCACACATTATCTCAAAGGTGGTCTATATTCATTATTTCACTTCATCTTCTCCCACTCTTTTTAAAACTCTTCCTAAATAAGCTTTGCTCCCATTACTCTGAAAATTCTTTTCTCAAAGCCATTAATGGACTCCATGTTGCCAAATTCAATGGTCTTTTATCCAGTCCTTAATAAACTCTTCAGCTTTTGATACATTTCATCACTACCTCCTTCTTGTTTTCTTTACTCAGCATCGAAGATATAATTTTCTTCTTTTTCTTCCTTTCTCAATGAATACTACTTTTTAGTCTCCTTTTCTGGTTCTTCCTCATTTTTCCAACCTCCAAATAATGGAGTGGCCCATTACCGAGTCTTCAGCTAGAATCTGTACCTATGTACTGCATCTAGAATTCAAGTCCTTCACTTCACTTCCATTTCTACAATCTTAGTCCAAACCACCATCACCTCTCACCTGATCTACTACTTTTGCTCTTGCTCTTTTCACTACATCCACAATGGACTTCTTCTATTTCAGCATGTGCCTACTTCCAGGCATTAGCTCTCTGTGTCTAAAATATTCCAACCTCGGTGTTTGGATATCACTTCTTTCACATGTCTGATCAAAAGTCACCATGTTAGAGAGATCATGATATAACATACTACCTAAAATCACAATTTTCTCCCCTCCCCTTTTCCCGCTTTATTTTCTTTCTAGCCCTTGTCTTGACTTGATTTTATTATTTGTTTGTTATTTTCCACCTTTCACTAGATTACAAAGCACCAAAAGAGCAGTCTTGGTTCTGTTTTCTGCTATATTCCCAGCGATTAGAATTCTGCCTAGAACAGAGTTGCCACTCAAAATTTCTTACTAAATTATTATCTAATAAAATTATTGTCTCACAAAATGGGATCTAGGGGAGGAGAAGATAATTTGGTACTCCAAAACAGGTGGGGCAAAAACAGAATAAAACTGAGAATGAAACAGCCTTTTGCATGCAGTTGTGTTTAATATGTTAGGATTCTAATAAGGTATTCAAAATTTCATAGTCTTTAGAAACTATTTTGGATTTACCTATTTTTCTTTTGCCAAACTTAGTTTGTCTTCATTTGCAGTAGGTATGGCAGATGGGACCTTTTTATTTTTGAAAATACATTCCTGATGGTAAAGTGTTTTAGGCATAAAATGTAACATCTTCAACACCTGTTTCCCTAAATCCACATCCTTTCCCCCAAAACACTTATAATCTCACCTTTCTGACATACACACACAGTTGTTTAAAAATGTTCTGAATCCCTTGATGACAAGATTTATGCACTCATGTTAAATCTCCTGAATCTTTACCTTCACCAGACAAGCATTGCTTCCTTTGTATTACAAAGAAAGGGTCGGTTGCATAATTTCATGTGTTTTAAAACAAGTCAAATTATTTCAGAACTTACGTTTAAAGATTAAAGTTGGAGTGAGCAAATTTAGGATATTAAAAACTAAATCCATTTCTTTAGGCCCAAACAGGGTTGCCACTAACATGCAAAGGTGGCAGGAGAGAGTTCAAAGAAAGGATCTAAGAGAGATATTTATGTTCTGACTGGAGCCCACGGCATATTTAGTTTTTGGATAGAAGCTTGATACCTGACAGTGATCATTTCCCTACCATCAATCAAGAGAATAAATTTATACTTTGTATCTTGAATCTCTTCCAAAGTTCACACTTAGAATTTCAAAGGCATCATGTGCTCAGGAAACATCCTTTAAGACTGGGGATAATGGGATGGAGAGACAAATAAATAGAAATGAGATGCAGAAGTAGTCAGAGCATAAATTATTTGGACCAGGGTACTTTTGACTACCTTCATTGGTTTTTTAAAATATATATATATATAAGCAGGTACATGCAGTTTTTTAAATAACAAAACCAATCAACTACTATACAGAAAAATTGCAAACTAGAAAAAATACATGTAAATTCAGCACCATGACATAAATACAGTTATTGTTTTAGGGTAATTATTCTAAATTTTATTTATTTCCCATGAATTTTAAAAGCTTGTATCATTTATGTTTCTTCTTATCATGCTAACGTCAGAATAATATATGAAAATGCCTTTCCGTGGATCACCTCTGCCTTTTTAGGACCTCTAGTCTCCTCAAATCCCTTCCCATCTTGTTTTGTTTTCCCCAGGAAGTGTTTCAAGTGTATGTATGAAATAGTCTTCTTGCTTCCATTTGACTTCTATCATTTTCTTCCTCACCAGTACTGGCTCATGATTTTGATACCTTCTGAGACCGCCTATGCCACTGTTCTTTTCATTCCCATGGGCTTCTGAAGCCTGCCTTAGGCACTAATAAGGCTGAGATGCTGCTGTGATGTCCTCTAAAAACACATCCCAGAGGAATGATTCCCTCTCACAGCTCAGAGAGCGTCTATTTCATATTCCAATGAGCAGCAATAGTACCTCTAGGTAGAGACGTAATGTCCTAGTCATCACCATTGCTGACACACTTTTCTAAATGTTAATGTGTCTTATGCTCCCAGTGCCTCACTAGAAGATTTCATAAATATTCCTGCTTTATAATAGCATCTTTCCATTTGGACTCAGGCACAAGCTTCCTCAGGATAAAATAATTGATGTTTCAAGGGACTTAGCCCCTCATGTAAATGAATTCGTGATAGGTCCAATATGGCAGTTCTGTTATCATGCATCGGGTTTCAGTATTTTATCATGTAATATAGAATAGATTTTCAAATTTAGGTCCTTGCTAAATATATTTATGATTATAGTATATTAGCCTGGTTGTTTTTACTTAACATTACATAATTAGCATCTTTCATGAGTCTGTATTTTAATGTAATATTCATAATTTTTATAGTTTAGTATATGTGTTTGAGAGAATTCAGTGCAAAAATAGGGGTATCTGATCCAAATAATCCTTTCTCCTTGCGTGTTAACATTATTTTGTGTGTATGGTAGAGGAAAAGAAATAAAATAATAAATGTTTTGGTGTTACTACTCCATAATGGAGTTAAATGATGTAGTAGTACAGCTAGAAACATGAGCCAGAATCTTTCCTTATCTTATTAGACTAGAAGTTCATGTTCTAAGTTTCTGACTCATGTCTTTAATATTCTCCATGTACCTCTCTCTTCAAGTACAATAACATGTTGTTTCAGTAAATCTTACGCATGACCTCCTTGTACAGTTTGTTCATTTCAACAAATATTTATTGAACTACATTATGCATTGAGCACTGTGTTAGATGTTGCAGGTACAAAGGAACAATAAGATAGGGTTCCTGCTCTGAGCCACGTGGCTCGTTTTCCCGGAAACTGTATATCCACATCCATCACTCCTATCTACTGACTTTTTTGCAGACAAGGGAAAAAATCTAATAGAAAATGAGAATAAAACCAGAAGGAATCAATTAAATATTCCTCAGGGAAACTTATTAGAATAGAAAAAAGATGAAGATCAAAAACATCAATAGCTTAAAATTTTACCTGAGTGCACCGCTATTTATCAATAGATTATTTTAATTTAAGATGCCTTTTTATACCAAATCTAAAATGCATGCAATAAATGCTTTTTAAAAAATATCTATTTAAACCAATGGAATAAATATTTTTTACTTGAAGTAAGAAGAGCCTTTTGAACTATCAAAGAGAGTTTCTGGAGCTTTCTATTAATCAGCGGAAGCATTTAAAGCCAGTATTGGTGGAGGCTGTGTTGGAGGGAGACAAGAGTAAGCTCACATTCACAGGATTTGTGTGCACTCTAGTAGAGGGAATACTGAATTTTCCCTTTGAAACAGAAGGAGTAAGGATTTGCATTTTTGACACTGATTCCTCATGCCAATAAATCCTAATGTTTTCTGTTTATGTATGTAAGACTCTTATTTAAAACAACAAAAACATTTAGTCAGCAAGGAACAGTTAGATGTATGTCATTACAATATATATATATATATATTCACCACAGCTTGGAGAATTAATTCTCGTTAGGATCAGCAAAGTCAAACTAAACAAACAGAGCCTGTCAACTGACTAACTCCTCAGGGAAGCAATCTCCACTAGATAGTGAATGTTTCAGGGATTATCAAAACCATTGTCGAGAAAGTGTGAACTTGTGCTTTCTTATGTCCAGAGGGATCATGAAATGTATAAAGATTAGGAAAGAGTAAATAATTAGATGATGCCTTTCCTAATTTTGCTTCATATACAATAACTAGTATTATCTATAAATCAATGAGCAACCTGAATATTAATGACCATCGATGTTCAAATATATTAGAAAGCAAATGACAAATAGTTATAAATATTGAATAATTAATTGTAGTTGTAACCTCTCACATAATGATACAGGCACATGTGTTCACAAAATACAACCTAGATGACTATTTCTTAAAACATGAATTATAAGAATAATGAGTAAAAACAAATATTTATATTCATATAAAAAATTTATTTTAATTTGATTTTTTTTTTCTTCTTGGGGAAAATAGCCTAGTTATAGAAACCAGAAATTATAGTTTTGTACCTAACGTATTGGGAGAATATGGGGAGCATGAAGATATTTCAGTGGATGCAAACACATGTAATTCAAAATTACACCAAAATTCAAATTGGGAATTAGAGACTAAGAATGGAGAATACTATGTGTGCATTTGTGTGTTCTTTGTTCTAATTCTTAATTTAGGTTGGTTATATTTCAAATTAATACAGTAAATATTTTTCAGTGGGAGCCATGATGTGGGTTAGGTCTCAGGGATCATGGAACGACTACCACATAGTTTTTGCCTGTAAGTAGCTTGCAGTCTAGTAATGGTACAAAGAAGCACATAATCATATACAGTTATCTCTTGGTATCTAGTATCTGAGGGGGACTGATTCTAGGTACTCCCCCCCCACACCTCCACAGATACCAAAATCTGCCAATGCTAAAATCCTTTATATAAAATGGTGTAGTATTTGCGTATGAGTTATGCACATCCTGTATACTTTAAATCATCTCTAGATTACTTATAATACCTAATACAATGTAAATGTTATGTAAATATATGCTGGTGAATGGCAAATCCAAGTTTTGCTTTTTGGAACTTTCTGTAATTTGTTTTCCAAATATCTTTGATCTGTAGTTGATTGAATCATGGAGGATGCTGAAACAGAATAGAAAGGTCTGACTGCAAAAGTAAAAACAAAATGAGCATCATAAAAGATTTTTAAAAAGAGGCGTTTTCCAGGGTAGAGCGGAATAGACTTCTGTCAGGAACAGTCAGGAAAAGCTTCATGGTGAAAGTGATGAAGGACAATTTAGTTTATACAGTAGGAGACAGTATTAGACTTAACTTCTATAAGCGAATTATCAGCTTATATATAATTTATAAGAAAGCACAGTACTAAAAAAGCGTAATATGGTGTGTAGAAGTATTTTCAAGATGAACAATACAAAATATTGTCCTTATTAAAGAGAGGAGAGAATACTTCCACTCTTTTACCTCCATCTCTGCCTATCCATGGCATGCCCTGGCAAGTTCCCATGGGGAGAGAAGATGTTAATCTTGTTGATCAGAATGTAAAACATTTTAATTGCTCCTCATTAGAATGAAAGCTCCTGATGAGGGCAGGGATTTTTGTAGGTTGTATTTACTGATATGTCTTTAAACCCTAGAACAGTGCCTGGTATATAATAGGTACTTATAAATATGTACTGAATGAATGAAAAGGCACTAACAATGGTGGCTATGATGCATTTTTAAGTGGTTGTTTACATCTATCACACTGTGTGCTCTTTGAAGGTAGGAACTACTTCTTAATTGACTTTTATAAACATATAGATGTGTTGAGAAATGTTTAATGCTTTGCAATGATTGGATGTCAGAAAAAAATATTAATGAGGAGCCCCACAAGCTACATGAAAAGGGCAAATGTCTTGGCATTTCAAATAGAATAAATTTAAGTAAACAAGCTATCAAACATTTAAAGGAAGTCAAATAGGTTTTGACCTTTTCAATTTCATCCATCCTTTAACCCAAAGGCATTATTAGACTTAAATTACAATGCTTGTATAAATGAATTTCAGTTGAACTAGTTATCTTTGTGAGAAAACAAAATGTATCCAGTGTCAGTTGATCTAACTATGTGGTAGAAAATAAGAATTTGTCACAAAGGAGAAGCTGATGATGCCAACTTATTGCTTTTGCTATTGCACGAAAAGACTTGAAAACACAATAAGTTGCACTTCCATGTGTTTATCTGGGAACACTGCAAAAGAAAAAAATCTAAGCAACACAAAAGGAATTTCACCTTTGCCATTTACAGGATGAAGCAAAGGATTTTGAAGAATTTCTTTCCCCAGATTTGTAGCAAAGATGTCTCTGGAAATTTGACCTTTAACAGATGACTATCCACTTCAAGCACTCTCCTTTTCTTACTTTCTTCTGAATTTACTTGCCAAACAGGAAAAGTAATTTCCATTACATTATGAACTGGTCATCCCCTCCCTTACTGCGTTTTCTCAGGGTCAACACAATCTTGAGCAGTAATGGATGCCTACTATAGTTGAGGTGGTAGAAGGACCTGCTCAAATTGAAATAAAACTCTATCTTAAAATTTATGCCTGAAGTTTAGTATCATTGATGGTTCTGGTAATCACATATAATGTGTAGAAAGCTATACAGATTACAAATCAGATACTTCCCACTAATATAAATTTTCTAAAACATCCCCTTTAGCCAAATTATTTGCATAATAAGTGGCAAGATAATATTTTCATGCTACGTGGCTTGCGCAATCTTGGTTCATGGGCCAGGGGTCAGGCCTGAGCTCCTGTGGTGGGAGCACTGAGTCTGAACCACTGGACTAACAGAGAACCTCAGACCCCAGGGAATATTATCAGAATGAAGTCTCCTGGAGGTCCTCATCTCAGCACCAAGACCCAGCTCTATCCAACTGCATGCAAACTCCAGTGCTGAAAGCCTCAGGTGAAACAACCAGTAAGACAGAAACTCAGTCCCACCCATCAAAAAAAAAAAAAAAAATGAGATGACAAAAAATGTGTTACAGATGAAGAAGCAAGGTAAAAAACTACAAGACAAAATAAATGAAGAGAAAATAGGCAATCTACCTGAAAAAGAATTCAGAGTAATGAGAGTAAAGATGATCCAAAATCTCAGAAATAGAATGGAGGCACGGATTAAGAAAATACAGGAAATGTTTCACAAAGACCTAGAAGAACTAAAGAACAAACAAACAGAGATGAACAACAGTAACTGAAATGAAAAGTACACTAGAAGGAATCAATAGCAGAAAAACTGAGGCAGAAGAATGGATAAGCGAGCTGGAAGATACAATGGTGGAAATAACTGCCAAGGAGCAGAATAAGAAAAAAGAATGAAAAGAATTGAGGACAGTCTCAGAGACCTCTGGGACAACATTAAATGCACCAACATTTGAATTATAGGGGTCCCAGAAGAAGAAGGGAAAAAGAAAGGGTCTGAGAAAATATTCAAAGAGATTATAGTCGAAAACTTCCCTAACATGGGAAAGGAAATAACCACCCAAGTCCAGGAAGCACAGAGAATACCATACAGGATAAACCCTAGGAGAAACACACCAAAACACATATTAATCAAACTAACAAAAATTAACATCAAAGAAAAAATATTAAAAACAGCAAGGGAAAAGCAACAAATAACATACAAGGAATCCCCATAAGGTTATCAGCTGATTTCTCAGCAGAACTCTGCAGGCCAGAAGGGAGTGGCAGGACATATTTAAAGTGATGAAAGGGAAAAACCTACAATCGAGATTACTCTACCAGCAAGGATCTCATTCAGATTTGACAGAGAAATACAAAGCTTTACAGACAAGCAAAAGCTAAGAGAATTCAGCAGCACCAGACCAGACCAGCTTTGCAACAAATGCTAAAGAATTTCTTTAGGCACGAAACACAAGAGAAGAAAAACACCTACAAAAACAATTAAGAAAATGGTAATAGGAACATACATATTGATAACTACCTTAAATGTAAATGGATTAAATGTTCCAACCAAAAGACACAGGCTCGCTGAATGGATACAAAAAGAAGACCCGTATATATGCTGTCTACAAGAGACCCACTTCAGACCTAGGGACACATACAGACTGAAAGTGAGGGGATGGAAAAAGATATTCCATGCAAATGGAAATCAAAAGAAAGCTGGAGTAGCAACACTAATACCAGATAAAATAGACTTTAAAATAAAGACTGTTACTAGAGATAAGGAAGGACACTACATAATGATCAAGGGATCAATCCAAGAAGAAGGTATAACAATTATAAAGATTTATGCACCCAACATAGTAGCACCTCAGTACATAAGGCAAATGCTAGCAGCCATAAAAGGGGAAATAGAGGGAGGGAGGGAGGTCCAAGAGGGAGGGGATATATGTATACATACAGTTGATTCACAACATTGTAAAGCAATTATACTCCAATTAAAAAAAAAATAATGCCTTTATGTTACTAAGTTACTGAAAAACCTCAGAATCTATATATTTGACTTCTGAACATGTGATACATGATTGAAAGTGTATTTATATATTTCTTATTTGAAATTCTATTAGATTTTCCCAACTCACATAAACTGTGGAATTTGTTATTTTCCTTTTAGTAACATTATAATAGTATTATTTTGCATTTGTGGGAATTTTTAGTTGACAGTGAATATACACACCAATTATATTATTTAATCCCAAACAAAAACCTTCTAACAAAGACAAAAGTTATAGGAAGTTAGGAAATTAAAGCTTAAAGGGGGTAAGTGACTTGCTAAAGTTTGCCAGTTTCAACAAGATGGTCTTACCTATCTGATTATTTTTCTTTGCGGAAAAATTTAAAGTTAAGAATTCTACATGTTTATTTAACAAATCAATATTAGCTCAATATTCATTCTTTTTCTGGTGCTTGACTAAGACAAAATTCACAAATAGGTTCAAAAAGTTTCTTCTCAAATAAACATAAGTTAACATAAGATGTATCACCAAATGCCTTACTCATGGTCAGATCTGGAAAGAAAGGCAGTAAGGCAGAGTATTTGAGCACACAGAGTCTGAGTCTTGGTTTGAACCCTGACTAGGCTACTGACTGTATGTCCTTGGACTATTTATTTTCTCTGCTCTTCAGGTTTTTTTCTTCATATGAATATGGTAAAAATTACACTTATTTCCAGGGGCTGTGGTGTGAATGAATGTAGTAAAACATGTACAAAGTTTAGAAGAGTGCCTACCTATTTGATATTTTAATCTAGTGAAAAGCCAAATAAAGAGTAGTCCCCTACTTATGGTATTCAGTCACTGAATATGTGTGTACATATTTATGTCTATCAAGGAGAAAAAAGAATTAATAATTGGCATCTGGATAAAGGGAGACAATGAGTTTCAATGTGAGAAGGTGAGAATTTTTTGGAATGTCACCATTCACTAATACAGAACACCTATGACTGACTCCTGTGGGATGTTCTTTGATGTTATGTAGAGAAACACTCCCTGATGCTACACAGCAGTCCATATGTGGCATTACCTATAACGATGGATAAATATCTAATAAACTCTAGAAAAACAGCTATAATCTGCCAGCAGTGGAGTAGGGACTCAGTGATACAACTGAGGGATCTCGGTTATTCTTTCTTACATTTTTAGATCTAGATTTACTCTGTTGTATCATACGTGGTGTAATCTTAGGAATTTTGCAAAACGAATGCCTTTGATGCTCAATGTGAATTAAGCATGTTTTAGAAAGAAAGCGCTATGTTGCAGGAAACAGTTTTCTCTGTAAGCCACTTATATGC
Organism: Neophocaena asiaeorientalis asiaeorientalis; assembly: GCF_003031525.2. Taxonomy (NCBI): domain Eukaryota; kingdom Metazoa; phylum Chordata; class Mammalia; order Artiodactyla; family Phocoenidae; genus Neophocaena; species Neophocaena asiaeorientalis. The sequence continues at coordinate 470,631 of NW_020173924.1, forward strand.
AAGTCTGTTTTCAAAGAGCTAAGTTTTTCTGATAACGTTTCAGTGCTTGCACCATAAGCAGCTAGGAATCTGGAAGCAAGCCAGGTGGTTAGTACTCAACACATTTAAAGCAAAACCAATATTGTAGGCTGGCAGACACTTTGATGTTAATGGCACATTAGATTACTCCTCAGACTTTTATTACAAGGACTCCAAAGGTGCAGCCTTTGATAGCTGACAGTCTTGCTGTGTTTCAAGGAGTGCAACCTTTAATCTCCCTCTGAGCTGTTAGGTTTCACAGTTGTATCACCACGCCCTTGAAGGTTTGCTGGTGAATTCCAGGACAATTTCTTTGTGCTATGACTAGAACGAAGGGTGAATTAAGCATCCTTGATAATGGCAAAGCAGAGAATTGCAATTTCATTTATTTTATAGTTTCTTCTTTTTATTATGATTAGAAATTCCCTTTCTAAGCATGTATGGTATGAGCATCTAACAATATTCATAAATTTTGTTTAAATGACTCAAAAAAATAACTGATTTTTTTCCTTTGGAACTATATATAATCTTTCATAACAAGTTTTCTCTGTGAAATGAAATTATAGTAAGTATATGTATAAATTATATTTCTAGCATTTTTTACTATCAAAATCAGTTAAAGACAACTCAGCTATGTTCTTTTTATTCCATTATGACTTCAAGAGTTTATGATTTATTTTCTAATATATATAGGTTTATCAGAAGTATTTTGTAATTCATTAAGCGCTCTTATCTGAAACTGGATATGCTACTGTCACTTGATAATAATCATTTATTTGCTGTATTAAAAGTAATATATGTCATCATGGTAGGAATCGTAAAAACAATAAAAAGCCATGAATGTCAACTAAGATGAAAATTTCTTATATAATACATACAATTCACTTTGAAAAATCATCTAGTTTAGTTTGTCATAGAAATCTGTACAGTTATGAATTATGTACCTATGAAATATGTACATATATGTATATATATGAATTCTAAAGATAATCTGAAAATAATATATTTAAGTAGAACTATTTTAAATAGAAAGTGATATAACCTCATCCTACTGTTGGGTGAGGTAATCAACAGGATGTGTCTGCTGGTTGACCCATGAGCTGGACCCAGACAATCAGAGGTTCCTCACCCCCACCCCTGTCCCTGGAATGAGTGTTCTTGCATTCCCTGTACTAGAAACTGCCCAAGGACATAGCCTTGAGATAGCAATGTGGTTTTGAGACCACCTGGATGGCATACATGACTGAACCCAGTTAGGGCCTCTATATAAACTTTTAACTTTCTGGTGGGTGGCCGTGGAGATCTATTCATCTTGGGGCTGCCCAAGATAAGCCTTGCAAGTAAGTTGCCTTGTTTATTAAAACTGCCACCTACCAACCTAGAATTGTTTGCCTCTTTCTTCAGTCTCTCCATGCCCTCTGTGTACAGGGGCAATTTGCAAACCAACAATCGTCGAGCTGCCCAGGAGAACAAAGGAATGAGTATTGGGAAAGAGGCAGCCACAGGGGAAATCTTGAGTTGGTCACTGACCTCTCTGTTATGGGGGGTGGCCCATATACTAGATGCTTGTGGACCACTGCATGAGTACAGGATGCCCCTGGAACTAGCTGCTTTAATGTGCTTGCTTGAGAAACTGTACATTGTGCACTGTGGCAAAAAAGGAAAACTAATGACTGTTGCAGGGGTTGGCCTTCACTGCATGTAGTTCGGCCAGCTACCAATGCCCAACTAGAGGCTGAAGCTTGAATTGGAAAGTTGGAATAAAAACTGAAGTTATAGAAGGATATGCAGGTGTCCTCCACTCTGTTAGCTTCAGGGCTAGCAGACGAGATAGGAGAGCAGAATAATAAGTTGGAGACCTGGAAATTTACACACGGTTGAAGTTTAAGATTCACGCACTTATGACCGAAGTAGGACATTAAAATGTAGAATCCCTGGGGAAGTAAGGAGAGTGAAGGGGAGGAGATTGTGGTGATTGATAATGAAATAAACAGAATGGCCCATTCCATCCAACCCTTAATACAAAGAAAAATTTTAAACTGTGATTACCCTAGATTTCTGATAATAAAAAAATATGCCCCAAAACTCCAACAAGAAAACTTTCATTCTTTCTCTGTCTCTTGAAGTTGTAAATCTTATCATATCTGTGAATTGTAAACACTGCCTACTTGAGATTGAAAAAAAAAAGGGCGGGGGGATAGGTTTTTTAAAATACAGACTGTTATAAAATTCTGTGTTTTGTCAAAATAATTTCCTATGTTTCATGTTGTCGTTATCAGGTCTTTGATTACTTAAGAAAACAGTCTTCTCTAGTAAAAGAGCTAAGCTTTTTATATAACTCTCTATGTTTGCCTTTAAAGTCTTCAATTGTCTTTTTGGTTAAATGGATAACTAAATAGTGTTTCCTAATAATCTATGATCTCATTTAATCAAGTATTTTAAATCATTTGATCTTTTTAACAAACTTCCCCAAAATAAGATTCTAAATGAAGTCTTACTGACCTTGAACTAACTTTGGGATTTTGCAGCAGGCCCCTGGAGCATCTCAAAAGATGTGTTCTCTCTCCTTATAAAAGAGAGATTATCAAACTAAGTAGGCTTATTTAATATGTTAACTTACATGGTAAACATTGCCAAATAAGAATAATGCCAAACTTTCTTTATAATATATTTATAGGACATTCCAAAAAATCTAGTCTGTCCTGGTATAACGTTATCAGTCATAATTTTAAAGTGTAGGTCATAGAAATAACCGAATTTCCTTGTCAACTGCGTTATAATGGACTCTCATGAGATCTTTAACCATGGCTATTTTTAAGTCTTTTATCATTTACAGACAATTATTGTTTTACTCTGATAATGTGTTCCTACAAGAGTGCTTCATCTTTGAGAAGATTCCTGGAAAAGACCCTGATAAGTTTCTAAAAACTAAGGTCACGTGAAAGTGGCAGCATTGGACTTTTCGATTGCTTCCCCAGGGCTACCTACAATATGTCGTGGGATGGTTACTCAAGATCTGTCCTTGTTCTCCCTCCCCACATCAATAAAATAGGCTCAGGACACTGATGATATAATGCTAACAAGTGAAGACTTGCCTCTGCAGCAGGTCACTTTGTAAAAACATCTGAGAGGGAGAGGATGGGTGGTGAACCCACAGAAAATTCAAGGCCCAGGCATAGCCAGAAGTTTTGGGAGTTGTTTAGTTGGATAAGACACACTGTGTCCCAGAATCTGTAATTGATAAGATTCAAGTCTATCCAACCCCTAAATATGTGACAGAGGTACAAGAGTTTGTAGAGATTTTGGGGTTTTGAAGGACTTTTGTTTTCCATTTGGCACAGTGCCTCCATTCCTTACACCAACTGGTAAAGAAAGGGCACATATGGGACTGGGGATCAAAACAAGCTGCCTCTGAGAAGGCAAAAATACTAGTGAAGCTCTGAGCATCTCCCATGCAGCACAACCATTTGATTTAGATATGTCCGTGACTCCAGATGGTATGGGTGGGACACTGTGACAGAGACAACAAAAGGAGTGAGTACCCCTAAGATTTTGGTCTCAGGTCTGGTAGGGGACAAAACCCAATATATCCCCATAGAGCAACAGCTTCTAGCAGTGGACACAGAATTCCTCCGTAGAGCCTCTCACAAAGGAACAGCCTAGCATGGTAAGAACTTTCCTTCCTATCAAGGGGTGAGTTAAGAATATGTTCCACTGACTCACCTCTGCCATGGCTCAAACTACCACATTGGCTAAGTGGCCTACGTGCAGCACGGGAGCACTCTGTCCACCAGCCCACTGTCTCTAAAACTGCAGGTGCTACTAGGCCCTGAAGAGTATGTAGATCCTCCAAATACTCCCACCCCTATTCCTATGGCAGCCCCTGTGGCCTGTAGAGAGGGAGCGGGGGGAATTCCCTCTGATGTTTGGCATACAGACGCCTGGGAAAAAAAGGAGCCACCACAGCCAATGGGCTGAATGCAGAGCAGGTTGGCTGGTAATCACTAATGAGCTCTGGCTGTTAACCCTTTGTACTGACAGTTGAGCTGTTCTAAAAGGGTTAACCCTATGGCTCAGATAATGGAAAGCTGAGGGGTGGATGATCATGAATAAGCCCTTGTGGGGTCAAGATATGCGGAAAGACATTTGGTTTCACCTGCAAGAGCCCAACACAGTCCTCACTGTCGTCCACATTCCGGCTCATGAAGCACTGACACCCCCTGGCAATCAGGAAGCTGATGTCCTAGCCTGGGAATGAACTTTAGCAACTGACACATCAGTAGATACAGCAGATTGAGAGCATAGGAGGAGTGTCCACTGTAGTGCCTCCATAGGATGGTGTGTTGCCAAGGATGCCAGATTGCCCTTAAGATACAGTATCTTGGTTAATGCAGTATCAGCATGTCCTGTGTGTTCTAAATACCACCCAAGATAACTGTCAAAAGAGTCTGGTGCCATCCACTGGAGTTCCCAACTGATGAGGGACTGGCAAATTGAATATATTGGCCTCTTTCCTCTGAGTGTTCTAAACATGCTCTGGTTTGTGTAGACACTGTATCTAGCCTAACCCAAGCTTTCCCCTGTTGCCACACAAACCAGGCTACCACCATTAGGAGACTAGAAGAGCTGAGTACCATGTACAGAAAGCTTCATCAAATAGACAGTAATCTGGGGTCACATTTCAGAGCTCATAATACGCAAAACTGGGCAGAACAACATGACATGGAGGTTCCATCTCCCCTATAATTTTCAAGCAGCAGGGCTAATGGAAAGAAAAAGTGGAATATTAAAGCAGCAGATTAAATTACTAACAGGTAAAACCACCTTGGCCGGGTGGACTAAACTACCGCCCCAGCCTTTAATACATTTGAATGATCAACCAGTGGACCTGTTGCCCCATATACCAGACTGGGGACCCTGGCCGAAACATCCAATACCATAAAGGTACAGAAATCCCCAAAAAACAGCCACTGTCCTGACTCTTACCATGGATCAATGTGTTATGTTGTTGAGAACACCAAGCCCCATCATGCCTGAGAGAGAATTATCCACTGAAATTTACGAGATGTCGCACCAGAACAGGTGAGTTACTTTGTACCACTGGGTGAGAGGAAACGGCTCCATATCCACTGCTGCAAGCCAGACCTGTTAAAATGCATTATACTTGAAACGGAACATGAACTATTGAAGGAGGGGAGAAAATGGGGGTCCTGGTCTGGCATATCCCACCCCCATTCCATCATCTCACACCAACACTACTGCCTCCACCGACCAACATGTATAACATGCAAACGAGGTCAAGTTCCTAAAGCCGCCAACCTCCTTTTCTTCAAGGCCAGGTGGACACATTCTGTTTTCCACTGGTACAATCATTTGGCCACTATCTTTGTCCCCTCCACTGGCCTGGAAGATATTACAGCACACATGGAAGCCTTTACTAAATTCCTCCAACAAGCCTCAAGTGATAGCCAACAAAGCCTGTCCATACTGAATACTAAAATGTCTCTAATAAAAAAAGCTTTCCTCCAAAATAAAATGGCCTTGGACATTACTACTACCCGGCAAGGATACGCCTGCACCATTATTCAAAGAGAACGTTGTATGTTCATACCTAATAAGTCAGTCAATGTGTCATCTTTATTAAATCACATAAAAACACAAGTAAATGCCCTGAGTGATCTGACCACCACCTAAGGGACTTAGTAAATCAGTGGTTTGGGTCATGGGGCTTTTGGTGAAAAACAAATTGTTACTGATTTTGAAAATCACTATCTCAATGGGCTTTCTCTTACATGTGTCTATGCTGTTGCTGTGGCATCTGCCTCCAATACAGCCAGATAGTTGCCCAAACTAAGCTACCTCCATACTAGTAAAAGCCCTTGCTGGCAGCTCAGGGCACAGTGCAGAAGAGAGGCCATCTGAAATTGTAAAAGCTGGTCACGAGGGGTAAAGTATTGTAGGAGGTAATCAAGAGGACGTGACTGCCAGTTGGCTCGAAGATGGACCCAGACGATCAGAGGCTCCTCATTCCCCCAGCCCCCAGCCTTGGAGTGTGCATTCACTTTCCTTCCCCACACTAGAAGCTGCCCAAGATGCAGTCTTGAGAGTACTGTGGCATTGAGACCATTCGGATGGACTGAACCCAGTTAAGCCTTCTATATAAACTTTTAAGATATTAGCAGGTCGGTGAGATATTAGCAGATCTACTAGTCTGATGGCTGCCCAAGACAAGCCTTGTACGTAAGCACCCTTGCTTATTAAAGCTGCCACCTGCAATCTGGAGTGGTCTGCCTCTTTCTTCAGTCTCTCCTTGCCCTCTGTGTACCAGGGCCAATTTACAAGCCAACACTGACACTGATATAGAAACATCATTTTGGGGAAAAAATTACAAGCAAAGAAAGCTAAGGATGTGAACTGATTTTCACAAAGTGATAGGCAACCCAAGATTAATAGACCCAGTCCTTTTACGGCTTCATGTGGATGTTCACTGAAGAATGACTGCACGCCTAACATTGCACTTTGCATGCACACTTAAGGGAAACTTGCCATCAAGTACGAATCACTCTGCTGAGTCAGCATGACGCTGTGGTTTAAGTATCGTTCTAAATGCAAAATAGGTACCAGTCTGTGTCTGATAAACAGTACATGTAAAGTCCCAGTTTGTGCTGACAGTTCTTGGGTACATAAGTCAGAATTCTTGACAACACAAACATCAGTCCAGAGCTCTTGGCCAACACCCGCTGTCCGCCTACTTAGTGCCCTCTCTTTCTCCCTTCACGTTAGTTGCTTGAGTTTTGTCTCCCCTAATTTACTTCTAATTCATTCCTAAACCCATGCTAATTTGTATTCTTCCCACACTACTCCACTGAATCTGCTATTCTCAAGGTCACCAGTGACCTCCTTTTTGCTAAAACTGACGGACACTTCCCAGTTTGTTTGTTTGTTATTTTTTCCCTCACGTGAACTGGTACTACATTGACACTATTGCCTCCTCCCACCTTCATGAAATATTTCTTTCTCTTAACTCTTTTTATATTACTTTTCTCTTAGCTCTTTGTCTCCTTATTTGGGCTCTTTATTTCCTTCTGCCTTTCCTAAGTGTTGATATTTTCCAAAGACCAGTCCTTAGTTCTTTTCTGCTTAAAAAAGGCCTCTTCTCACATTGCTGTGATATTTCATCTGTTTCCATAGGTTTATTTATAACCTTATGATTCCCAAGACAGCTCTTTCTCATGAACTTCAGCTCACTGGAATAATGCATGTTCTTTTGACCCTCGTTGCTCAAATTCATCTACTGCCCTTCTTCCCCATGCCATGAGCCACATGCCACAGAGGTTCACGCCATATCATCTGTCTCCTCAATAACTCTTAACATACACTTGACTGACATCTATGTTCGAAAGTTGTCTACTTCCATTTCGTCAACAGAAAATCAAACAGGATTTTTTTCCCTAAAATATAAACATATGTCTGTCAATCCTTTAATATAACTGAAACTCTCCAGCGACTGCCTCCTTCATATGGGTAACAGCACAAAGTTCACACAAGGCTTTACAAGGTTCATTTTTGTAATATTCCCTCTCCTCCTTGCCAACTTCTCCAGCCTCACTTTTCCCCTGCCTCCTTGCTCCCAGCCTCTGTTGCTGAACTATACAATGTACTGGCAGAAGGCAAGCAAACTCCTTAGTTGGTAAACCATCTCTAGAAATTATTTATCAAGATAACCAGAGCTTCTTAGACTCATGGCTACAGAATGGATTTGCTCATATTAAGCCACACACTTCTGTTACTTCTAGCAATCAACTTTCACATTCTTTGAAGCTGAATTTGAGATGGTCTTCTGCCAATACATTGCATAGTGAAGTAATACTAAAGTCTGAACATATAGGAGATATGTTGAGCTATCTGAAAAGAATAATCCATGATCGAAGGAAGTTTAATTGTCTTGAGTGTTGCTTTGTTCTATTTTATACATTTTCATTAATTTCCTTGTTTATTTTGCTACAATATTTGATGTTTTCTATTATAATCTTCAAATTTACCAAAACATAAAAAAGGCATTACCATGCAAATGTGGGCACATGCATTCTCCACTGTTAGAGAGTTTATTTGAATTCAGCGTACATGGTTTCAGGGTCAGCAGTTACAAAGCTGTTGCTGAAGGGACAGTTCTAATTGTGCCAGAAGATTTGGGCAGCATAGGTATAGCTTTGTGGCAGATCTAAACTTGTATCATATGCCATCCTCAAATTCTTAAGCCTTTATACTTAATAATCAATATTCCATCCAGCACAATAATAAATCATAGAATTTGTTATGGTTACAATTAAGGCGTACTTTTCAGTTACAAAAAGAATGAAAAGGTTACTGGAGAGGTGATGTGATTTAATGAAAAGGCCATTGAACAAGAAGGAAAGGCTCTCAAGTAAGAAATAAATGTGAAAGGCTTTGAAGAAAGATAAAGTATTATGCAAACATAGTATTAGTATTAAAAATCTAAAATGGGGGCTTCCCTGGTAGTGCAGTGGTTGAGAATCTGCCTGCTAATGCAGGGGACACGGGTTCGAGCCCTGGTCTGGGAGGATCCCACATGCCGCGGAGCAACTGGGCCTGTGAGCCACAACTACTGAGCCTGCACGTCTGGAGCCTGTGCTCCGCAACAAGAGGCTGCAATAGTGAGAGGCCCGCGCACCGTGATGAAGAGTGGCCCCCGCTTGCCACAACTAGAGAAAGCCCTTGCACAGAAACGAAGACCCAACACAGCAAAAATAAATAAATTAATTAATAAACTCCTATCCCCAACATATTCTTTAAAAAAAAAAGTCTAAAATGTTCATTTCTAGCAGATCTCATGTGTTCTGGGGCTATCGGGATAACATTCAAAAAGTGTTCAATACAGGCAGCAATATATGGTACTGTGGGAAACACTAAGTCCCAGATTTCAACTTCAAACTTGGAATATATTGCTTTTGTGATCTTAACGTTGACCCTTAATATCCTTTCTACACAGTCTTTTAACTTTGTCTTTATGTAGTGGTATTCTGCTGATGTTCTTGTCTTTTTCCTTTAGGAAATGTCCCACAGTAACCGCGCTATTAAAACTGGACGTGTTCCAAAAGAGTTGTCAGAGACCATGGCAAACTTTGATTCAACCTCAGTGGAATAACTGCAAGGTAACTGTCCCAAAGTCATCACTTTCTGGATGCCTCAATAAATCTGGCCTTGATAACACGAAAATGTTCCTTCTTGGGAGCCTGTGGAGGAAGGAACATGACTACATTTGCTGTAAAATACCAAATTACACAGAAACTTCAGAGAGCAGGTGAAAGTCTTCAGAAGTTAATATAAGAAGGCTTACATGTCTTTTCTTTCCTTTTTCTCTTCCCTTTCTTTCTTCTTTCCTTCCTTCCTTCCTTCCTGCTACACTTGAGCATGTTTCAAAGAAGTATGTTTTACAACTGACATTAATAATGTTATCTGTTTGTATTTATTTCATCCCCTTTCCAATCGAAGTTCACGAATCACCATAAAAATGATCTAATTAATCCTTAGAACACCCTTATGTGGAAAGCAGTGGAGAAAATGTTACTTACTCTCTTACAAAGTGAGAAAAATAAAGTATAAATGCTTCAGGTGAGGTGCAGTTAAGACAGTGGGAGAGGGCTTCCCTGGTGGTGCAGTGGTTGGGAGTCCGCCTGCTGATGCAGGGGACACGGGTTCGTGCCCCGGTCTGGGAGGATCCCACGTGCCGCAGAGTGGCTGGGCCCGTGAGCCATGGCCGCTGAGCCTGCGCATCCGGAGCCTATGCTCCACAACGGGAGAGGCCACAACAGTGAGAGGCCCGCGCACCGCAAAAAAACCCCAAAAAACAAAAACCAACAAACAGTGGGAGATCCAGGTGTACTACTAAGGTTTTGTACTTCTTTCCCCCTTATTTCATTTTAATAATAGCATCTTAGTTCTCTTGCCTTTTTTCACTGATTAAAAGACCTTGTCCCTCTCTCTCCAAGTAGAACATGAGTTACTTGAGGGCATGAAATTCAAAATACAGATTTTTCATTATATTTCTAGGGCCTAGACTCATGTACATAGAGATTAATATGTATTAAATTGAATTAAATTAAACTATCATTGTTTTTCATTTTAAAGGTACATGCATTTTTAAATTCAAACATTACAAAAGGGTTATACAATTAAAAGTAGGTCTCTCCCATGCAGATACACAGTCCCTGACCCAGAAGCAAATGCCAATAACATTTTCTTGTCGTATGATCTTTCCATATTAATGAATGAGTGTATGTCTTAGTGTTTGTATTCATATTTGAACAGTTTGAACAAGTGAGAGAGCAAATAAATACAGTGTACTAGATTTTTTTTTTTAACTTAACAATATATATTGGATAACTCTTTCTGTAAACTTTTCATTTGGAAATCACTTCAAATTTGTATTTTAAAAAAGTAGCAGGAATAAAAATAGTATAAAGAACATCAATATACTCTTAACCTAAGTTCAAATATTACTAACATTTTACCCTGATTATCATTTGTTTAATCTTTTTTCTCCCTCCCTTTCCCTTTCTCTCACTCTTTCTCTCCCTCTTTCTCCCTCTCTCATCATTTGAAGGAAGTTGCACATACCATGGCCTTTTACTCCTAAAAATGTTGATCTTTAATTCCTAAGAATAATGACATTCTCTTACATAACCACAGTACAACTCTCAAATTAAGTAAATTTAATGTTGATATAATACTTTATAATAATACGTGACCACATTCCAAGTTTGTCCATTGACCAAAAAATATTCTTTAGAGAATTTTTACTTCTACAATATAGCACTGAGTCTAGGTTGAGGTATTGATCATTTAGTTATTATATCTCTTCTGCTGCTTTTATTTTTTTAATTTTTAAATTTTATTTTATTTAATTTTTTATACAGCAGGTGCTTATTATTCATTTTATACATATTAGTGTATATATGTCAATCCCAATCTCCCAATTCATCACACCACCACCACCTCACCACTGCTTTGCCCCCTTGGTGTCCATATGCTTGTTCTCTACATCTGTGTCTCTATTTCTGCCCTGCAAACTGGTTCATCTGTACCGTTTTTCTAGGTTCCACATAATATGCGTTAATATACGATATTTGTTTTTCTCTTTCTGACTTACTTCACTCTGTATGACAATCTCTAGATCCATCCATGTCTCTACAAATGACCCAATTTGTTCTTTTTTATACTTCTGCTTCTTTTTATCTGAGTCATAGCAGAGCCTTTCTTTGACTCTGATGACATTAGTAATTTTGAGGAATAAAAACCTCCTTGTCCCTTCTTTAATTGAATGTTCCTCATTTTGGATTTGTCTGTTGTTTCCTGATTAGTTTTAGATTAATGATCCCAGGTAAAAATAGTACACAGGTAAATTTATTCTTCTCCGGGAATCAAATCTGGGGATGCGTAATAGCCATCTGTCTTTCACTGGTGATGATAATTTTGAAAATTAAAACAACAGTCAAGGGCTTCCCTGGTGGCGCAGTGGTTGAGAGCCCGCTTGCCGATGCAGGGGACACAGGTTCGTGCCCCGGTCCGGGAAGATCCCACATGCGGCGGAGCAGCTGGGCCCGTGAGCCATGGCCCATGAGCCTGCGCGTCCAGAGCCTGTGCTCCGCAACGGGAAAGGCCACAACAGTGAGAGGCCCACGCACCGCAAAAAAAAAAAGAACACTACTGGGGCTTCCCTGGTGGTGCAGTGGTTGAGAGTCCGCCTGCCGATGCAGGGGACACGGGTTCGTGCCCCGGTCCGGGAGGATCCCACGTGCCGCAGAGTGGCTGGGCCCGTGAGCCATGGCCGCTGAGCCTGCGCGTCTGGAGCCTGTGCTCTGCAACGGGAGAGGCCGCAACTGTGAGAGGCCCGCGTACCGCAAAAAACAAACAAAAAAAAACAGTCAAGGTGTTGCGTGATTTTCCACTGTAATGATTCTTTTTGTTCTCCCTTGCAACTCATAAGCAGTCTCTAGGAGCGAAACTATACAGATGTCCTGCTCCACATCAAAAATTCCCGCTTAGATGCAGCATCTATTTGTGACTTGCTTGATCCAATCTTTACTATTTTGGAAGCAAAATGACAATTTTCCAACTTTCACTCTCTCTCTCCATTTACCAGTTGGTCCTCTGCATTCTAACATAAATAAGAACTATACCTTCTCCCCCATTTATTTATTTATTATCTATGTATTATTGATGTGGACTCATGAATTCCTACTTTGTTCAATAGCTTATAATTTATTACTGTGCTTAGTTATTTTGGTCCTCACATTTTCCCAGACTGGGTCAAGATTTTAATCATGAAAGTCTAGGAAGACCGCCCCCCACACCCCCTCAAGAGCAGAGCTGTCCTTCTAAGAGGACAAGGCAACTAAAATCAGCCAATGAAGCTTCAGTGGCAGTTGAGCCAGGGCTGGCCTCAGATCCTAGACCTGCTTGACTGCTGTATGTGAGAAAGCATTCTACAAAGTGTCAACCAAATGCCAAGTGAATCTCCCCCAGTCCTAACTGCAGGTGGTTCACCACATGGCCAACCAGCCTGTTCTGACAGTGCCGACAAGCCTTTCGCTTCAGTCTGACTAATTGTCTGGCTTGGTCCTACCTGAACCTGCTTGGTCAAACCAGCCCTCCTTTCGTCGGAGACTGAGGGACAGGAGGAAACTGAGAAGAGATTACTCATGTTACTGAAGGTGGCCTCCCAGTGTCTCAGAAATTATCCCCGCTCCACTGCCCACCCTATTCTTTTTTACTAGCCCATCAAATCGCCCAGGTATCTCCTTTTGACTGAGTCTTTTGCAGCTTCCTGAGACCCTAGGAAGAGCAAAACTCTGATTGAAATCTGAGTTTTCCCCAGGGCTTCAGCTGTGTTTGGGCCTGTTCCCCTTTACTCTGTGAATAGTCCAAGGTGGTCATAGCAATGCACCCACTCAGTTGAACTTCAGAGAACATGTGGCAAAACCCCTCTAGTTGCAGGAGCCTGCAAGACAAATGCAAAGAACACAGCAGTCCTTTCCAGCTCAGTGGCCCAAAAGCTGTCTTTGCCAACCACTGATGCTACTTCAGGTTCAGTCTCTCTTTTCACCTGAAATTGCATCACTTCTCTCATTTAAATGACTGAGTGAAGCCCTCATGGTCCTCTCAGATTCTCAAATGTTGGTACCTTTTTCACTGTTTCTCCTCCTGCGTGTTCCACAGGTACTGACTTCTTTTTTAATCCTGTAGTTTCTGTATATCAGGATATTTGACTTTGGACTAGAAGTTTCAAGAGCCTTTACTGATTTGGTTTGATTGTCAGGGAAAGAACTTTAGAATAAAATATTAGGGTATTTTGAGGCATATAGAAAGGATAAAAGGAGAGGAAAAGTGGCGGGGGGGAGCTGCTGAAAATCTAGCTGTGTCAACAAATCCCATCTGTAAAACAGCCCCTTAGCAATGGCTCGTGAAAGGCAGTAACGCCCGCTCACCACTTCCACACACACACATACACACACCCTTCCCAGATCCTTAGGGTTTTTGCTGGCCTCTCAGAGCTTTCAGCAATACAGGGGTGGGGGTGGCGGTGTGTATGGACTGATTCTAGCTGCTAAAGGGGCCCAGGAACGGGAAGCCTCTCAGGTACTTTCCCTTATTAAGCAGAAGAACAACCATGGTGGCCCCAAGCGATGATATCGGCAATGTGACTCTCAATTGCCCTCCTCTTGATAATGGGTTGAAACTAGGAGTCCCTAATCCAAAATGTCTAATGACAGTCAAGCACCACAGCCTTTGCCCCAGTTCCCCAAACCCACAATAAGTACACGTGGCTACAGTTTTTCCTTGTTGAGAAGTTGGCAGGAGGCAACTGGCCATATTTCTGGCTCCAGCGATCACTTTCCCTTGGTTACTGATCCACCCTCCTCCCTCAAAATTAGCTCTTCCCTGTGAGCTCTGCCACTTGCAAGTTTAGAGAGTTTTGTAGAAAGTCTTTACAAATGCTTAGGCGGTGGCATCTGAACAGTCACGTAGAGGTCTGAGAATATTCTGTGATTGCATCCTGTGGTAGGCACATCCTAAGGCGACCCTCAGTGAGTCCGATCCTTCTGTAATTCCCTCCCCTTGAGTATGGGCATAACCTGTGACTCACTCATAGCCAAAAGAATATGGCAAAAGTGATGGGAAGTTACTCCCACAATTATACTGTCACTTAAGACTCCATCTTGGCAGACTCGAGCAAAGACTCCCCTGCTGGCTTTGGAAAACTAAGCCGCCATGTTGAGAGAGCCCCCTGGCAAGGAACTGAGGCAGCTGTAGGAGCTGAGAGCAGCCCCCAGCTGACAGCCAGCAAGAAAATAGGGACCTCAGGGGCTTCCCTGGTGGTGGAGTAGTTGAGAATCTGCCTGCTAATGCAGGGGACACGGGTTCGAGCCCTGGTCTGGGAGGATCCCACATGCCACGGAGCAACTAGGCCCATGAGCCACAACTACTGAGCCTGCGCGTCTGTAGCCTGTGCTCTGCAAAAAGAGAGGCCGCGACAGTTTAAGGCCCGTGCACTGCGATGAAGAGTGGCCCCCGCTTGCCACAGCTAGAGAAAGCCCTTGCATAGAAACAAAGACCCAACACAACAAAAATAAAGAAAGAAAGAAAATAGGGACCTCAGTTCTACAGCCACAAGGAACAGAATTCTGCCAACCACTACACGGGCCTGAAAGAGAACCCAAACTCCAGAAAGGCACATGGCTACACCTTTACTGCAGCCTCTTGAGACTCCAAGAAAAAGATCTTTCTAAGCAGTGCCTGTATCATTGACCCATTGAAACCGTGCAATCATGTCTATTGTTTTAAGCATCTAAGTTTGTGGTAATTTGTCACACAGCAAGAGAAAACTAATATATTCCCCAGGGCAGTAAGAACATCTCCCAAGGAGAAGAAAAGAGGGACTAGAGTCTAGCCTAGCCCCTGTGACTTCTATTTGCAGCTCGTCAGGCCCCTGCATTCTTCAAGTTCCCAAACTGGTTCCAGCAGGTAGCACTGCTGGTGGAGTTTATTTATCGTTTTTTTCACAGCGACAAATTAAGTCAATAAAAATAAAAGAAATGTAAGAGAAGAGCTTCTGAATATTCAGGAGAGCAGTGGGCTGCATAAGGCGTGCCCACATGACCACAAGCAGAAGCACCCATACGGTACCTCCCAGAATACTTTGCTTTGCCTGATGCTGGGCTGTCCTTCACTGACCGGTCTTCAGGCATGTTTACACCAACCAGAAAGGGGAAGATGGTGACCCATACAGCAGCTTTCGGGCTGTGCACAATATCTCAAGATGAAAGCTGTTCCTATCAATGCTGTGTGGCAGAAGAGGGACAGGGATTAACAGAGAAGTGAGTTCCACTGCCACCCTCTGAAGCACCTCAGACCTAGTTCTGCTCTCCAATTACCAGCCCCCAAATTAAGCTGTAACAGAAAACTCCTTTCAGATTATGGCTCTCCAAAGGGATCTAAGTCTAGGGTCTCTCACCATCTATTCATTTAATCACCATTTAATGATCTTCTACTCTATGTGAGCACTGCTGATACAGCAGCGGATAAAAGACATGAAATCCCAAAACATATGGAGTTTTGAGTCTAAAGGGAGATATAGAGAAGAAAATGGCAATTAAACTATATGATAGGAAAAGTACAGGTGCTGTCTGAGCACAAAAGAGGGACGCCTCCCCACTGCAAAGTGGTCTTAAGGAATCCCTATACGCCACCAGCAATGACATCTGAACCGAGACGTGAGAGATGAAGAGCAATTGACAACACAGAGTGCTCCAAGCAGAGGGAATATGTAACTAACACCCAGAGGAGAGTTTGAGGAGCAGCGGAACTGAAGCATAGAGTTTGTAGGTTAGTCATAATAATAAGGTGCAGCAGTTATCCAGCATGTACTGGATACTACTGTTATGCTAAATGAATGGTATATATCATCTCATTTGATTCTCATAGCATCCCTCAGATGAGACAACTGAGATGAAGAAAGGTTATGTGCTTTGCCCATCATGGTACTGCCGGTAAACGGTGAAGCCAGAAATTAATGTGCAGCTGATTGGCTTCACAGTCCACAGCCTTAACCCCCAACTCTCATACCCTAGTCTGTAGCTTAAATGAATAAACCAAATTGTGGGCCTTCAGGTCAGGCCTCTGTTCTTCACTAATGAAGCCACTAACCCAACATGTAAGTCCAAATCCACCTCAGATTCTGGAACTTCTCTGACCTCAGAATCTCTGTCCAATCCATGAGTTCTTGCTCAAAAGTGGGGACAAGCCAGCCCTCTCCCAGTTATCAGGTCCCTTGTTAGCAAGCCAGGTTTCCACATTGAGGCTCTGCTTCCTTAGGCTTTTTGAAAACTAGAATCTTGTCTCTGAATTCAGTCCTCTTACATAGATTCCCACTTCTTAAGACTGCAGACACCAGGTTTTGCCTCTTTTGCAGGGGGACTTTTTCCTATTTTTGATTTCCTGAATATCTTCATATTGCTTTTAGGTTCTTTGGAGTCTAGTCTCCCTCAGTGGAGTCTGACTACAGAACATTGCTGAAAGGTCCTCTTTATTACATGGAGGTGGCCATGGATTTCCCTAGGCATAGTATTGTGGACATCTTTTCTCATTTCAAAACCCCCCCCCTTTTTTTTTTTTTTTTGCAGTATGCGGGCCTCTCACTGTTGTGGCCTCTCCCGTTGAGCAGCACAGGCTCCGGACGCGCAGGCTCGGCGGCCATGGCTCACAGGCCTAGCCGCTCCACGGCATGTGGGATCTTCCCGGACCGGGGCACGAACCCGTGTCCCCTGCAATGGCAGGCGGACTGTCAACCACTGCGCCACCAGGGAAGCCCCAAAAGCCCCTTTTGACTGCACTGATCTCTGAATCTATGGTGTATCACACTCCTCCTTCCCTGTAGGTTGCTGGAGTTAGTAGTCAAATTCTGTTGCTTTGTTTTTCAGACTATTTTGGAAAGAAGAAAGATATCATTTCTCTTCTAACTAGAATATTTAAAGACACTTTGCCTTTTCACAAAACCACAAGAACAAGTAAATTAAGCAAAGTGTTTTTTTCTAGGCAAATCAGAAATCTCTTCTTAAGAAGAATTCTCTAATCACTGTAAAGCCCTGGTCCGGGCACAGTGGTTGAGAGTCCACCTGCTGATGCAGGGGACATGGGTTCGTGCCCTGGTCCGGGAAGATCCCACATGCCGCGGAGCGGCTGGGCCCGTGAGCCATGGCTGCTGAGCCTGCGCGTCCGGAGCCTGTGCTCCGCAACGGGAGAGGCCACAACAGTGAGAGGCCCGCGTACTGCAAAAAAAAAAAAACAATAAATAGCTCAATGTATAGCCAACTTTGAAAACAAAATTTTCTAACACTAAATGTATATTTTTGCATATGCAAAGATACATAATTTTGTATGTATATACATTTATTTTACACTCATATTTGCATGTTATAGTATAGTAGTCTCTCTAATCATACAGATTTTTAACCCATATCCACTGCATATTCTCTCTTTGGGTTTCAGCTAATTTCTCCAACTTCATAAGGTATGGGAGATCCCCTATTTAGCAGGCTGTGGATACTTCCTGGCACAGCAGTGCTTCTTTTTGAATAGTGTCTGGCTTTCTGGAGGGCCCAGGTCTTAATGTCAAGGGCTTTATTTGTTTATTTGCTTACAAAGCAAGAGCTGCTTATTGTCTATAAAGATGCTTATAAATATTATAGCTTCAATTGAAACAATAATTTTTATGAGAAAAAAATTAACTGCTGCGTAAATAATCCCCACAATTTTCTGTATTTTTGGATATATTATTTTCCTTTTTTTAACCATGATGATGTTTTAAACATAATAACTAGGTGTACAATATCTAGTTATTTATTATGAATATGTTTGGTACAAGTTATGAAGACCAATTTAAAAGGGTAAATGTTTCTTAACATTTCACATATCCATCCATGGAATAAAGGTTTTCCATTTATGAAGGAGTCATTATTTGACAGTTCTGTTCAGCAGGTCTTTATTCCTTTTCAGTTCTAAATTGCTTGAAAATGACTTCAATTCCTAACACTCAATTTCTTGCTGGATTCCTTTCTGTCTAGCATCTCAAACTACTTTCTTTAAGGCCATCAGTAACCTTCTCTTCAATTTAAAGTACAGTTTCCTTCTTTTCTATATTTTGAGCCTTTCTCTGCCTTTCATATATTGGCCACCGCATTCTCAATTACACTTTTTTCTAGTTTCACTAACACTGCTTACATCTGGTGTAAGTTGTCCATGTGGTTACTCAATTTCTATACCCTTTGCAGGGTCTACACTTCTTCATATCCATCAAATATCTGTGCATTCCAAAGGACCTTTGCTATATTTATATCACAATTTACAAGTAGATATTGATAATATTTTTGTTGCTTGGCATGTAACTCAAAGTGCACAACCTATGAGTCATCCACATATTAGTGGCAAGGAGGCTGCAGAGATGGGCAAGTATTTTAATACTCTAGGAAAGTCCATTCAACTTTCCTTTTTGTAATTAAGATTCACTAGCATCTCAGTGCCTTCATTTTTCTCTGGGGAAAATACAAATTTTGCCAGCTTCTAAGTGCCTATACCATTTATTTAGCTGCTATCCTTACCCTAGACATTATGCCAGATGCTGGAGATTCAGTGGTGACTCAATACAAACTCGGCCATTATTTTCATGAACCTTAAAGTCTAGTTGGGAAGACTGGAATTAAACGTTTTTATTAACCAAAAAATCCTGCAACTGCAACCCTTGCAAGTGTTAAACATTGTTCTAAAAGCTTATACTAGGAAAATTTGACCTGGTCAAGGAACTCAAGGAGGACTACCTTAAGGGTGTACCTCATTAACTGAGATTTGAATGACAAGTAGGAATTCAGTATGTGAAGAGGAACCTGCTAACCAGAAGGACTGGCATGAGCTAAGTCTCAGTGGTGGGCCAAAGAAGAGATTATAAGAGAAGCAAAAAGAAGGCAAATGGTGTGGAATGCACAGAGTAACCATGCTGGACCTTGTAAACTATATTACTTTTGTCATTATCCTGACAGTAATGGAAAGCTATCAAAGAATTTTAGATGACAGGGGATAAAGAGGGGCTATGGGGAAGGGCGGGGAAAGAACTGTCATGTTCAAATTTATTTTTCCTGCCTAAAGATTTGTGTGGATTCCCTACACTAAGTACTATCTTTTCCTTCCTGATCTAAAGTTAGGAGGCTGTTCTAATAGTTTAGATTTATTTCTTTGTGTGAATCAAAGGCCTTTCATTCTGAGTCTCCTTAGTTTGTTTGGCCTCCTCTTCACAACCTCTAAACAGTGGAATTCCCTAAAGCTTCCTCTCTAGTTGATGTCTTTTGTCACATTGGTTTTGCATGTCAATAATTTGAAGAGGGTCATTAAATATCTCAACTCCAGTCTTGTATATCCAATAGCTACAAAGGTATATTTGTATATTTTTAACAGGCAACTCAAACATAGCAAATCTAAAGTATACAAAGAGAAAGAAAACCAGTTTCTGCCCTCCCCTCAGA
Source organism: Neophocaena asiaeorientalis asiaeorientalis (assembly GCF_003031525.2). Lineage (NCBI taxonomy): Eukaryota > Metazoa > Chordata > Mammalia > Artiodactyla > Phocoenidae > Neophocaena > Neophocaena asiaeorientalis. The sequence continues at coordinate 490,241 of NW_020173924.1, forward strand.
TAGTCAGGCATTCACTTAACAAAAATCTGCTAAACCCTCTTCCAGGCCATGGGTATTCAAAGAAGAATTAGGTAGAATCCTTGACTTTAAGGGAACAAAATATTCTCTGCAATTAGTTATCATATTCCCTATGATTACCTATCACAATGCTGTATGCTAGTGGATATTTTTGTTATACTTTTTTTTTTGCTTTCCCTAAAATGTTTTCCTTTCTGGACCACCACCTCTCTAATGCTTCATAGCTCCTGTTCATTTCCTACCCTCAAGACTATTTCTCTTCCCTAAAGTTATCACGTGCACCCATTATGTGATACTGCCCTGAGAGTTAATACTAAAGATTTGGCAAGCAGGAAGGAGCTCTGAAGAAACAGGCAGGCAGTTGTCTTGCATTTCCTGAAGTGACCTGTCTTATTGTCTCCTGTGCCCTGCCATGAAGACCCAAAATACCCAAATTCTTTTTTTTTTTTTTTCTAATTTTTAATTTTTTGGCATGGGGGATCTTAGTTCCCTGACCAGGGATTGAACCCGTGACCCCTGCATTGGAAGTGTGGAGTCTTACCACTGGACTGCCAGGGAAGTCCCAACACCCAGATTCTTGATGCAATGTCAACACCACACTTATCTCTGTATCTCCACCACCTACCAGAATGCCTAGAGCACTGTAGGTGTGGGAGGCTATAGACAAAGCTTAATTGATTATGCCCCCATTGAAAGCCATCTCTTTCTCCATATTGGAAACTCACCATTATTGTATAAGTGAGTAAACTTGGAATAACAGTTTTGGGGACAATCTTACGAGACAACTATGAAACTAGTGTATGGACTTCTCTAATGCTCAGTACCTCTTTCTCTCCTTCATCTCCCAGTACTAACTTGGGTTTACCATAAATTACATGCCACCTAAATCATAGCAAGCAGTGAATGAGATCATGCTTCATTTTTCTTTTAAAATAATTGAAAAATAAATAGCTTTATATAATGGTGTTTAAGTAATTTAAAAAATAACTACAGTGAATTGAGTCATGTGATAAAACAGGGGAGTCCATTCCCCTGCATCTTCGAGCTTACCCTAGCCAATTATGGAAACATTGGGTAATTTAGGATCAGACATTTCCTATCTTTAGCTGATATCTGATCAAGACCATCAGGAGTAACTCAGGGACAGGAGGGACCTTCAAGATAGCAGAGGAGTAAGACATGGAGATCACCTTCCTCCCCACAAATACATCAGAAATACATCTACACGTGGAACAACTCCTACAGAACACCAACAGAATGCTGGCAGAAGACCTCAGACTTCCCAAAAGTCTGACAGGCTGACAGGGTCTTGGTGCTCCAGCTGGGTGTCAGGCCTGAGCCTCTGAGATGGGAGAGCCGAGTTCAGGACATTGGTCCACCAGAGACCTCCCAGCCCAACAAAATATCAAACGGTGAAAGCTCTCCCAGAGATCTCCATCTCAACGCTAAGACCCAGCTCCACTCAATGACCAGCAAGCTACAGTACTGGACACCCTATGCCACACAACAACCAAGACAGGAACACAACGCCACCCACTAGCAGAAAGGCTGTTTAAAATCATAAGTTCACAGATACCCCAAAACACACCACCGGACGTGGTCCTGCCCACCAGAAAGACAAGATCCAGCCTTACCCACCAGAACACAGGTAACAGTGCCCTCCACCAGGAAGCCTACACAACCCACCGAACCAATCTTACCCACTGGGGGCAGACACCAAAAACAATGAGAGCCACAAACCTGTAGCCTGCAAAAAGGAGACCCCAAACACAGTAAGTTAAGCAAAATGAGAAGACAGAGAAATACACAGCAGATGAAGGAGCAAGGTAAAAACCCACCAGACCAAACAAATGAAGAGGAAATAGGCAGTCTACCTGAAAAAGAATTCAGGATAATGAGAGTAAAGGTGATCCAAAATCTTGGAAACAGAATGGAGAAAATATAAGAAACCTGAAGAGCAAACAAACAATGAAGAACAACACAATAAATGAAATTTAAAATTCTCTAGAAGGAATCAGTAGCAGAATAACTGAGGCACAAGAATGGATAGGTGACCTGGAAGATAAAAGAGTGGAAATAACTACCACAGAGCAGAAAAAAGAAAAAAGAATGAAAAGAATTGAGGACAGTCTCAGAGATCTCTGGAACAACATCAAACGCACCAACATTCGAATTACAGTGGTTCCATAAGAAGAAGAGAAAAAGAAAGGGACTAAGAAAATATTTAAAGAGATTATAGTTGAAGACTTCCTTAATATGGGAAAGGAAATAGTTAATCAAGTCTAGGAAGCACAGAGAGTCCCATACAGGATAAATCCAAGGAGAAACACAAAAACACACATATTAATCAAACTATCAAAAATTAAATACAAAGAAAAAATATTAAAAGCAGCAAGGGAAAAGCAACAAAAAATATACAATGGAATCCCAATAGGGGTAACTGCTGATCTTTCAGCAGAAACTCTGCAAGCCAGAAGGGAGTGGCAGGATATATATATTATAAGAGACAAAGGACACTACATAATGATCAAGGGATCAATCCAAGGTGAAGATATAACAATTATAAATATTTATGCACCCAACACAGGAGCAGCCCAATACATAAGGCAAATGGTAACACCCATAAAAGGGGAAATCCACAGTAACACAACAATAGTAGGAGAATTTAACACCCCACGTTCACCAATGAACAGATCGTCCAAAATAAAAATAAATAAGGAAACACAAGTTTTAAATGATACATTAAACAAGATGGACTTAATTGGTATTTATAGGACATTCCATTAAAAAACAACAGAATACACTTTCTTCTCAAGTGCTTATGGAACATCCTCCAGGATAGGCCATATCTTGGGTCACAAATGAAGCCTTGGTAAATTTAAGAAAGTTGAAATCATATCAAGTATCTTTTCTGACTACAACAGTATGAGACAAGAGTTCAATTACAGGAAAATATCTGTAAGAAATACAGACACATGGAGGTTAAACTATACACTACTAAATAACAAAGAGATCACTGAAGAAATAAAAGGGGAAATCAAAATATACCTGGCAACAAAGGACAATGAAAACATGATGAGCCAACACCTATGGGATGCAGCAAAAGCTGTTCTAAGAGGGAAGTTTATAGAAATAAAATCATACCGCAAGAAACAAGAAAAATCTCAAATAAACAACCTAACCTTACACCTAAAGTAATTAGAGAAAGAAGAACAAAAAAAACCCAAAGTTAGCAGAAGGAAAGAAATCATAAAGATCAGATCAGAAATAAATGAAAAAAAATGAAGGAAATGATTCCAAAGATCAATAAAACCAAAAGCTGGTTCTTTGAGAAGATAAACAAAATTGATAAACCTTTAGCCTGACTCATCAAGAAAAGAAGGGAGAAGACTCAAATCAATAGATTTAGAAATGAAAAAGGAGAAGTAACAACTGACACTGCAGTAATACAAAGGATCATGAGAGATTAAACTAAGCAACTATAGGCCAATAAAATGGACAACCTGGAAGAAATGGACTAATTCTTAGAAAAACAAAATGTTCCGAGACTGAACCAGGAAGACACAGACAAATATAAAGAGACCAATCACAAGCACTGAGATTGAAACTGTGATGAAAAATCTTCCAACAAACAAAAGCCCAGGACCAGATGGCTTCACAAGTGAATTCTATCAAATATTTGGAGAAGAGTTAACACCTATCCTTTGCAAACTCTTCCAAAATACAGCAGAGGGAGGAACACTCCCAAACTCATTCTATGAGGCCACCATCACCCTGATATCAAAACCAGACAAAGATGTCACAAAAAAAGAAAACTACAGATGAATATCACTGATCAGCATAGATGCAAAAATCCTCAACAAAATACTAGCAAACAGAATCCAACAGCAGATTAAAAGGATCATACACCATGATCAAGTGGGGTTTATACCAGGAATGCAAGGAATCTTCAATAGATATACATCAATCAATGTGATAAAACATACAAAAAAATTGAATGAGAAAAACCATATGATCATCTCAATAGATGCAGAAAAAGCTTTTGACAAAAATCAACACCCATTTATGATAAAAATCCTCCAGAAAATAGGCATAGAGGGAACTTACCTCAACATAATAAAGGCCATAAATGACAAACCCACAGCCAACATCGTTCCCAATGGTGAAAACCTTGAAACAATTTCCTCTAGGATCAGGAACAAGATAAGGCTGTCCACTCTCATCACTATTATTCAACAACAAAAATAAGCAAATGGGACCTAATGAAACTTAAAAGCTTTTGCGCAGCAAAGGAAACCATAAAGAAGGCAAAAGGAAAACCCTCAGGATGGGAGAAAATATTGCAAGTGAAGCAACTGACAAAGGATTAATCTGCAAAATTTACAAGCAGCTCATGCAGCTTGATATCAAAAAAACAAACAACCCAATCCAAAAATGGGCAGAAGACCTAAATAGACATTTCTCCAAAGAAGATTCACAGATTGCCAACAAACACATGAAAAGATGCTCAGCGTCACTAATCATTAGAGAAATGCAAGTCAAAACTACAATGAGGTATCACCTCACACTGGTCAGAATGGCCACCATCAAAAAGGTCTACATACAATAAATGCATAACAAAATTGAGTTATTTGTAGTGAGGTGGATGGACCTAGAGTCTGTCATACAGAGTGAAGTAAGTCAGAAAGAGAAAAACAAATACTGTATGCTAACACATATATATGACATCTAAAAGAAAATGGTTCTGCAGAACCTAGGGGCAGGATAGGAATAAAGACGCAGACATAGAGAATGGACTTGAGGAGACGGGGAAGGGGATGGGCAAGCTGAGACGAAGTGAGAAAGTAGCACTGACATATATATAATACCAAATGTAAAACAGATAGCTAGTGGTAAGCAGCCGCATAGCACAGGGAGATCAGCTCGGTGCTTTGTGTCCACCTGGAGAGGTTGATAGGGAGGGTGGGAGGGAGACGCAAGAGAGAGGAGATATGGGGATATATGTATATGTATAGCTGATTCACTTTGTTATAAAG
>NW_020173924.1:495313-548034 GCF_003031525.2 Neophocaena asiaeorientalis asiaeorientalis
CCTCGATGTTGTTATGTTATGTGTGACCCTCCTCAGTATTCTTTAGTAATTAGTCAACCTACTGGATATCACTCATACTTTAAAGTAAATTAATAGAATGGGGACTCTGATAACACTCTTTGAAACTTAATGAAGTAGATACTCTTAGCCTTTCTTCTCCTCTGAAGGGTTAGACTGCTTTATATAATTCCAAGGTAATCTTGCTTCCACTATCTTTTAGAAAACATTCCACATTTACTCAAAACCACAGCGATCTATCCCATCATGGACTTTCTACAGTATTTAAATTTAGAAAAACTCAATTTAACCTTCTGGCCAAAGCTTATACTTATGCAGTTAGACCAGGTTGTTCCTACTGGGTTTTTACAAACCAGTATTTGTTCTGATAATTAGTTGCTAATTAGCTTCTCCTCCTCCTTGCCTCCAGTCATTCCAAACACTGGTCTTTATCTGAACACACTGTGCTTTCTCCTCCTGTTCTGATGTTGTCCTTACTAGAGCCCCCTCTGTCTGAAATAGCCTTTGATGATCTCCACCTGGAAAATTCTTTACTAATTTTTTAAAAGTCAGCTAAATGATAGCTTCTTTTGGAAAACTTTTCTGAATTTTCCAGGCAGAATGAGTCACTTCTTGTCTATGTTCCCTCAGCACTCCATGCATGCCTCTAATGTAACTTATCACAATATATTATAATTATTTATATTCAACTGTGTGTTGACCTCTAGACCATGAGCCCTTTGAGAGCAGTGGTAGTGGTTTGTTCATTGTTGGCATGTCATAGGTGCTCAATAATTGTGTGCCTATGCTTTAAAGAATTTGTGAAATAAATCAGAGTATTTAGAAGTAAAGAAAAAATAACACCTTAGTGAAATAACTGGATTATTCAATGTTTTACACATATATTAACACCTTGATTCTACAAGATTGTGAACTGTGGTGAAATTAATATTTTTATCCTTTTCTGTTTATACCTCTCAATGTAAGTTTAGGCACATGGTAGACGCTGCACTAAAACAAAGCAAAACAAACTACATACACACAACACACACACAGATTTTAAAAATCAAAACACACTTATTTTGCCTTTCAGGGTGTGTTAGGGATTCAGAACAGCATGATTATAGATAAAGGACTTTATCCTACAGGGTGTGTTAGGGATTCAGAACAGCATGATATAGAAAAGGACTTTAGCCTAATTCTATCACCACTTCATCACTCATGTGAGAGAACGAGCTGTTGGCTGTTGTGAAGTAGGAGAGTGCTGACCTACCTATATATCAGGGTAAATAAAACCTTTTATAACTACAGGTTTCAAACTCCAAACAACTCACAACAAATAATGGAATAACAAGTCAAAGGCAAATAGAGTAAAATAGAGTAAAATTTAAAAGGTAACTGTATAGGATTTTCCATCTGTGTTATACACATATAGGTATGTTTATACTTATATATGTGTGTATACATACACACACACACACGATATTCCATATCATGTAATTTTAAAGCTAGAAAAAGCTCTTCAAAGTTATTTAATGCAGTTTTATTTAATTCATTTTTATATTAAAAATGTGAAATCTAACACATATCGGAAATCTTATATGTATCCTAGTAAGTGATAAGGCTGTATCTAATACTAAAATCTCCTGAGTTCAGTATCAAGTTTTAAAGGGTCATTAGTACGATTAGTTCCCAAAGTTTTTGTGTTTGTGCTATACCAGAATTTTAGTGTTTGTAAAACTGGTTTTTAATGAAACTCCTGAATTAATTAAGACACACACACACACACACACACACACACACAATACTAAGCAAGTCAGTAACAATAAAAATACTAAAAGGAGGCAACACCGATTGAACACATACTATATGCCAGACACTGTCCCCAGTGTTCATAAGAATTGCTCACAAAATTTTCTTAACAACCCTATGAGGTAGGTACTTTTATTTCCCCCAGTTTTTATATGAAGAAATCAAGGCCTGAAAGGGGTGGAGCAAGACATTGTACTCCGGTAGTCTGGTCCCAGAAACCATACTCTCACCACAGTGCATGCAAAACCAATAAAGAAGCAAACAAAAATTGTCTTTGAAAGCATCTGCTATTTGCTCACCCATTCAAGGGCTCTCATGCACTTAAAATTGAGAACAGTTGCTGGAACTGAACCTTCCATCATGCCTCTTGATCAATCACAGCAGATTTTATCATGCTTTACTCCACATTATAAATTTCACCCAGCTCTGACTTGGCAGTACCAATTATGTATACTCTGTTTTAGCAAAAATACATTTTTTCACACTAATTCAAATGCTATGGTACACCTCTGAGGGTTACAGTGTGCCATGGCATAAAGGCAGAGGGTCACTTCTGAATGAAGATGGTGACCAAGACTGTCCTCATACTCAGTTCCTTGCTGCTAAAATCAGTATTACAAAACAATCCTCTGATTTTAGTAGAACCTTACATTTAAAATATCGACTTTGATATCAGTTTATATTTTATATATCCTAAACATTAGCAAAATTAATTCTGGAATATTATTAGGTAAAATTAGCTAAATTCAAGGCCTAGTGTCTTGTAAAACTTTTTGGCAAAACATCTATGGCTTAATATCTCTTGAATTTAGTTAATTCATACTCATAATTATTACATTCTAATTTTACTCCCTCATTCTGCACATTTCAAATGCACGTTAGCAAAAGGACTAACTTCAGGGATATAATTTTATTATTATCTAGTATTAACAAGAGTAAAATATTTTTGCTAAATCAAGTTTGTGCAGGCAACTTTGAGTTGTTTTACAATTTATGTGTATGTCACTAGATAGACTCTTCAGTGGCTAATTAAATGATACCATGTAAAAATGGTTTATCTTCAACTGATAGGTTCTGTGTACAGATTGATTTTCTCTGAGGAGGTTAGATTTCAGGCTTCTTCTTTTTCTTTTAAATCACTGGGCATCTGTAAAAAATTCAAAGGGTAGTAAAACTTACTTTCAGTTCAACTGTCCTAGGAACTAGGATTAATATATGCTAAACTACTGAAAAATGGGTGTTAAATTTCTGTTTCTCTCTAATCTACTTCACTTTATTGAAACATAGACTACTATCATTTGGAAGATATTGTTAACTTTTTTTAATTAAAAGAAAGACAAAATTCATCCATTTCTCACTCTCCTATTTATACTATCTAAACTCTATCTAAAGCCAAACAACTGTAAACTCAATGCATTATGACCATCAGGAACTCTATTATAGAGGATAAATATAAAGCTAGATTGCTTGAACGTACTCTACAATACAAGATAACATGGTCCAAAAATGCTCTTTTTGGAATCCATTGTAATTTAAGCATTTTATTTTTGTAAAGTTGCACTGATCATATTCAGAATAAAATGTAAATTATAAAATAACTGATAGACATTTTCACAATATCCAAATGTAAAGTTTTACAAATCTGCTTTAGATTAGAACATACCTGAGAGCTTAAAGATACATAGAAACACAAGAAATGCAAATAAGTCCATCCTTTAACTCATGTTTCCTGTTTCCTAGCAAGTTCTTTGATTTACTCAGCCACACCTTGAAATACACTCTATATTTTTTGTAATTTAAGACAGGAGAGCTTACCAGATAGAAAAACATATAACATGCACAAGAGCAAGGATCTTTTATATTGTTCAGGTACAAATAAATCCCAAGCACCTAAAGAGTACATGACACAGAGTAGACAATAAAATAAAACTAGTAGTAGACTCGTTAGATAGCCAGATATATGGAGGGAGGGAGGGAGGGAGGGAGGGAGAGAGAGAGAGAGAGAGATATTGATTGATTGGGGGTGTTAAAAATTGAAAAACCTATTTCTGAGTCTTCTCCACTTATTGATTTACTGACTGGGTGATCTTTGGCAACAAGTTAAAACCTGTTAGTCTCTGTTTTCTTAGCAGCATAATACCAATTACCTTATCACATATCAAATGTTGAGAATGAATGATATTATGTCCATGAAAACAACTGTTAAAATTTTAAAGTACTTTTAAGCATTATGTTTATGCACATACTATATACACCTGAATAGCCATGCATTCACATGCTAATATAAGCCTACGCTAAGATGACATTGTGGTTACTATGTTATGGGCTTAACTAAAACGTTGGTCTTGCAAGTCCAGAATTCACACTGTTAAGGCAAACGTAAAATTCATCACACATCCAAGTACTTCAACGGAGAAAGTTGAAAACTAAATGGAATCATGCATTCAATAATTAAAAGACACCAAAGAAGGTGCTTACATAAACTGAGTTCTAGGAGAAGATTAAGATATCTAAGAGGGAAAAAAAGAGTGTTATTTTGGAATAAGTAATAACGTAATATGAGGAACACTTTTCAAAAGAAAACAATATGTCATCCTCAGCCTGTGGGAAATGCAAAGAACTTCAGAAGGGATAATAGGAATCTTTTTATCATTGTGTGCTATTTCCCATCTCTTCTTAAGACCAGTAAAACCTGTCACTTGGTAACATTAACTTTGCACACCAGTTACAAAGAATTGGATAAGACAATGTGAAGAAGAAAAATGCAAAAAAAAAAAAAAAGATGATAACTTAGACAAAGGACATATGTATTAGAAAGGAGGCAAGTAACATAGCCATACATGTAGCATCATGCATCTTTCACCTATGGTGCCCTGCACTAAGAATTTTTCCTATGGACTTTGTGGCATGGAAAATTGCTATGATCCCATTGCTGTCCTCTCTTTAAAAAAATAAAATTAAAAGCAAAAACTTTCTGTCAAGTCTACCATGCAGATATCATATCAGGTATATTCATGTTGTACAAAGTTGTTCAAAGGAAAACAAGGAGATAAACAATTTTAACACTGTAATCACTACTAAAGCAATGCATTTGTAATTAGAGGCTATAATACTGAGAAAATCATTTATACACAGCAGAAAATACAATTTTAAATGTTTAAAATGTTAATTGACTGAGTAAGAGTTTCTTCATTGTTGACAGAATGATATAAACAGATTTTTAGAGAATTAATTGTTGGGAAACAAATGCTTTCCCTTGATCAAGATTGATCATCTGTGAAAATGACAGAGTCAATACCTTTGGGTTATTCAACTCCACTTTGAAGTACTTAATGGAAAAAAATATCATTTCAAAGCCGTGGATCATTATGCTTTCAAGTTCATATATTAAAACTTTTGAATTCCCACTTTTAGATTTTTAAAATTTACAGAATGCACCAACATAAATCTCCCTGTAAAAAATTAACCCCAGATGCTTGTTTGTAAGCTTTTGAGGTTTGGTTGATTATATATTGTCTTGGCTGAGACAACAAGCTCAGTTCTTTGGATTCCATTAATATACATCTGACACTTTCTATAAACTCAGTTTTGTTCAGACCTGAATTGACTGAAGGAGACAAATTGAACAACAGTAGTGTCAAGCAGGACTGGGCTGGTAGAAGACAGAGAAGCGTGACATAGCTGAGAAGCCCCTGCTGTCCCTGAGCACAACTTAAGCACCTCCAAACCCTGATTTCTAATTATGCAAATTACTGGTTCTCACAGGCAGAAATATTCTATGTTAAAACACAGTAAAAATACATCTGAAAAGCATGAGCATATCACAGCCTGATGGCAAGCCATTATTCAAAAGTTTTATTACCCTAGAAGAGGTGGAGATGCTATTAAAATAAAACATGTTCTATTAAATAATAGCTATTTACACTTTTCTGTGTCTTCATTTCATAAATATCTGCATTCGACTTTGAGATAACAATAGTCTGCTGCTTTTTCCTATGATAATAGACAATATTTGAGGAGTTAAAAGTGTTTTTGAATTCTTCATTTGGTAGCACATGAACATTCTCAGTCAATTAAAAGCTTTTATTGTATCTGATTTTTCATTAAATTAAATTCCCGTCAGATTTAATCATCTATGTCCACAGTAATTCAACAGCTGTAAACATATTTGTTGTGCTACAATACTGTAAGGATCCTCAGGTGAAAATATCACTACTAATAAATGATTAAATAATTGAAAGCTTTAATTTCAGGGCTTAAATATTCTGCAGATAACATAAAACAGAATTTTATGCATTCAAAAGCACTTAATACAATAAATGATTTTAACATCTCTCAATTCCAGGAAAAAAAACACACTGTTCTTCAAAACTATTTGCCATTATTATTTCCTTAGGTTAAAAATGATAAATATGAATACAAAATACTACAACTTCATTTCAGAAGCTAAAGCCTTTGCTTACTTGGTAAATTCTGTTTTCCCATATAGATACAACTTTGGAAAACTGTCCCAAAGAAAACGGTCCCAAAGAACTATCATTTAACAATTAGAAACTTTGACTCATTTTAAATTTATAGCAACACTACCTGCTTGACCATTTCTACTTCTACTCTTCGCTACTAATAGTAAATTATAAAGAAGTGGAGCAGAGTGTATACATATCCATACATATTTTAAAACACATTCAAAATAATGACCTCGTAATAGAAGTTACTTTCCTTTTCCTAAAGAAAAGCTGAATTTACCTGCCATTCATTTTCTACTGCAAATTAGTTTGCCAGGTCCACATTAGCATTCTCTTTTTAAATTCATTTTGCTAAATCCACACTTCCTTTTAATACTGCTAAACACTGCTCTGATTCAAAGCTTACCAAATAGTAATCCTGTTCAACCCTGACACCAGTTTCTTATACTGTTTCCCCTGTTAGACACATTTACCTTTATTTTGAAAGAGAAGGTAAAACAGAAGAGGCTCTTACCAGAGGCAGGGAAAACAATTCGTTCAGTTACGTCCAACAGTGCTCTGTGCAGCCTGGCAGTATGAGTGATACTTGGGACTCACACAAAAGAGAGATAATTGGCTCTCAATGAAGAGATGTAAACATCCATCATAATGGCACTGGGGGCTGAAACCGAACGCTACCTCAGCTCCTCTATGTACTCCGACTGGAAGATGATGTCACAAACATCATCTGGGTGTACTCTCATTGGCTTCTGTTACCTGGAATCATATCTTAACCCTAAACTGTCAGCTGCAAATTGAAATGCTCATCTCTGACTATAATTTTTGCTGAAAAGTGGAGTGAAAGTGATGCTGAGCTACCAGAGGATAGAAAACTGAAAATACTTTCCCCCAAATACGTTAAGAAAAACTTACATAATTAATTAATTAGGATCTATGGGAATTTTATTCTCCAGATATGTTTAATAAATAGCAGTATTTATAAAAGGTATTCCTCAGAATGGATATTAAAGGTAAAGATTAATATCATCACAACATCTGGGATTTAAAATTTTCTAATTACTTTGCACTGATTTTACAGAACTACCCCACAAGATTAAGAAAGTAGAGTTGAGAAAAATTACAGTGTACACAACTGTACAGCGGAGCTTTTAATCAATTTGGTTACAGCAGCCACATGTATTGTAAAATCTAATAAAAATTAAAAAATGAAAATGCATTTTACTCTCTGAATGTTAAATAGTATCTCCAAAGTTTTGTGTAATAAAGCTTAATGTATGATATATTAAAAGCATAACATCACTAAAATAATAATGTTAAACTTGGGTTTTTACAAAGAGTAATTTATAAGTCACTGGAACTGTAGACAAGCCCATTTCAGAAACTGAAGGCTACTTTATAGTAGCCTTTATAGTGCTGTTCTCTTTGAGCACAAATGGGGAATAATTATCTATCCCTTACCCTCTATCCTGACAAAAGCCCCAGACTTCTCCCCAGGCTTAAATCCAGTGGGAGAGGAGGATAATGAGCTAAAGCTGGTTGCAGCAGCTTGCTGCCAGAGGGACAAAACTACAATCATCTTGAAACATATCCAAGCTTTCCCCACCAAAAGGAGCTGTCAGCCACATAACTGTGAGATGCAAGAATTACCAGAGCTATTCAATGACCAGCTCCTTCTAAATCCAGCCCAGTCATATCCCAGGGCAAGCCCTTTGAAAGCTGTGCAGCTCAGCATGCAAATAGTACACCCACCTGGAGAGACAGTGAGAGAAATTCTCTGCATCCACCCCCATCTTTAGGGAAAGGAAGGTCACCAACAGTGCCCTTGTGTGCCATTATGCTGGTTCATGTCCTTCTGAATAATGGATTCAGGGCAAAGTTGTTATAATCCCTCCACATTTCCAATGACAGAAAATTATTTTTATTGTATGGTACAATGAGAGTTCTAAAAGTTGAAAATATATGAAAAGACACTTTCATAGGCCACACATTCAAAATTCCCCTCCAAGTCCTGACTTTCATGACCACTGGCTTGATTATTTGATTACTCTTAGCATCAAGTTAGTATGTGATACAGGGGTAAGAGTTTTAGATTTGGGTTCAAAAGCCCCAGCCTCCAATCCTTGCTCTATCACCTACTATCTGTAAGAACTTCAGAACATTAATAACTTTCATGTATAGTATGAGAATGACAATGCTAATTACACCAAAAAAAGTTGATATAGGGATTAAATGAGGTAATATATAAAATACATTATGTAAAATAAAAACTATTACATAAATATAAATGCAATTAATATTATTGTTGTTATGCAAAAGATCAAACGTGTTCATTTTAAAGGCATTTGGGTAATTTAAAATGAAGAGTCAAGTCAGTGCCTTCAAAATAAGTAAGGAAGAAATATGATTATCCTAAACTCTTAAAATTTCAACTAGAAAATAATGTTGCAAATTAACTTGATTTATAACACTGATTCACTCAGTGGTCTCTTTTTGAACTTGTTGCCCCTTCCTGGTATTATTCAGAATTTAATCATATTAGTCAAGTTCAAGCATCTAGATTCAAGAAGACGATTTGTCAAACTGTACTTTGGGCCAACGTGAAAGACACTGTTCATTTATTTCTGCCCCAAAACGTGGGAATTTAGACAGAAATGTGTATTAAAAAAAGATTCATTGCCATGCAAAGTGACATAAAATTGAATTACAGATCAGAAAGATGAATTTGGACAATGGGAATGTCAACTGTATTTCTGGTAGACAAATGATAACACTAAGACATTGTAACTGCTAAGAAGATATGTCATGGAGAAAATAATTAGTTATGAAATAAAATATGCTCCTCCATTTTATATTTATATAAAATTTTAATGGTATAAATATTTAATGGCAGAGATGAATAACTAGCAAAATTAGATTATATCTTGTTGCATGTAGAAAGCATGCTGATATATACACCATTCAGTTAATTTTTAAGATAAATGTATATTCTGGTGATTTGAGTAAACTCACGTTATAATGTTTCTTATTTTGTTTTGCACTTGTTTGAGCACTGCCATGCCAAATAGACATAGGACACAATGAAGACTGAGAAATAGAAATATTCCTAGTTCTTTGAAAACACTGTGTATCAAATAACCACATCCTTCACACAATTCATTGATAAGTTAATGCCTTGGAAAAGGGTCCTAGTTTTGTGTTAATAAAATAAGATTTTTAAGAATATAGATTTCTGTACTTACATATTATACAAGATCAAGACTAATTAATGCATCAGTAAAATTTTAAGGGAGTTCACTTATTAAATGTGAAAGCATAAATGTTTGAATTGTGTACAAAATAGAAAAATGAATGGGATATAACTTAATCCCTGGGAGAATGAGTAGGAGATAAAGAAAATGTAGCAGAAATATTTTAAAATAATGTTGGCTTACAATAATGAATGAATCTTTACTCCATACATTAAGTCAATCTTAAATTTTAGTGTAATTCACTAGGAGAGAATTTATACTCTAGTTTCAAATAATTATATCTACACTCAAGGAAGTTTCAGATAAATATAGAATATGATATATCATATATACAAATCAGTGAGATTAGTATAGTATCTTACACATAAGAACAGAAAAAGTATATTTCCTTATGGGCAGTAATCATCTGAAATTAATGATGAGTGTAAGTTATGAAGTTTTTAGTAATTCTCTGATAGTGCTTCTTTAGGAAAAGCAGAGGTATTAAAGGTCAGGACCTTTCAGTGATTTATTTGTAGTACGTCCTTTTAGAAAGTCTAATGATACTTGAACATCAGTCTGCAAACTGGGTTAAAGCCAAAGATAAGATAGCGAATATGTAATGTGAACATTGATGATCAGACATAAAAATTCTTACTACTATCATAAAATAGTATTAGTAAAAAATACAACCTGATTACATAATGTAAAAAAAAAAAACCTAAACATGTTAAAACATTAAGGGCCTGCAAAAAAACAAAATGGTGTCATTTTTTTGAATATACTGTTTGTTACATACATGTAGAAAAGTAAAATACATGTTTTTCCAGAGTTAAAAAAGATCTCCAATTTCATAAAAAGGGAAAATAACAAACACCACATTTTATATTGAATTTACCAACATTGTTTCATTATTTATTACATTCCTCCCACTAAAATGGCCTGCTAACACTTGTGAGTTCCAGAGAAAAGACAGTTATTTTAACATTAACAACCATGTAAAACCTTAATATAAAGGCGGAAAAAACCCCACAGGAATTAATCTAGGCTTTATTTTGAGTAAATTTATTTTAGTGAATGCTTTCTTATTTGAAGAACATGGAATCTATAAAAATATTTTTGATAAATCAAGTAGAAGATGTTTTATACTTCAGACCAAGTTTATCTCAATTTTATTACTATACTTACATACTAGTATATATTTCCCAGGAGTTGAAACCATTGCAGTATTTAATTGCCTGACAATTATTTCTGTTACATCAATTTTGTGGTTAAACTAATTATTTAAATTATCAAAACAAATCAGCACTAGAGGCTAATTAAACTGGAGAAACCATCCTCCAATGTTTCCCAACCTACATATTAATAAGGTTTAAGTTAATGCTAACTTTAGGAGAAATAAACATGTCCTTCAGGTGATAATTTTATAGGCAGGACTCCAAAATTTAAACAGGTTTTAAATTCTTGTGAATATTATTACTTACTCTGAGCAGTTAGGAATATTAAAGTATAGCACTTTACTATACCTTACAGCATCAATGAAAGGCCCATTGCTGAGTTATCCACAAGATGGCAGCTCAGTTTATGTGGCCACTAACACTCTTAATACACTAGTTCATCTTGTTGTTGTTATTATTATTTAGAGAAAAATAATATATAAAGTATATAAAAAACTTACATGTGTGAATGCTTATATTAGGTAACTTTTCAGTTTAAGAGCAATAAGTGGTTAAAATTTGTTAAAACCAACTGAAAAGCAGGAATTATTTAAATCATCTTAAAATGTGTCACTTCAAAACACAGCTTTTTGCTAACACAATGTCCAAATGCTTCATCTCAAACATATCTCAGAGGTTAATCTCTTTATAAAAAATCATTTTATTTTGTTTCATAGACTTCTATATTGCTTTTAAAAAATGCAAACAATGTTCACAATAACTTTTTGAATCAATGATAACTCTGTGGTATGGTAAGAGATATCTGAGAATTCAAGTTTTCCATCTACTAAATTCTAGGCATAACCAACTCTGATAAGAATATCTATTTATTGACCTTGATTATATGCCTTTTTTATACTTAGTCATCTTCCCTGTTATTTTTTTCTTTATGTCTACCTTAAATCTATTGTGTGGCAGCTTTAGTGCATTACCTTTATTTCTGTTTCCTGAGTAGATAAAATTTTGAAAATACTTAGAATTATTAGGCTATATCACCTTCTCTTCTGAGAATAAATATCCCCAAGATATTTAACTATGGTTATGTTTCAGTAAATTTTACTCTAGAGAAGAAGAAAATGACTAAATAAAAGTAAAGAAAGGTCTCCCCTCTTGCATGTTAAATAAATATGAATTCTTAGAAATGAAGATAAGAAGCCCATGCTGTTTTAGTGATTCAGAACACTTTTAAAATGCAAACTGAAAACATTAACTTACTATGGATGATATCTAAAGTGAATATGTACTCTAATTTATTTTTACAGATTTCCTTTGAACATCATGATTAATCTCTGTAAGAGACCTAAAAATTAGTGGGCAAAAGGATTTGTTTTTCACCATGTTCTCTGAATAACGGTATTTTCTCTGTTTTCATACTGCTCCACAATTAAGGGTACTTCACTTGCTTTCTTATAAATATGTTGCTTTGTTCCTGATATAAAATTTTACAACTTCACTCGTGACTTTTTCCTTTCATCTCAATTTCCTTGCCTTTGTCTCATGTTACCCAAATTGATCAAATCAAGGCTGTCTACCACCATCTTGACAAATAAGGAACAACATTAATCTCATAGGAACTTAGTATTGAATTTAGATCTTGATGAGGAGCATTTGAATACAACCACCTTATATTTGACAAGAGAAGGCAGCTATTTATGTAGAACCCACTGGGCTCAAAACATTGCTCCACATGCATGGATGTTTATATATGAAAGATAATGGGAAACAGATTACTAATCATTGTACAGTATTTTACCATGCCATAACTTTGTGGTAGAGACTCTTCAAATCATTCAGAGGAATCCACATTACTATAAGGGGGATTAGGATTATTGTAATAGTAGAAGATAGAAAAATATCATCATCATCATCAATAATTTGAGTGTTTAGTTTGTACTAGACATTATGGTAAACACTTTTCATTGATCATCTAATTTGTTGTTTTTGTTTTGTTTTCTGCAACCGGTCCCCAAGAGAGGTTAATGTAAAGACTTTCAAAAGGGCTCTTAAATATACACTATAAACCAGTACCATGTTTTTTAAAAATTTTTTTCACATAATTATTGGAGTATAATTGCTTTACAATGGTGTGTTAGTTTCTGCTGTATAACAAAGTGAATCAGCTATACGTATACATATATCCCCATATCTCCTCCCTCTTGCATCTCCTTCCCACCCTCCCTATCCCACCCCTCTAGGTGGACACAAAGCACTGAGCTGATCTCCCTGTGCTATGTGGCTGCTTCCCACTAGCTATCTATTTTACATTTGGTAGAGTGTATATGTCCATGCCACTCTCTCACTTTATCCCAGCTTCCCCTTCCCCTTCCCCATGTCCTCAAGTCCATTCTCTATGTCTGCACCTTTATTCCTTTCCTGCCCCTAGGTTCATCAGAACCTTTTTTTTTTTTAGATCACATATACATGTGTTAGCATACGGTATTTGTTTTTCTCTTTCTGACTTACTTCACTCTGTATGGATAGACTCTAGGTCCATCCACCTTACCACAAATAACTCAATTTTGTTTCTTTATGGCTGAGTAATATTCCATTGTATATATGTGTCACATCTTCTTTATCCATTCATCTGTTGATGGACACTTAGGTTGCTTCCATGTCCTGGCTATTGTAAATAGTGTTGCAATGAACATTGTGGTACATGACTCTTTTTGAATTATGGTTTTCTCAGGGTATATGCCCAGTAGTGGGATTGCTGGGTCATGTGGTAGTTCTATTTTTAGTTTTACTTTTCAATCAAAACTGCTTAATTGAATCTCAACTAGGAAATGCCAAAATATAGGGTCTTACTATGAACTGAATATTTGTGCCTCCCCCTCACACCCAAATCATATGTTGAAACCTAATGCCCAATGTGACGGTATTAGGAGGTGGGGCCTTTGGGAGGTGATTAGGTTATGAGGGTAGAGCCTTATGATTGGGATCAGCGCCCTTAAAATAAGGGACACCCCAGAGAGCTACCTAGTCCTTTCTCCCATGTGAGGTCATCTATGAATCAGGAAGCTTGCTGTCACAAGACACTGAATCTGCTGGTGTCTTCATCTTGGCCTTCCTCATCTCCAGAACAGTGAAACATACATTTCTGTTGTTTATAAGTTGCCTAGTTTATGGTATTTTCTTATAGCATCCCAAACAGACTAAGACAGGCCCCAACCAAACTACTTACACGAGAATCTCTAAGTATGGGGGATGGGAAGCACTGGTGTATGTTCCTCCCTAAATGACTGTCTCTGTCGCCAGGCTTAAAAATTGTTGCCAAAATCTTTGCATACGTGAGTCAAAGGTTTTAATATATAATATCAGATTTTATTGAAACAAGTAAAAAGTGTTCTAAAAATTTTAAGTGAAATCTGTGAAGGAAACAGGGCATAGTTTATATGTCAAACAATACTTTGGAGGATGAATAAGGAAAATCCAGATTACTAAGGTAAAGTGATGAACATCACCTGTTTGGTGAGTTTGAGGAAGTAATTGTGATGGAGCATGATCAATGGTAGCTGAGGAAGACAAAAGGATAAGAAGTAGGGGAGTGATGGGAAAAGGAGAGGATTCAGCCTTCAGAGATGGCCCAGCAACATTGGAAGCTAGTCCTAAAGTGCCCTGATCTGCCAGGACAACACCTGCAGACTGTGCTCTGCTGAGACAAGAATTCTTCTGCATACAATCTGGCACAAGTGATGCCCTCTCTTGACACAAGACAATACTGAGCTTCACCCTAAATGCCCTATATTGATACTTCCTTTTTCAAAGATTCAGGATGCATACAAGCCCACTGACTCAGAGGGTGGTTAGTGGTTGTATGGAAGAATCCCAGTGTCTGTATTTAGGAGGGAATAGACTCTGTGAAAACAAACCCTATGACAGAAAAAATTAACTAATTTTTCTATAGCCCTCTATGATTTCATTGAATTATATTCATAAACCAAGCTTTGTGTCTGAGATAGTCATTATTTTAATTATTCATGCTCAAATGTATTGCAGAACTCATATCTTCAGAATTAATCATTATGTCATCTGTAATAAAGCTGGAATATAATACATTTCTGGAGATACAAGTGAGAATAGTATCCTTTGTTATAGTCTGTATAATGAAATGCATATATTTATCTTTTTGTGTATACAATTAGGTAAATGTAATAAAAAGTTTTAAATAATTGCTTGAAAGTTAGTAGGAAGCTACTTGTAGACCCTCTAAAGAATTGTAAGGATTATTTTAAGTGTTTAATTTAGTACTATGTATACCTATATATATATACATATATATAATATACAATCAGTTTCTTTCTCTTTACATTTAAATTTATTACAATATCTACACTTTAATATCAATTCTCTTATCTTTATTTCATAATGATCTATAAGCAGCAGTTAGTTTTCAACTATTCATATAAATCTGACATTATTTCAGGCTTTTTTCAGAGCTGTCTTGTCTTCAGCAGTGTAGCACTAAAATAACTTCTTTTGAATTTGTTATTTTTTCAAGCTTTGTTAAATAAGTTCCTTTGTATTTATGTACATTTTACTGTTTTTGCTATTAACTACTATTAGGAAATGTATTCTCCACTACACTTTACCTGAAGTGATTCAGTAACAGTGTACTCACACAACCATGGTCAACACAATAGGAAATGCCCGAGTGTTCTTTGTAGCCAATCTTTTTTTAAAGGGGTTAAATTACAGCCATTGTTTCAGGACACTACAGAGAGGCAACATGAATTAACGACCTTCGAGCAAATCTTGGTTGATCATTGTCCGGGAACTCATTTTTCAACTTAATCCATGAACTAGTCAAAGGTAAATGATCGCTATAAAGGCTACAGGAACCTTAAGCTTTGTCAAGATAAATGACGCATGGGTGTGATGTGTGTGTGATATAACTGGCATATTTATCGATCATCTCTATCAGTCCATCTTTGAAATTGTAGACCTGGAAAAAATATTAACTCTTTTCACATTAAATCGGAAAAAAATCACTAAGTGGACAGTGTGAAAATATAGTCAATAACAAGAAATTGTTTTTTTCTGCAGGCTACCTGGTCCTGATACATTTGTTTTTGGCTGTGACTAGCAGAAGATCAAAACTCACTATTTGGCGAGTTTTGGCAAAAAACTAGCAAAAAACCCCCTTGGTATCCCAGGCCCCTCCACAATGATTCTTCCAAAATGGAGACAGAGTCAATTTTTCTGCCTTATGTAGTTAATGGAATGAAAGTCCTGGAAGAACACATATTTCTATATTGAAAGGACCTATAGAGGTCCCCCCAAAATGAATGAAAAGGACCCACATCAAAACACACGATCATGAAATTTAAAATCATTAGGAGTAAACAGATCTTCCAAGTCTGAAATAAGAAAAAAACTAGTCATAAAGAAATTCAGGAATCAGACCAACACCAGACTTCTCTACAATCAAACTGAGAAAGGAAACAATAGATGCTTGCTAAGTGATTTTCAACACAAATTTTTACTCCTCAACATTACCAATTAAGTCTGAGGCAATAAGTCAGGACATCTTCAGATACACAAACTCATAAAAATGTCACCTTCCACACCCCTTCTCAGGAAGCTGCTGCAGGATGTGCTCTATCAGAGCAATGGGTAAAGCAAGAAAGAGAAAACTCTGAGTTCAGGAAATAGGTGATCTAAGACTTGAGAGGTCATGAGAAATTTCCAGTTGATGATGATGAAAACTAATCTTAGGATGACAGCTAGATAGCAGGCCTAGACTAATCATGTACAAATTAGAAAAGAAAGACAGCAATCTCCAGGAAGGATATTTTAATAAAAATTAACTACAATGAAAGAAAACTAAAAGAGTATTTGATTTGTTTTAATATATTGGAAAGACGTGTATTTTTCTGTGAGACCTTAAGCCTGAATTAGAGAGAAGTAAGAGAAAACTAATGACATCAATGGGAGATGAAGCACTTAAAAGGCAAGGAAAACTAAAAGTTATTTAAAGGAAGGGAATTTACACCTCCTCCTCATATTCTACCAATAAATAATACAAATCTTAAGTTTTAAATGTGATATAACTATATTGGAATGGTAGGAAACATCAAAGGCAAAATTACTGCATTCAGGTTTCTAAAAATAAGTGAGGGGACTTCTGGTTTCCAGTTCAGCCTGTAAGAACCTTGGAAGTAGCCACTCCATTCTAACAATCGAAAAACTAAACAGACCGAAAAATCAACATTTCTTCTTAGATCCATCAGAGAAATGAGGTCTTAGGGCCAACTGCTGCTTCCAAAATTGGAGAGACTGCTAGGCAGACACAGAGACTCACAAATTACCAGAGCAGAAATCCACAAACTGACATAACCACAGGAATCACTGCCAGGGCAGGAAAACCTGCACTGTAACTGAGGAATTGCCAGAGGCTCAGCATGGATTAGTCTGAGAGACAAAAACTACAGTAGGACTTGTCACTGATGGTGGGAGGATGACATACATTTGTGACTTTTACTTCCTGGAGTTCTGCCAGGTTCTCACAGTGAATATCACTTAAAATTGTTTTTGCTTGTATTTCTGACAGGGGGAAGGGAAAAGGAACTATTCTGAAACAAATCAGAACATTCTGTTCTTCTTAACAAGGTCAGCCTTCTGGAGAAAATAGTTACTCCAGGGCCTAGCCTGCAGTGGTTTTGTCAGAGCCTAACTGATCTGGAGGAAGGGAAATACTCAGCTCCAGCCCCCTCTAGCCATGTCATCCCACTGACAGGGGGTGGGGGTAGGGCAGGACTGAGAAACACATGTGAAGGTCACAGTCAAGAGGCACAGGTTCACTAAAAGACAGAGAGACTTAATCATAAGATTACAGAATGGTCCCCTTGCCCACATACCATACAGTCACATTACTAAAGGATTATTTATAGTAGCTCTTTTTACCCAGTATACTATATCTGGCTTTCAAGAAAATTACAAGGCATACTAAAAGGTAAAAATAAATAAATAAATAAAATAAA
Source organism: Neophocaena asiaeorientalis asiaeorientalis (assembly GCF_003031525.2). Lineage (NCBI taxonomy): Eukaryota > Metazoa > Chordata > Mammalia > Artiodactyla > Phocoenidae > Neophocaena > Neophocaena asiaeorientalis. The sequence goes on from NW_020173924.1 coordinate 513,013, forward strand.
CCCCCCCACATTTTGAAGAGAAAGAGCAAGCATAAAAACCATACTCAGATATAGCAGGGATGTTGGAATTGTCAGACCAGGAATTTAAAACGTCTATGATTAATACACCAAGGGCTCTAATAGATAAGTAGACAGCATGCAAGAATGGATGCCAATATTAGAAAAGAGCTGGTAATTCTAAGAAAGAACCAAAAAGAAATAAAAAACACTGTAACTGAAATAAGAAATGTTTTTGATGGACTTCTTATTAGACTGGATGTGGCTGAGGAAAGAATCTCTGAACTTGAAGCTATGTCAATAGAAACCTTCAAAAGGAAAAAGCAAACAGGAAAAAATAATGGGGGAAAAAAAAGAAGGCATAGAATATCTAATGACTGTGGGGCAACTACATAAGCATATGCATAATGGGAATGCCAGAAGGAGAAGAAAGAGAGAAAGATAGAAGAAATATTTGAAGCAATAATAACTGAGAATTTCCCCCAAATTAATGTCACATACCAAATCATAGGTCCAGGAAGCTCAGAGAACACCAAGCAAGATGAATGCCCCCCTCCCACCTTCCACAAGCCAACATATGGGCATCATTTTCAAACTATAGAAAATCAAAAAATAAAGAAAAAGTCCTATAAGAAGTTGGGGGGAAACTTACCTGTAAAGGAACAAAGATAATTATATCTGACTTCTCCTCAGAAACCATGCAAGCAAAAAGAGTGTAAAGTGAAATATTTAAAATTCTGAGAGGGAAACAAAACAAAACAAAACAAACAAAACAACAACTTATAATTCTATGCCCTGTGCAATTATCCTTCAAAAGTGAAGGAGAAATAAAGACATGCTCAGACAAACAAAAATTAAGGGAATTTGTTGCCAGTAGATCTTCCTTTCAAGAAATGTTAGAAGTAATTCTTTGGAGAGAAGGAAAATCATATAGGTCAGAAACTCAGATCTACATAAAGAAAGGAAAGCACTGGAGAAGGAATAAATGAAGGTAAAATAAATACTTTTACTTGTCTTATTCTTACTTGATCTAACAGATAACAGTTCAAAATAATAATGTTTCTGATTACGTATGCTCATATATATGTGATAGATGCACAGATAGAATATGTATACTTATGTATAAGTGAAATGAATGACAGCAATAATACAAAGGATGGGAAGAAGGTTTTAGTATTATTTCATTATTATAAAGTACTTACACTGTCTATGAAGTGATATAATGTTATTTGAAAGTGGACTTGGATTAATTGTACATATATATTGTAAACTCAAGAGCAACGACTAAAAAGAATAAAACAGTAACTAATATGCTAAGAAAGGAGAGAAAATTGAACTATAAAATGCTGAGTTAACCACAAAAGACACAAAAAAAGTAGAAGACAAAAGTAGAAACAAAGAAAAAGGACAACACAGGCAAAACAGCAACAAATAAACAAAGTACATCAATAATCACTTTAAATGTTAATGGTCAAAATGTACCAATTAAAAGACAGAGATTATCAGAGTATATTGTTGTGTGGCTAATTAGGGCCTTTTTAATTGGAATGTAAAACAGGAATGACCATACCCTAATAGCATGACACCTACTACTTTAAAAAAAATTATAAAAGCTAACATTCAGTAATCCATGAAGTGCCAATTTCCTCATGGAACTATCTGACTCACAAATGATTTTTATAGCAGTGTGTGTTTCCACAGGAAATGATAAAGTAGACTTAGGTATGATCTACTTACTTTCCCTGGTTTCATCTAATAATAGAATCAAATTAGAGCAAAGAGTATAAATCAGAGATTCTTGGGCTCAATTACTGGTTTTATACTTAATAATTATATCATCTTGGAAAGTAGCAAGTTATTTACCTTCTCTGAACAGTATTTTCTAACTTACTCTAAGATGAAGTCATAATTGTAATTTATCTCCAAAGATTTTTAAAGTTATTAAAAGGAGAAATAGGTTTTGTACATTATTTAAGCCATTACTTAGCACTTGCTAATTGCTCAAGGAAAAGATAGTTTCTTTACTCCAAATCACATTATATTTTTATATAATAAATTATCCTTGAAACAGAAAAAAAATTATAGACCTCATATGTATACACAGTTGACCCTCGAACCACTCAGGTGTTGGGTCTCAACCCTTGGCACAAATGAAAATTTGCATATAGTTTATAATCAGCACTCCATATATGTGATTCCTCTGTATCTTTAGATTCAACCAGTCTCAGATCTTGTAGTCTATAGTATTCACTACTGAAAAAATTCAAAGTGTAAGTGGACCCATGCAGTTCAAACCCATGTTTTTCAAGGGACAACTATACATATTTTTTCTGTTTTAATAAAAGAGGAAAGCTTATTCGTTAAACAGCATTTATAAATACTTGTAAATATTCAACAGAACCAGGAGGGTCAATGGGGCATGTGGTAATACAATGATAGTTCTCAACAACACTATCTATAGAAGAAACATCTGAAAACAGTTTGTGAGGGACTTATAAAAACTTGCCTAACACTTTCTTGTGCAGAGTATACACTCATTAAATATTTATTAAACTGATTTGACATTTTAAGAATTAGCAAAATATTGTAAGAGATTATATATAAAAGAAAGTGTATCAATTTCCTTTCCATTCATTCAATCAACAAATATTGATAGCCTGACATTGTGTGAATTGCTATGATACAAACATGAATATGATCCATACTCTCGTCTCAAGAAACTCTCAGGCAAGCAAGTGTTTGCAACATTAAATAAAATATAGCAGACCAATTTTCTTATTGGTCAGTGAAGGTAAGCATGTTTACCTAGAAGGCTGACATGTCAAATGTTGTTTTTGTACTTGTATTAATAGAAAAAACAACAAACAAACAAAAACAAATCAGCACGCTATGAGAAGCAATTTCCTGAGAAAAGCAACTTTTAAGATATATAATAATGCTGTGACTGATTAAGAGTAATATTTTGCAACCTGTATCTATAGTACTGTATTGATTTTCGATACGCACAACCAAGACCAAGAAGCATATCAAGACACTCAAACACCTTCTGAATCATTCTGGATTGATCAGATGTAACAGAGTTCATGATTAATTGAGAGGCATACCAAAAGTGTGTTCTACTTTAGTGTTGGATCTACACTGGAGGGAAGTAAGAATTACAGTGAGTGGGACCTGTAATGTCAGTGTATCAAACCCTTAACTTCCCACTCCTACCACCTCCATGCCTTGTTTAAAACCCTTCAGGCATTCTTGCTATTTTTAAAATAAGAGTAGGAGGACTCTTCCTAGGATGATTTCTATTGTCCTGTCTGATCTGGCCCCAATCTCTCTAGCCTCACCTACTACCAGCCTTCCTGACCTCACTCTTGCTATCTTTCTTCTCCATCTCAAATGATAGCTTTTAGTTCCATTTCCTGCCATAATACCTTTTGCTACAGGACGTGCTTCTAAACTCAGACAGTTTTTTCTGACTAAAATGCCCTTTTCCCATTCTTCTTTTCATATTACTCCTTGTTATCACACTAAATGCCATCTGAACCTTCTATTATAGTCATGTTACATATTTTGGCTTTAGGTCCTTTATTCTGTCTAAATACTCTCTATCCACCCCATATTCCTTTTTTTCTAGATGTCTCTATTCATCCCTATCAGCCATCCCCTATTCAAAGAAGACCTCCTGACCCCTGACCTCCTTAATTAAATCAAATCCCTATTATATGCTCTGATTCCAGGTACCTTTCTTTCATTGCATTTATCATTGCAATAAATATTTTTATTTCTCTGACTTTTTGAATGTGTGAATCTTCCACTGGAATATAAAGTCCTTGAAAAAAGACAATCTGTCTGCTTTTGCTTACTAGGTTAGCTATTCAAGATGATTTTGTAAACTAAACAAATGTCTAGCCATTTCAGTATACTACACAAATATACATATAAGATTAAAGTCTTCGGCATGATATAGCTATTTATATTTAATTTCCTAATTTTTGGTATAATTTCCATTTTGTAATCTTTTGGGGAAGTAATTTCCACCTTATGTCAGAATTAGAGGAAAGATAAGCCATTTTAATATATTTATAACATTTGCAAAAATGCTTTATTACTGTATTTCAAATATATATATATATATATATATATATATATATATATATATATACACACACACACGCCTACACACTGAAAACAAAAAGCAAGTTTTGTATGTGTTTGTTTGTTTGTTTTGCCTACACAAGTGGAGAAAACACTATGGACCCCCACTTAACTACAACTCCCCACAAACATACACACCACACTTGCCTTTTGTATATATTCAGTCATATGTGTATATATATGTGTTTTTTCATTCTCACACTATGCTAAGTTTTTATTCACTCCGTGCCATTTTATTTAATTGTTGTGAGCCTTTAGCAGATAACCATGAGCACTTAAAAAGAGTACTTAAAAAAAATTGTAAAGAAGAGCACAAAGTTCTTATACTGTATCTGTTTGGAAAGAACATGCATAATATTTTTATATAATTAAGTGACTTAAAATATCTTTGAATAGGTCTTATCTAATCTACATATTTGTCTTTATTTTAATATTGAGATATAGGATTTATTTACATTTATTTCCAAAAATATTTAAATAAGATTTACTCTTTTTTTTTCCTGAGGGTCACTTCAGTTTAGCTCTGTTCACTAAGATCTACTTTTTTGATTACTGACATTTCTTGTCAGTAGTCAAAAAAATCCCAATTAACTACAATCATAAAATGTAACTGTTAGTACATTTTAGTCAGTGCTACTTAGGACAAAGGCAGTTTCTCAGTATTAAGTCAATTATAAACTCTCCAATTCAGTTTTCCTTTTTTTTGTTTGTTTTGGCCTGGTTGCCAATTGCGTTAGAGATCTCCATTAATTTTTGCTTATCCCCTCATTTCTCAGAGGAACTGTTTTGCAAATGGCTCTACCTCCTTCATGCTAAATGACCTCACCTTCTGGAAGACTCATTGCCTCCAGATGAAAACTTGAATATCTGAAATAAGCGATGATGGGATCTAGATTATATTGATAGGAAAAGGACTGCACTGAAAGTCAGTAAAGTTCTGCTGTTCATGTTTTTGAAGCTCTTTTGTTTCCATCCTTCTTGAAAGTGTTATTCAACTATTCTTATAGTTCCATAAAAATTGTATTGTTTTTATTGTGGTAAAATACACATAACATAAAATTTATTATTTTTTTTTTGTTAAACAGTTCAGTGACATTAAGTGCACTCCCATTGTTATAAAATCATCACTATTATCCCTCTCCAGAATTTGTTCATCTTCCCAAACTAAAATTCTGTACCCATTAAACAATAATTCTCCACATCCTTTTCCCTTAGCCCACATCACTGTCATAGATTAACCCTTTAAAGCTTTCTGGCTACTGAGGTTTTACACTAAATAATGATGTAAAAAGTCTACCCAATTATAAACAAGAATTCCTTGGTGGGCTTCCCTGGTGGCGCAGTGGTTGAGACTCTGCCTGCCAATGCAGGGGACACGGGTTCGTGCCCCGGTCCGGGAAGGTCCCACATGCCGCGGAGAAGCTGGGCCTGTGAGCCATGGCTGCTGAGCCTGTGCTCCGCAACGGGAGAGGCCACAACAGTGAGAGGCCTGCGTACCGCAAAAAAAAAAAAAAAAAAAAAAAAAAGAATTCCTTGGCAGATTAACAAATGGCATATTTCAAAAGTGAGTTTTCAGGGACTGAATCAGAAGCAAAACCTGTATTTATAGAAGAATGCTTAGCCATCCTCTGTCCATATTACATACTCAGACTTGCTGGAGTCATCTTATTACATTAAGGTGAGAAATCACATTGGGGTCAGTTTGCCTCCAAACATGCCAGGTCAGAATATATAAGTGGGCTTGAAAATCAATCTCTGCCTAAGAGTTAACACCATTCTCTGAAAAGGAGAATGTGAGAAAAGTGAACTGTTACAGAATTATAAGAATTCCTCTTAACAGAAAAGGCTTGGGTCATCAGATAGCAAAGATTGGCTGAAGTGTAGCTTATCATGGCAAGGGGCTCAAGACATTTTGATATGGCCACTTGGATCTTGGGGAACTAAAGCTGTTTCAAGGAGTTGAAAAGCTTGTTCAAGGAAAACAAAGCTAACCTGTAGTCAACAGTTCATCCATCTTGGCTTAGCTTAATATAATACGACATGTATTATTCAGAACAAGTAATAAGTGTCACTTGAAAATTAGAATGATAGTCAATAGCTAAGCTATTATATATATATATATATGCCTAAAAGCAATATGATGACATTCGTGAGAGTATACAGTACAATGCTTAAGAGTAAAGGTTCAGGAGCCATTCAGATAAAGTTTCCATTTTTCCGTTTCTCAACTCAATCTCTGTGCAACCCCATGAGAGCTTCTTCATCTCCCTAAAATTGTTTCCTTGGTTGAATAAAGCCCAGCTGATAAAATTGTAGAAGGGTTAAATGAAATAAAGAATAAAAAGCAATTAGCACAATGCTTAGCAGTGGTGGTCAGATAATGGCCCCCAAAGACAGCTATGTCCTAATTGCTGGAACCTGTGAATGTTACCTTATGTGGCAAAAGGAACTTTACAAATGTGATTAAATCAAGGTTCTTGAAGTGGAGAGATTATTCTGGATTATCTTGATTGGCCCAATGTAATGACAAAGGTGCTGAGGAGAGGAGCAGACAAGGGTCACGGTCAGACAAGAAGGGTCAGGATGGAAGCAGAGGTTGAAGTAACATAGGGCCATTAGCCATACAATGAGGCAACCTCTGGAAGCTAGGAAAGGCAAGGGTTCTCCCCCAGAATCTCCAGAAGAAAAACAGCTGTACTGACCTATTTTAAACTTCTGACATACAGAACTATAAAATAATAAATTTGTGTTGTTTTAAGCCATTAAGTTTGTGAGGAAACTTAAAAACTTGAAAGGTTGAGGAGGAAACCTTTCAACTCAGACAGCAGTAGGAAACAAATACACCAGCACTTACTTATTCTGTAATAAATATCAGCTGATACTATTATTGAAAAATAATTTTAAAAAAACATGGTCAGTGCTATATAAGCAGTCTTCTTTTTTAGGGAAAGGAATTATTTTTATTTTTAACTATATTTATATTACACAAACCCCTGCATATTATAAAATATTTGAAAAATATAAAATTATATATAATGAAAATTAAAACTGTTCTTTCCATTCAGGACCCATGGCCTCCATTACAGAAATAAAGCTTTATTAACATATTCCTGTATATTCCTTCAAAATGTTTTAATGTAAAATACTTAGAGCCATTTTTTCCGATTTATGGCTTTTTAAAAATTTTTTAGATTAAAAATTGTTAATCTTTTTTATGGAAGTATAATTAATTTACAGTGTTGTGCCACTCTCTGCTGTATAGCAAAGTGACTCAGTTTTACACGTACATACATTCTTTTTTAAAATATTCTTTTCCATTATGGTATATCCTAGGAGACTGAATATAGTTCCCTGTGCTATACAGTAGGACCCTGTTGTTTATCCATACTAAATGTAATAGTTTGACTCTACCAACCCCAAATTCCCAGTCCATCCCTCTCCCTCCCCACCTCCCCTTTGGCAACCACAAGTCTGATCTCTATGTCTGTGAGTTTGTTTCTGTTTTGTATACAGATAGGTTCATTTGTGCCATATTTTAGATTCCACATATGTGATATCATATGGCTTTTAGATTTTGTTATATAAATTTGTCTATTTCTCTCTTGCTATTTTGTCTACTATTGCTACTTATGTTTTGAGCCTGTTACTATTTTACACATTTGGGATTTCTAAACCTTTATGATATATTGACACTTTATCATTGTGAAATGACATTTAACAAATCTTTGTTAATACTTTTTATTATAGAGTTACAATAAAGTAATTGTGGAGTTAACCTTGTCTGAAATTATTAAAACCACTCAAGCTTTGTTATAGTTTGTGTTTACAAAATACATCTTTTTCCATATTATTACTTTTAACTTTTCTATGCCTTTATGTTTAATGTGTGTCTCTTATAAACAGCACGTGGTTGGGTCATTCTTTGTTTAACCAACATGGCAATTTTTGTCTTTTAATTAGATATTTTGTTCTTTTACATTTAACATAATCATTGACATAGCTTTATGTCCACTAACTTACTATTTATCTTTTGTTTCTTTTTTTTTCCTCCTTTCTTGTATTCATTTGGGTTGAGTACATTTTATTATTCCATTTTATCTTGTCCTTTGTTTTTTTCATTCTGTCCTTCCATGCTTTTTGTGGTTTCTATATGAATTACAATATGCATCCTCTATTTAAAATAGTAGTCTATCTTGAAGGCTATTTTATGCACAATTTAAGAAACTTATATTGGTATACTTCAATTTCCCTTCTAGTCCTTTATGCAATTGTTATACATTTCATTCCTTCCTCCTGCCAATCCCTCTATCTATCTACCTAACTATCTATCTACCTATCATCTATCAATTATGGCTCACAGATTATCATTATTTTACACAATCGATTATCTTTCAGGGAAATTCAAAAATTGATTTTAAAAAGACTTTCATACTTGCCACATGTTTACCATATTCAGCCACCCCCCTTTTTAATATAGATTCTAATTTCCATCTGGTATCATTATCAATTAGTCTAATTACTGCTCCAACATTCATATAGTGTACATCTGCTAGTGGTAAATTCTCTGAGCTTTTATTCATGAGAAAGTATCTTTATGTTGCCTTTGTTTTTGGATGATATTTGAAAGACACATTTCTGGACTTTTAATTATGTTTTAATTTTTTTTCATTCTTTAGCCTTGATGATGTTATTTGTTTTTTTTTTTAATGAAAGGTATGAGGCCTAGTTATCATTGTTCCCCAAGTAGGCAGTATGTTTTTCCCTTCTGTTTGCTTTTAAAATATTCTTTATATTTGGCTTTCAGCAGTTTGACTCTATTATGTTTATGTGTGGCTTTTTTTTTTTTAACTTTATCTTGCTTGGGGTTTGTTGTGATTCTTTAATGTACAGGTTGATGTTCTTTTTCTTAAATTCAAAAAAATGCTCAGCCACTATTTATTTATTTGCCCCATATAATTTCCTTCTCTTTCTGGGATTCCAGTGACACCTATATTAGACTGCTTGATATTGTCCCACAGGTCACTGACTGTCTCTTAAATTTTTAAAAATTTATTTTCTGTGTGTATTGGTTTCCATGATTTCTATTTTCCTATCTTCCAGAATGACTGATAATATATTTTACAATAGCCTGTCTTCAGTTCATCCAGTGCTTGCTTTTTTTTTTTTTTTTCATTTGGGATATATTATAGTTTTCAGTTTTGGAATTTTTATTTAGTGCTTTTTTTCATAGTTACCATTTCTCTACGGAGATTTTCCTTCTAATTCAATTATTATATTTAAAGTTTTCTCTACATCTTCATTTATAATAGCAATCTAAGATACTGAAGCAATTAATTCTGACCTGTCATCTCTGTGTTTGTTTCTAATGATTTTTTTGTTTTTTAGTTTTGAATCACATTTTCCTGTTTCTTCAGATATCTAGTATTTATTATATGTTGTACATTGTGAATATTGTGTTGTTTAAAATCTGATTTTTTTGTGTTCCTTTAATGTACTGAGTGTTGTTCTGGCAAGGAGTCTACTGATACATCACCATGATTATCTCCATTCTTTGTTTTTCAGCTTTTTAAAATGTGGTTCTAGAATGAGTAACCTTTATTCTAGGATAATAGGAACCCTCCTGCAAAAGCTCTTCTGGATTGTGTGTTTTTTTCTGAATTCTTAAAGAAATGATTGGGGTGTTCAGATGAAATGTGGTTTGTTATACCTGTTGTGTTCTCCAGCTGTTCTTTCCTTTTTTTTTTTTTTTTTTCAGGGCAGAACTTTGCAGAATATTACCCAGGGCAGGTGCAGAACAGCTCAGTCTTTGGCAAAAGACATAATTAGAACCCCTAGGCAAAGTCCTGGAACTTTTTATTTCTGTAGCCTACAAGACCAATTCTAACCACCTTATCATTGTCAAACTCTTGTCTCTGCCTCTTCATTAAGGAGAGGTCACCATACTTTACTTGGACTTCACCTTCCTATCCTGTCCCACGATCAGGGAAACTACTCCAGGCACAAAACTGACACTATTGTGAAGTTTGTCTTGTGTTTCCCATAGTTCTCACATGTGTATATGTATATACATGATATATTGATTGTACATATAAATATTAATATATATAGTCAATTTCCATTATCCTCTTAGGAAATTATTATTCTTTCTTCTCTGAAACACACTGCAAATTTGGCAGTTTAAAAAGAAATGATTATATTTCCTATAAGAATAAGACAGAAGATAAGAGAATAAAAAAAGATTAAAAAAAAAAACCTTCACAATGAAACAAGCTGTTTCTTCTTAGCTGCTCTAACTTTTATGAATAATGATTAAATATAAAATAAAAAAAATAATAGTATTTTACATGCTTATGCTAATCCTGATACACTGGCCATTGGCAATGTACTGTTGGTTGTTTTTACATTTCCAAGCTACAGATGTATTCTGTTTTCAACTATTGGCCCAAAGCATAAACATCTCTATTTGTCTGAATAAATGCCTATATGTGATATGTTTATAACTGTTGCAATACTCCTTTTCTTCACCCTGACAGTTCTGTAGAGATATAGTATAACACTGTATGGAATTCAAAGCATGTTCAACATTTTGTGCTAAGGCATTGCTGCTTCAAAATGTTTACAATTTGATCCTCTCTGTACGTACTAAATCTACTATATAACAAACATTACATGTTGCACTGAACTGTATGATTGAATTAAAAGTAAACACAAAGTTTTCTTAAGTGGGCTCAAACATAAATGTATTTGTATCATCTAAGTAAAACGCTGTGACTAAAGGGCCCCAAACTGTTTATATTAATAAGTAAAATACAACATAGATACATACAAATACATTATCCAGAGTTGGAAACAAACCAATAATTATACAATAGATTGTTCTTTATAAAAACTCTGAAAATATAGAAGAGAGAGATAAATAATAATAATTAAAAATAAAAATGCCTATTAGTTTCCTGATTTGGAAACATATACAATATATACATATATATACATATTTCTCTTTACTTAGAGAAGATAAAAAATAATTAATGTGGTCCTTGCAAACCTTCTCTAGAGGCACTTGTTTTAGTGGGGATTTCACCTATTTCTAAAATCTAGTCCAGGATCTTCTATTTATTAGAGGCTGAAATTTAAACTAGCCTGAGGAAATCTGCCAAAAATCGTATCAAAAAACAAATCATTTTCCCATGTGAAAATACTTCATAATTCTCTCTTATTTCTCATGCTTATCATTGCTTAATTACAATAGAAATCTTATTATTATCAAACACTTTGATTAATTACAAGTAAACAGCAGAATAAGACAAAACCATGAACAATCATATATGCATGTATTAGGTATTTGTTTTGATAAACAATATAAATGTACATTACAGTTTTTTTTTTTCTTCAGTTTATAGCTAAGGCTTTTTCTTTTGGCAACACTCTGCTGATTAGAGTTCCATACAGTCTCTACCAACTAAAAACATACATTGTAAATATATTATGACTTCCAATTTCTTTTCATTTTAGGTGGAAGAAAAATTTAATCAGAAAGTCCTGAGTGCATATATTTTCTAAACATTCACTGTTTTTAAGTCATTTTCACATAATGTAATATTAATAATTTTAGCAATTAAGTTTTAAGTTTTTCTAAATATTTGACCAAAATTTCATAGAAACAAAACCGTATTTCTTTTGTACTCATATTTTCTTACTTTAAGTGTACAAAATTACCATAACCAGACCGTCTTGGAAAAACAAATTTGTGATCACACTCATTTGAATCTTGGTAGGCATATAACCCAAGTGAAGGGAGCAGAAATGTACATTCTTGCCAGACACTAGCCTCCTAACCACAAGTGTTCAGCCTCCTATAGATATAAGTTGCTATATTTTGCTGAAGGAATGAAAGTGTTGATTAAGTTGGAGAGTCGTTTATGTGGAGGTGTTAAGAGAGTTTTTTTGAAACACATTTAATGTTATTTATTCTGTTAATTGTAATCTTTATAAGGGTAGAGATCTTGTCTGTCTTGTTTACCACTGCATCTCCAGTGTGTAGCATTGTGCCTTGTAACTATAATTGAAACAAGAATGATGGAATAAGCACTCTCGTACATTGTTGGAAGAAGCGCAGATTGATACGTTGATTCACAGGAAACGATTTTACAGTTTGTGCTTAAAAGCCTCAAAAACATTAATATATTCTAAATTCTTCAGAGACATATATGAAGATTTAGGTATAGAGATATTTTTTTACAGATATAGTCATGTTCATAAAAAAATTACAAATTGCCTAAATATCTAACAGAAGATTAAGTAATGTGACATATACATAATGAGATATTATGCAAGCATTGAAATCATGTATTTTTAACTATTTAATGTAATGGAATTACTTAATGGAAATGGAAAACTGTATATTTAGAAAATCATGTTTATTATAAAACACACACACACGGAAGAAACAACAAAATAGAAAGAACTTCTCTATTTGGGGGGTGATAAGGTCTTTGGAATTTTTTGTTTTCTTTTTTATTCTTACTTTTCTTTCTTATTTTTTTCTGTAATGAGCATACTGTTTACAAATCAGGACAAAGATTACCTTAAAAGGCTTTTCATTTTAATTCCTGTATCAATTTTTTATTCTTTCAAAATATCATCAGAAAACGAATTTTGATTATTATATTTAGTGAACTGGAGAGAGGCTGTGAAGTTCTTTACACATTAAAATGCTAGCCTAGCATGACTTTTGCTTATATTCAAGGGTGTCACATTTGATAAAATGTTAGCAGTAAAAAGAACATTAGAGATGCCCTAATTAAACCTCCATCTTTAGCAGTAAGTGTCCATGCACTATTTCCACATTAAGTTTTCCATGAAAGTGTTTTTCAAAATTGGCACGTACTTGTACTTGTCTGGGAAACAAGAACTAGAATGTAGAAAATAATACAACTAATGGGCCAAAATTCTTTACTCTAACAAGCATTTACATTTTAAAATGTGTCAGTAAACTGAATATTTATTAGGCATGAATACCTTACAAATTGACTAGTCATGACAGTTTGACAATAGTTTCCAAGTGGAAAATGATTTTATCCAGAGGAAGTTAAATTACAAAAAAATAAAATAAATAAGAACTTTTTTCACTGGATTATTAAAGTTTTCTTTGCTTTATTATGTTTTTTATTTGAGGTATTCCCTGTTAAGGCACTTGTTTTCCTGGGTTCATACCTAACCTATATTTCATAGCCTTCTCTGCATGTTCATTGAGAACATATGACTGGAAAATGACAAGTAAGCTTCCAGGCCCACCTATAAACACTCTGTAGCAATTTCTCCATTATTTTTCTGTCTCCTTAACAGGAATCATTGTAGGACATGTTTAAATATAATGGGGTTACTAGATTCAAGGATGCTGAATAAGAACTTCTCAGGAAACCTGTGCAATCAGGAACATTGGACTTTGGACTTTGCACGAGTGAGAGTAACACAAAAGGACTGAGATTACTTACTGCAGCAGCTAGCATTAATTACACCAACCAATAATAAAAACCAGTATTTTGGGCTTCCCTGGTGGCGCAGTGATTGGGAGTCCGCCTGCCGATGCAGGGGACACGGGTTCGTGTCCCTGTCTGGGAGGATCCCACATGCCTCGGAGCAGCTGGGCCCGTGAGCCCTGGCCGCTGAGCCTGCGCGTCCGGAGCCTGTGCTCCGCAACGTGAGAGGCCACGACAGTGAGAGGCCCGCATACCGCAAAAAACAAAAACAAAAACAAAAAAAAGACAGTATCTTGAAGTGAGATGCTGATATAACAAAAATTAGAATATGTGACATTAACTTCGGAGTAGACAGATCTATTCAGTAATAGAATAAAGCAGGTTGGTTAATTGGTGATTACAATGAAAAGGCATTTAAAAACTGTCCCTTATGGTAGTTTGGAAGGCAGTCCAAAGCTTACTGAGCTTGTAGATCTAGAGATGTTTGGAAAACATAGCTGTTAGTATTATTATTACTGATGGTTTCAGCAAAGTATTACAAGAAAGATATAAACAGAAAATAAATGGCAAGTTTAAAGTAGAATTGAAAGGGAACAGAAAAGTTTAGAAAAAGAAGTAAGAGATGGTATTTGTATTTGAAGGACTCTGAAGAACCAAGACCCAGTGAGATTTCTCAGCTGCACAGAGTGTCTCAGATTTGGGCCAAAGATCAAATGAAGGACATATTCTGCCAATTCAAGCTTGACAGGCTCAAGATTATCTGACTTTAAGTTGAGACAGAGAGAGGAATGATATCAAGGTAGCAAAGAAATGGAACGTATTTGAGAACAGAGTCTGGAAGTTTTGGCTTCTTTTACATGAAACTGACTGGAAGCAAATAGTTTGCAAGTTTTTAAAATAATTATATTGCCAAATAGCCATAAGTCCATATTAAAAAGTCTTTGACTCTGCAATCCTTAAAACAACTTTTAGACACCCATATTTCCATGAGCATGAGGTGGGTTCTGTATGCTGGGCAGCCAAGAAACATACATTCTTCAATACCCACTTCAGATATGGCCCCAAAGGATAAGACGAAACAACCTTCACTGAATTTGGTTTTCTTAACACAGGAGTTCTTCCGAGGGAAGATAACCAGGCCTAATTGACGATCCTTCTTTTTTCTCCAGGAAGTGGGACTTTACAATAACTGCCTAGTTGTATTCCATAAATAACTTCTGTGTACCTTTTATTCTCCCATTTTCCAAATGAGAGTTGTTGAGATAATTTTGTCTCTGTCTGTTAGTAGGTGTACATGGAGGATCAGGGGGCAGAAAACATGATTTTTTAATTTTCAGATTTCAGAACCACATTTGTGGTTCTATACATGGACATGATAAAGACAACTGTCATCATTCAAAGATCACAGAACATAAACCAGATGCTGTGACTAGATAAGATTTGGGGTTATCCATTTGGGGAAGTTGAGAATATGGAAGACAGTGTAAAAGGAATATTTGTTGATCAGAAGGGTAGATTGTTAAAAAAATATACTGCTATAAAATTATCAAACTGTTTCCATTTTATCCTGGATGCATAGCTAAAGCTACATTTTTCAGCCTGCATTTCAATTAGTTTGAGATCTTATGACTAACTTTGGTCCATAAAATCTCCTCCTTGATCCTCACACTTACTTCTTTAAGATGAAGATGGAGGCATTAAAAGGTGGTAGGAACCTGTTTATAGGCAAACCACTCGGGAAGGGATGAGCAATAGATAAACTTTAATTGCATTAAGCCACTGGTACTTCTGGATTATTGTTATTGTTTTGTTGTTGTTGTTGCATAAGTTAGCATTAATGACCCTGACTATAGAAACACTTTTTATTAAGAACAATTTCATCTTATAACAAAATTAAAATATTATTTTAAAGAAAAATATATAGTATATTTTAGATATACAAATATAACTATTAAATATTTATATAGGATATATAAATGTAACAATTATTTTAACTTACTACAAAGAGGTTGAACCTTGGTAATTTTTTTTTTTGGAAAGACATCAACATTCATAATTATTGTGTCTATTATTTCAAAAAAAACAAAAACAACAACTACTGCTCCTGTTTCAGCAAAGACATCAGGAGAGCTAGTCCATTTGGCAAACACTGATTTTCACTGGGGCCTAATTTTCCCCGAAATTCAAGGGACACACAATAACACGTGGATTTTGGACATGTGATTATAGGTGACTGTCTAGAAATAATTAATGATAACCTTGGAAGAAGCTGTCATCGGTACATATGATGTCTTTAAATTAATAACAGTTTATATTGCTCATATTTTTTTCCTCAAAGACTGCTGTTCCACTCTATTTGACCTTAATTGGTATAATTGATAACAGAGCTTAGAGTGTGATTTTAATCATGTAGGTACAGCCTCCCTGACAGAAAAAAATAAAATAGCTGCTGTGAATTACCTATTGTTACTGGGGAGACAGAAAGGTAAAATAAATGACTGTTATTTTAACCTGAGACTTAGGGACTTCTAGCTCGTAACTGGCAATTTGTTAATGATTTTAAAGAGTTTGGGCTAATCTCCAAACAATTAATGAAAGCTAACTGGTGTGTAATTTAACATAAAGGAAAAGATGAGAAAATTAGTTGGATACAGGGTAGAGATACACGCAAATGATCCAAGAAGAAGAGCATGTTTGAAAATATTCTAAACATCCGTGCGACCCCTAGTAAATAAGATTTTTATGGCAAGCTGTTGAGCTCTTATTATTTGGATATTTAGCTTGAGGTAAAGACTGAAAATGATCTTAGTTATCAATGTGATTACTTCAGTTCTCATGGATTTGAACGGGTTGTTCAAGTGTATGTGTGGGAGGTGCCAGAAGGGGTTGGATGCTGAAAAGAAAATAAATAGATATAGCTAACTTAATATTTAATATCATTTAATTATTATGAGATAATGAGCTGGTTATTCTAAAATAGCATTTTGCCTTTCACCTTTATCACCATACTTTGGCCTGTTCATTGCAATTATGGAAACTCTAGAACTCAGGATTTTTACTTTCTTTGGGAATTGAGGAATGTTTACTCTCTCTTTCCATTGAGGAATTTTGAATTCTGGATACTGTGGCATTTCCTATTCCTTGTTTCATTGGTTTTTGCTACTTTTTTTTTTTTTTTAATTTGGGAAACAGTCTTACTCTGTAAACCAAATTTTTATGGATCACTTTTCATTATTTGTAGTTCAGTGCAAAAAAGGGTAAGCAATCCACACCCCGGTACTGTCTCACTTTTCTTCTTTAATTCTTTGGCCCTAATTCCTGGTAACAGCATCTCCCACTATGTAGTGTTAACTCTACCAAGGTAGACAGAGACCAAGACAAACACTACAGGACCTATGAGTATACCTGGCATGTGGTACTTCAGAAACTAAAAAAATAAAAATAATTACTATGCAGCCCAACTGTATCTGAGACTCTTCTGGAAGCTCTTTTACTTAGTTAACCAATAGCAAGTCAAATCCCTACTGTAAGTGATATCTTCCTCGGGTCTCCTGTCCCACTCCTCCCCTGGCTTTCTCTAATTCAAATCTCATGAAGCTTTATTTGTACTTTCCTATCTTCTTTCCTTTATCATAGGGGGAAAAAAATGTTGTCCACACTCATTAGAGCTGCTTTTTCTTCCTAAATCCTTGTTTTTATCATTTTCCCATTCCAGAATTTCGCTGCCAAATTTATTCTCTTCCTGTCTGGCACACCCTGTCTCTGCACTCATCCTCTGCTTGCAAATATTCACAGGGTTTGAATATTCTGAAAAACAAAACCAAAGGAGCAAAAGGTATTTTTTATTGTTGCCTTTTAAAAAATTTTTTATTAATTTATTATACAGCAGGTCGTTGTTGCCTTTTATGTCACTAACTGTGAAGCCTCAGATGGGTGAGAACAGACTCAGATGTACTGTAAAGTGAACGTTGTCAATTTTTTTTCTGAATTCATCACCTCAAGGGTGATAATGTGCTGTTTCAGGGCACACTAACCACCACTTGGGCAAGTCTGGTGTTTTCCTTTTCTTTGAAACTGCTGTTTAACTCAGGCTGGCCAATGGAGTGTTGGGTCTTCATGGAGCTGTTTATCCATGGGCTCAGGCATCTCAGAGGGACCTTGTAGAAACAACACCCTAGAAACAGCGTTTCCAGGATTGAGCTAAACATGACTTAGAAACGCTCTACGGATGCCCCAGCTTGTGTGATTATAAAAAAGTAGACCAGGCAGTGCTTTCTTCCCCATTTTTTCACTTTTCACGAGAAACAATACAGCAAGTTTTTTCCAATTATGATTTACAGTCCTGATGTTAGAGCAGCTTTGGACAGTGTTAATCATTTGCAGGGAACATTGTTTTGTTTTTTGTTCTTTTGCTTTTAGCCTTTACATTAAAATAATTTTAACCTTAAAAAATGTTATAAAAGTAGGAGAGAGGTCCCATGTATCCTTCACCAGCTTCCCCTGACCCACCTCCTAGAGAAACGGAAATAAAAACAAAAATAAACAAATGGGACCTAATGAAACTTCAAAGCTTTTGCACAGCAAAGGAAACCACAAACAAGACCAAAAGACAACCCTCAGAATGGGAGAAAATACTTGCAAATGAAGCAACTGACAAAGGATTCATCTCCAAAATTTATAAGCAGCTCATGCAGCTCAATAACAAAAAAACAAACAACCCAATCCAAAACTGGGCAGAAGACCTAAATAGACATTTCTCCAAAGAAGATATACAGACTGCCAACAAACACATGAAAGAATGCTCAACATCATTAATCATTAGAGAAATGCAAATCAAAACTACAATGAGGTATCATCTCACACCAGTCAGAATGGCCATCATCAAAAAATCTAGAAACAATAAATGCTGGAGAGGGTGTGGAGAAAAGGAAACCCTCTTGCACTGTTGGTGGGAATGTGAATTGGTTCAGCCACTGTGGAGAACAGTATGGAGGTTCCTTAAAAAACTACAAATAGAACTACCATATGACCCAGCAATCCCACTGCTGGGCATATACCCTGAGAAAACCATAATTCAAAAAGAGTCATGTACCAAAATGTTCATTGCAGCTCTATTTACAATAGCCCGGAGATGGAAACAACCTAAGTGTCCATCGTCGGATGAATGGATAAAGAAGATGTGGCACATATATACAATGGAATATTACTCAGCCATAAAAAGAAACGAAATTGAGCTATTTGTAATGAGGTGGATAGACCTAGAGTCTGTCATACAGAGTGAAGTCAGTCAGAAAGAGAAAGACAAATACCATACGCTAACACACATATATGGAATTTAAGAAAAAATAAATGTCATGGAGAACCTGGGGGTAAGACAGGAATAAAAACACAGACCAACTAGAGAATGGACTTGAGGATATAGGGAGGGGGAAGGGTAAGCTGTGACAAAGCGAGAGAGAGGCATGGACATATATATACTACCAAACGTAAAATAGCTAGTGGGAAAAAGCCACATAGCTCAGGGAGATCAGCTCAGTGCTTTGTGACCACCTAGAGGGGTACGATAGGGAGGGTGGGAGGGAGGGAGACGCAAGAGGGAAAAGATATGGGAACATATGTATATGTATAACTGATTCACTTTGTTATAAAGCAGAAACTAACACACCTTGTAAAGCAATTATACTCCAATAAAGATTAAAAAAAAAAAAGAATTTCTGCTGATAGAATGCGTGCTCATGGTAGAACACTCAGATTGTGCAGAGAAATCCAGGGCAGGATGTGGCAGGGCCCTCACCATGCAGCTCCTAGATGAAGAGGCTGCCTGTCTGCCTGGTGGTATCCCACCACCCAGACAACCACTGCTAGCGTTTCGGTGTATTTCCTTCTGTTTTTTTCTATGCACATACATACATATGTTAAAAATCTTTTTCTGTGCATACTTTTCTACATATGACATCAGATCAAATTTAGTATTTAAAAACTTACTGTAGAATAAGCATTTCCAGATATTGTAAAACATTGTGTAAATATGATTTTTGAGATGCCTTTGGTGTTTACTTTGTGATATTTGATTCAGCTAGTGTTGATATGATAAAGAGTTGATGTTAGAGAGAACTGAGTCTTTAAAATGTGAATTTTATTTATTTTTGGAATAAATAATACATTTACATGGCAAAAAGAAAAGAAAGAAAACATTGTTTTGGTCTTTTGCTATTACACTTCTAATTTTATATTCCTCTTTCCAAGAATTCATGGATTATTTTGGTTTCAATTAAGTATACTTCAAAACATCTATCATTATTTCTGTTCTCTCATCAGAGCATTAGAGACATTTTGCCAATTTCTAATCCAATTGTCCTTTCTACAGCTGACACATTTCCAAAATATAGATATAACTTTCCCCTCACACTTATTTATACCATCATGATAATCATTTCCCAGGCTCAAAAGTGTTTTAACTCATTCCTTTCTTTACCATATTGGGCAAGATGACAAATTTTCAAATTTTTATTTAAAATATTTCTGTTGGGTTAGGGTAGCTGAGAAACAGGCCCAGTATGGGACTGAAAGCAGAACCTGAAGACCCTCCCCCACCCCAAAAGATAGATATAATATCTTGGGTGCAAAAAGTGGCTTCAGGGGGACACTGTGACGATCTGAATGCATTAGCCTTTGTAAGGCAATGGGAAATATTTTAGTAAAGTTTTACTATCTCTGGTTTACAGTTAATTAAATGCTGGGAAAAATGGTTAGTAATATACTTTCTATCCTCCACTTTTCTAAAGGCTATGATTCTTTCACCTTTAGTATCAACCTGAGCAGATCATTTTGATTGTTACTTTACAGATAAAAAATACTTATTCATAAGAACTCCCTTAACTTATTGCCTCCAAGATTGCAAATTTACCTGCATCTGCTCCCATTCTTTTCTCCTCCTTTTCTATTACAATGGAAGATATAACAATATTTTCTCAAGACTAAGGTAAATTTTTACACCTGGATTTAGAGTCCCTATCTCCCCTTACTCTACCAATTCATCTTAGGCAGGATTTTAATAAACTCTAGCCTGTACTGTACTTAAAACAAACAAAAATAAGTAAAACAAACAAGCAAGCAAAGAGAAGCCTCTCTCCAGATACCACATTTTTATCCCTCATTTCCTTTCATATGACAAATTTTTATAAGACTAATATATATGCACATTTCAACTTAGATTTTTTTCCTATTTATGGGTTTTCTCCTCCATTTAGGGTTCTTCTTTTCAACCTTTCAGAGGCTTTTCTTCTGCCTATCTACCTATAGACAGTGTTATTCATGGTTCTACCAGGAGTCCACTTCTTTCCTCTGACAACATTCCCTGGTTAATCTTGTCCATTCCTACATCCAAATGTAGATTTTTCCATTCAACAAATGTGTATTGAGTCCAGGTACTTCTCTAATCACTAGTGATATGATATGAAGTAAACAAACCATAGTAAATATAGGTGGTGAAATGCACAAGAAGAGAGGCAGAAATTATCTTCTGTAAGGAAGATCTATACTGAAGGAACAGCTAGGGCAAAAACCCTGAGATGGATAAAAGCTTGGTATATTCTTAGGCAAAAAAAAAAAAAAAAATACCTGGAGTAGTTTGACCCTAGAGACAGAAAGAACAGTATGAGATGATGTAGTCAGATGTTAGATCATGGAGAAGGTTTTTGCAGAACTCTAGGTAAGGAGCAATGGTGATTTTACTGCCTGAATATTTCTAGCTTTATGCCACACTTAGTTTATGGTTCATATTTCCAACTCCTTAGTGGCTATCACATTTGAGTAGTGCTCAGATGAAGTGAAAGAGTCAGAAACTGAACTCATCATCTTAACTCCTAAACATGCTGCTTTCCATCTTCCCTATCGTAGAACATGGAACCTCAAGGCACTTTGCTGTCTAAGCCACAAACTTGTAAGTCTTCCATCATTTATTCCTACTTCTTTCTTACCCATCCCTCCCAACACTAAATCAACCATAAGTGCTATCAATGACACTTCCTAGATATCTTAGTCTACTTATCAATCTAATTCCCACTGCAACAACACTTGTCACAAAACCTCTTCCTTCGATCATTTCAAAATTGCTCAGTTGGCCTTGTTCACTTCCAACCAACTCACCACATTGTTAGAATGATCCTTTGAAAACATAATATGATCTATAATAATAACCTTGTACAAAATTCCTTAACTAACTACTTGCTATTCGTGCTTTCATCCTGCTTATCTCTCTATTCCTTAATTCCAAAGATCTAGCCATCCTCAAGGTACTACAGTTCCCTGAAAATAATTATAAATAATTTATTTAAAATATTATATATATAAATTTCACTGTGATACATGGACTTTTTTCCTAATCTGAATATTCTTTTAAAACTCAATTTCTAAAATTATAAAGATATTTCTGATAACTTTTATTTTGTACCATTTTATGAAAGTATAATAGTCAAGGGTTAAAATATTTTCTTTTAAAGAAGCCAGATGAAGACAAATTGAAATCATAAATTTCCCTTTTCTCCAGAAAAGAAAATATTTCCCAAGTGAAAAAAAGAAAGGTTAAATCTCCAGTGAAAAACTTGACAGAAGATATAACCCCAATAAAATGAATAGAAAAGATACCCACAGGGAGGCAAAGTAATACTATTTTCCCCATTGACAAGGTGACTTGGGCTTTTGAATACTTCACAAAATCTCTGAGTTATCAATATGTAAGAGTGATGATATTACCTTGTGAATATTTAACAATTGTAATGATTGTG
Source organism: Neophocaena asiaeorientalis asiaeorientalis (assembly GCF_003031525.2). Classification (NCBI taxonomy): domain Eukaryota; kingdom Metazoa; phylum Chordata; class Mammalia; order Artiodactyla; family Phocoenidae; genus Neophocaena; species Neophocaena asiaeorientalis. The sequence goes on from NW_020173924.1 coordinate 535,424, forward strand.
TCCTGGAATTTATTCCTGTAAAAATAAAGGTAAGTAGGGGTGTATATAGCTCAATCTCTGAAGCACAGTAATACTGTAATTTTTCAGTTGACAGGAAATATGTGCATACACATATATCTACATACATACATATAGATACAAATCTTTATCAAAAGAAAATTTTTTAAATGAATTATATTTGGAATTTTATCCCATCTATCTGCTGATGTTTTATTTAAACTACATTTGAATCTATGAATATTACTTAGGGGAAAATTGTGGAATCGAGTTAGTTGCTGAAGGGTTAAGAACAAAAGTCTGAGTGTAAACTCTTTCCAAATCCCTGGCTGATAATGCTACCTATGTGTGTGGGACTGATGAGATGTCTATAGAAAATCACTCAGAAACCAGAAGAAGGGTCTATTTTTAAAAGATAGAATTGATCCTGACGAGATTTGCAAGTGTGCTGTTCCTTTGATTATGTTTTTTTTTTTTTTTTTTTTTTTGTGATACGCGGGCCTCTCACCGTTGTGGCCTCTCCCGCTGCGGAGCACAAGCTCCAGACCCGCAGGCTCAGCAGCCATGGCTCACGGGCCGCTCCTCGGCATGTGGGATCTTCCCGGACTGGGGCACAAACCCGTGTCCCCTGCAGCGGCAGGCGGACTCTCAACCACTGCACCACCAGGGAAGCCCTGATTATGTTTTTTAACTTAGGAGATTTAGGAAAATCGAACTCAACTTTGAGAAAAAAAGAATAAAGAGTTGGGATTGCTCATCCTATCTATTTAGACATACTATAAAGCCATATTAATACAAACATTATGTTACTAATGCAGATAAATGAAACAGAATAGAGAGGGAGGTCATGTAATAACTTGATATATGATAAATGTAGCACCAAAATTCAGTGGAGATTAATGAATTTTAAAGTAAATGATGTTAGAAAACAATGGTTCACTATGTGGAGAAAAATATAAAGGTAAAGACAGATAAATGATGTAAGTGATAAATAGATAAATGCATGCATAAATATATAAATACATAATACAACTAATAGAAGAGAATGCAGGGCAGCATGCTTATGGTCATGGTTTAGAGAAAAGCGGTATAGAGCCCAAAAGAGTGAAAAACATTAAAGACAAAAAACAGATGGGGGTAACTATTTCAAAACAATGATTTCTATTCACTGAGGGACAAAGTTATGTAAAGATACATTTGCAACACAAAAGCTGATAAGAACTTAATATTTAGAACATTAGACTATCTCTAGTAAATGAAGCAAAAAAAGAGAAAGAAATTAATAAAAATGGACAAAGGATAAAAAAGAAATCCAAAGAAGTAACTTTGAAGACAAACTCACTGATATTAGAAAGTTCAATAGAATTAAATATTGTGAGGATATGAAGAAATGGAATTTTCACACATTACTAGTTAGTGTGTAGCCTTGTGAGATTTGGTTTCAAAGTGCAAAGTCTAAAATCACTATGTTATAGCTGACTTTCAGTAAGACGAAAATCCAAATGGTTACTAACTATAAAATATTCCATTTAATTAGTCATGAAGAACAAAAATATTATAGGGATACAAAAACATATGTCTACACAGAGTATGCTGAGTTTTGCCAGTAAAGTTCTACCTGAAAAAGTATCTCACCAATGTTAGGAAATGACAATGTCAGTCAAAATTTAGAAATGGAGAGAGCTATATTTGTGCTTCAAGTTGGGTCACAAGGGACAAATAATTTTTAATGTATTATTAACTCTACTTCTCCTTTTGTTAAAACTTAATCTTTTCTTCTATATCAGATCTAACTTTCAGATTACAAAACACTTTCACATTCATGAGCTTGATAGTCATAGCTCAAATAATGAAATCACATAGTATTTAATGTAAAAGTTTTCCAAATTATGCCTAAACTGTTTTTCATTAAACGTATTATGCAATAATATAAAAGGTTTTTGCTTTGGGACAATAAGACCAAATTATATTTTACATATTGAACTGTAATTACGCAGAACAGTATATTTTACTTCTTCTGTGTGTAAACTCAGATGAAATTGTTCAGATATTTAGCATTATGTTTTTATTCTCACTTACCTGAGTGACAATTACTATGTCAGAAGATTAAGTGGAAGGAGAGACTAAAAATATGCAAAGAATCTGTAACAAAAATCAATATTTAATAAACTTTGCATTTTAGGAAAAAAATGAGTAAAGGATGAATTGTGCCCTTTGCAGTAGGTTTAACTCAAACTTTTCAATTTCAGGCTTGAATTTCAATTTGCTGAGCAAACTTTCTCTATTTGGACATGTTTCTTCTCTTCTGGCTCAGCTCCATTTCTACTTATGCCTAAAGGATTTGTGTGAGTTGGCTCACATTTACAAAGCACCCAGTGTGAAATGGCATTTTACTTCCCGTGCATTCATTTTTTTTTTTTCTATTCTTTTCCTTTGTTGTTAGTTAAGAATTGATAGGAGGGCTTCCCTGGTGGTGCAGTGGTTGAGAGTCTGCCTGTCGATGCAGGGGACACGGGTTCATGCCCCGGTATGGGAAGATCCCACATGCCGCGGAGCAGCTGGGCCCGTGAGCCATGGCCGCTGAGCCTGCGCGTCCGGAGCCTGTGCTCCGCAACGGGAGAGGCCACAACAGTGAGAGGCCTGCCAGCGTACCGCAAAAAAAAAAAAAAAAAAAAAAAAAAAAAAAAAGAATTGACAGGAGCTTCACACTGAGATGAAAGTCATCAAGAATACCTATCATGGAAGGAAAACATACTGTATTCTATTAGAAAGTAAATTATAGCAGAAACTAGTTGTCTGCTCCTAACCATCAAGACATGGTCCTGAGATTTTTAAAATACATATATTTCAGAAATTCCACCATCTCTTAAATTAAAATAATGAAATTGAATGAGGATATTTAAACCAGTTGACCAGAAATTGATCAAAGCCTGTCTAAATATACAAAGTGTGAATTTAGAAATGAGGTGGGAAAGACAAAGAGTTGTTCTTTTATGGTAAGAACAGATTTGAAGTGATTGTTTTATACAAGAAGTGATAGAACTATTGAGCATCCTCAAATTCCATACATAGGCAGCTTGTCAACATCCTGTTATTGAAAAACATTAGATTGCATTTTATGGTTTTATTTAGTATTATCTGCCATGGAGCACTGGCCCTCTCTCTCTCCCTCTCTGAATTCCTGTGGAAACTCAGTTGTACTTGCATTTCATGGACTGAGTATAAAGTAAAGTTGCAATGCATAACACTATCAAATCAAGTGGGAGATTATACTATCTCCATCCATAACACTGAGATCTCAGTAAAACCCGGAAACAAATGATACTTGAGGTCCCTCTAGGCAAAGTTGGAAATTTCAAGCAGAGGAATATAGAAACAAGATGCAGAAGAATTTACTTCCCCTCCATGTCCAGGACTGAACAGAGCTACTATCTGCTTCTATATGAGAAAGACAGAAGTAGATAAAAAATTTGTGTTATTTTAAAACACATGCACTGTTTTAATAATATAAAATTGAATGTTTCTTCCAAATCAAGAACAAGACCTGATATTTAAAAGCATTACTATTCTTTGTTCATTTTATTTCATAATTTCAAATTAATGCCACTAGCATGAACTTCAAATGAAAGTCACCTTTTTTTTTGCCAAAAACCACCCAGAACTTCCTATGAAGCTTATTTTCATAAGTAACCCAAAATAACAATTTTTAAGTCATTTCAACACTTTTTAAGCACCCACAATACTCTAGGCAGTCACTACACTGAGATATAAAAGTCATATTAAATATGATCCTAAAATAGGGAAGTTAACAGTCTAAAAAGGGAGCTCTAAGAACAATTAAATCAATTCAAAACAGTGGGCCAATTGCTCTAAATGAAATATTTGCTGTGTGATACTGGGACTCAGAGACACCAAATCTAATCTGGTGAGGGCAAGAGGGAGCATTGAAAGACAGTAGCTCTTTTTAATTCTACTCCTCAGCCCTTTACATTTTATCAAGCAGTAAATGTTAGGTCCTCATTAACTCATCCACACTCGGGACCTCACTAACAGTGAGAAGTCTGACGATCTCAAAGCTTTAACGAAGGAAACAGGTCATGTTAAGCTGGCCTTTGTATCTCCGGGAGTCTTTTCAGTACTTTTCAAGATAGGAATCATTTATCATGAGCTCCTTTGTTTTTTAACAATACTGTTGCCAAACCTTGAAAAGTCTGCTGACCTTCACTCTTAAGTAGGATAAATGATTTCCTTGTTTATATTATCAACTTGCTTGGAAAACCTTTTTTTATCTTTTAGAGTGTAGAAAGTAAGTTCCAATCAGCATACTGTGATTATTATGAATTACAAATTAGTACCATTTAGGATACATTGTATTTAATGAGTGATGTGTTTCTTCGTACAGAAGTGTTTTTGCTTTTATGTTTGTGTACTGTCTCACCAAATGTATGGTATAGTATTTGCATGGCTGTTTCATTTTTTTGAAAGACATAATCTTCTCTACTTTCATTTGCTTTTTCTATATTGATGGATGGAGTGCTATACCACAGGATGACTGTACCATCCTGCTGCAAAGTGTTTCCACTTTAATAAATAAAAAATAAAGAAACGTATTCTAAAATGTCACATCATATTTCTTTTCTTGTCAAAACAAGCTTTTTCTCATTTTAATATTTCTCCAATCAAGCCTCATTCTAAATTGCTGTGGGCATTGGTGCAACTTTCCACAAAAAGGTACTATCGAGGTTTATGATGGATGGAATCTTAGATTTGATTAAAAATACACCATTTATAAGAATATTTACCTATTTACCAATAGGTGAATAAGCAACATGAACTCCTGTCAACTTTCAAAGAGAAAATGATTTATGCTCTGTATTATTATAATATTTTATTAATCTTTTTTATTCACTTATGAAACTTTAGGATTAATCATATCTGAATAAAAACTGTTTCTTGTCTCAATCCCAACATAGCATTAATATTCATTGTAATTATTCTTTCCTGAATCAATATTTTGTTCCAATGTGTAAATACACATGGATTTAAACTTTCTGGTAATTGAAATAAGTGAATAAACGCAGGTTTTCTAAAATGCTTCAAATAAATATAAGCTTTGACACATCTGTTCACATAAAGTTGAACATTTTTTTAAAAAGTCAAGTTGTAAATAAACTTTAGGAGAATTTTATTGCCTCTGCTGTACAAGGATCTATGTTTTGTAGGAAACTGCCAATGGGAGAGAGGCAACAGGGACAGTCTTTTTGTTTGTTTAGCTATTTATTTATTTTTCTAGCCTGATCTATTCTATGCTTTCAAGAGATTAGGAAATCCGAGACTCCAAGCCAACCAGTGATCTCAAAAGCTGACACAGTTTTGCTACCTCTGCTTGTTTTGAGGGATGGTGGTATGGGGAATGAAAGCTAAGAGATCAAGAAACAATGACAAGTTTTACCCTGAGGAAAGGAATTGAGGGCTTAACTCTTCTCACTTTGTGAAGCTGCAAGCTTTTGTCATCAGCTCATAGAGCAAAGCTTCAAACTTTTTTTCCTTAGTTTTCTGATAATAATTTTACTTCCCTTTTTTCTTTGCTCACATCTTTTTCCAGTACTCTCATTGTAACTCCTAACATTTTAATTCTCTTGCCTTGTGGAACTAATTTCAGTTATATTGCTCTAATAACAAATGAAGGCAGGAGAATTTACAATTTAATTTAAACGTACATACCTATTCTATTTTTTTTAACATCTTTATTGGAGTATAATTGCTTTACAATGGTGTGTTAGTTTCTGCTTTATAATGAAGTGAATCAGCTGTACATATACATATATCCCCATATATCTTTCCTCTTGCATCTCCCTCCCTCTCACCCACCCTATCTCACCCCTCTAGGTGGTCACAAAGCACAGAGCAGATCTCCCTGTGCTATGTGGCTGCTTCCCACTAGCTATCTATTTTACATTTGGTAGTGTATATATGTCCATGCCACTCTCTCACTTCATCCCAGCTTACCCTTCCCCCTCCCCGTGTCCTCAAGTCCATTCTCTACATCTGCGTCTTTATTCCTTTACTGCCCCCTAGGTTCATCAGAACCATTTTTTTTTTTTTTTTAGATTCCATATATATGTGTTAGCATACGGTATTTGTTTTTCTCTTTCTGACTTACTTCACTCTGTATGACAGTCTCTAGGTCCACCCACCTCACTACAAATAACTCAATTTCATTTCTTTTTATGGCTGAGTAATATTCCATTGTATATATGTCCCACATCATCTATATCCATTCATCTGTCGATGGACACTTAGGCTACTTCCATGTCCTGGCTACTGTAAATAGAGCTGCAATGAACATTGGGGTACACAGCTCTTTTTGAATTATGGTTTTCTCTGGGTATATGCCCAGTAGTGAGATTGCTAGGTTGTATGGTAGTTCTATTTTTAGTTTTTTAAGGAAACTCCATACTGCTCTCCATAGTGGCTGTATCAATTTACATTTCCACCAACAGTGCAAGAGGGTTCCCTTTTCTCCACACCCTCCCCAGCATTTATTGTTTCTAGATTTTTTGATGATGGCCATTCTGACTGGCGTGAGGTGATATCTCATTGTAGTTTTGATTTGTATTTCTCTAATGATTAATGATGTTAAGCATTCTTTCATGTGTTCATTGGCAATCTGTATATCTTCTTTGGAGAAATGTCTATTTAGGTCTTCTACCCATTTTTGGATTGGGCTGTTTGTTATTTCGATACTGAGCTACATGAGCTACTTGTAAATTTTAGAGATGAATCCTTTGTCAGTTGCTTCATTTGCAAATATTTTCTCCCATTCTGAGGGCTGTCTTTTGGTCTTGTTTATGGTTTCCTTTGGGGGCAAAAGCTTTGAAGTTTCATTAGGTCCAATTTGCTTATTTTTGTTTTTATTTCCATTTCTCTAGGAGGTCGTTCAAAAAGGATCTTGCTGTGTTTTATGTCATAGAGTGTTCTGCCTAAGTTTTCCTCTAAGAGTTTTATAGTGTCTGGCCTTACATTTAGGTCCTTAATCCATTTTGAGTTTATTTTTGTGTATCGTGTTAGGGAGTGTTGTAATTTCATTCTTTTACATGTAGCTGTCCAGTTTTCCCAGCTCCACTTATTGAAGAGGCTGCTTTTCTCCATTGTATATTCTTACCTCCTTTATCAAAGATAAGGTGACCATATGTGCGTGGGTTTATCTCTGGGCTTTCTATCCTGTTCTATTGATCTATATTTCTGTTTTTGTGCCAGTACCATACTGTCTTGATTACTGTAGCTTTGTAGTATAGTCTGAAGTCAGGGAGCCTGATTCCTCCAGCTCCATTTTTCTTTCTCAACATTGTTTTGGCTATGAGGCATACCTATTCTTTTAAGGTAAATGTTCTAAGTTGTTATTATTATTTATTGATTACATCTGTATTCTGACCTTTCAGCCTACAAACCATGCTGGGTTCTCTGAATTTCCTAATTGAAATACAAGACTTAGAATCTAATGGAATTACTTACACACACTTATAAACTGTTAATTCTTTAAAGGATACCACTAGCTGCACTGTGCCCATAGGATTAGATAAAATTAGAATCTTATGATAGAATTGCATTTGAAGATATTATTACTATTTCTCTCTATTTTAACTCAGTCTTTTATACAGCTGGGACTTAAAACTAAACCTTGTAGATAAACTCTGGAGAATGGTTAAAGTACGAATTTTTTTTAAAGTAAAATTACTAACCTTCAGAGTTTTAAAAGAAGTCAATCAAATTCAAGTCTCTGGGCTTATCTAGATATGTTACCTTACATAACACTGACCCTCAGTTTCTGCATATTGTAATGCAGGCTATTATTACATTTTTACCCTCTGTATACAGAACAAAAAAAAATATTCTGTCTTGAACTTATAATGTTGCCCAAGATTCACAGGTAATTAGTATATTTTCTTTTTCACTTTTGCTATAACACATTTAATTTCTATATGTCTGTCATGTTTTTTCTGTCTACTAGTTTTTTCTATCTACTAGATTTCTATATGTCTGTTGTGTTTTTTCTATCTACTAGAACAGATGGTAAGCATTGCAAGTAAAACTTGAGTTGATAATAGGTTAATGTCTCAAAATAACACAAGGTGAGGAAGTTCTATTTCCTTATGGAATTTAAGTACTTTTAGGAGCTTTCATATCTTCTTTTTTTTTTTTTTTTTGCGGTACGCGGGCCTCTCACTGCTGTGGCCTCTCCTGTTGCAGAGCACAGGCTCCGGACACACAGGCCCAGGGGCCATGGCTCATGGGCCCAGCCGCTCCGCGGCATGAGGGATCTTCCCGGACCAGGGCACTAACCCATGTCCTCTGCATCGGCAGGTGGACTCCCAACCACTGCACCACCAGGGAAGCCCCCATATCTTCTTGATGTGAAACTTCCATTAGTCTGAAGCAAGAGAGAAAATGAATGGCTTTGCTAGAACTATAGCTAATAAGCATAATCTTTGAGTGTATCATATTAAAACAAAAATAAAAGTTGTTTTTCAGCTATCCCAAATATTTTTTGTTGGCAAATAGGCTTTCTTGATGCAGAGTTGTACAAGTTCACTCTTTAAGCTGCTATTTTTCAGTGAGTAAAGTTCTGCTGATTTTGTGAAATGAGTTGTTATTGGTTTTGGTGTTTTTATGTAAGAGTTTGAAGGAAACAGTCATTTTTGTAATCTACTTTCTATATGATTGCTTCTAAAGCTATTAGACTAAGGAGATAAAAAAAATCTTCTATCAAAATGCAAAATATATTATTATTCCAACAGTCAAATCATTTCTACATCATCAAACATCCTGAGATATTTAAGAAGGAAATGACTAAAATTTAAATATTGTCACCATATCACACCTATCCACAATGGGAAATAAATCAAATATCATATGGTCTATGTTATGAGGTGAACTGTGACCCCTAAACAGATATGGAGAAGTCTTAACCACTAGTAACCATGAAAGTGACCTTATTTTGAAATAAAGTTTTTGCAGATGTAATCAAGTTAAGAAGTCATTAGGTGAGCCATAACACAATAGGACTGGTGTTCTTATAAGAAGAGAAGAGACACAAATGCATTAGGAGAGACTACCATGTGAAATAGGGGCAGAGATTGAAGTGCTAAAGCTGCCAAGGGATGCTGAGGATTGTTGGCAAACAACCAGAAAGTAGGAAAGAGGCCAGGAAAAATTTTCCCCTACAGGTTTCAGAAACAGCATGGTTCTGCCATTTCCTTGATTTCAGATTTCTAAGCCTTCAGAACTGTGAGACAATACATTTCTGTTGGTTTAAGTTACATAATCTATTAGTTTGGTAGGGCAACCTTAGGAAACTGATATATGCCACTGGGTCTATATTAAAAATAAATTTCATTTTAATTATGGTTTAAATTAGGTTTGGTTCAAAAGAGTACATAATGATGTCCAACACTTAAGTAAATGTAATTAAAGAAATGTTGTTATGCTTTATTTGTCTTCATAGGAATAAAGGCTATATTATTTTTAATAAGATTCTAGAGTATTCTACATAGTGATTTCAAATTAAATACCTCTTAAAAATAACATGTACTTACTTTTGTATAAGATTGTTTGCTTTCAGTCTTTGTGCATCTTTTTTTTTTTTTACCTTTTTTTCCCTCCAACTTTATTGAGGTATACTTGACAAATGAAAATTATACCTATTTAGAGTGTACAACAAGATAATTTGATATACATATTCATTGTGAAATATTTACCACAATCAAGTTAATTAACACATCCATCACCTCATACAGTTACCTTCTTTTGGTAGTGAGAATGCTTAAGTTAAGATCTACTCTTTTAGCAAATTTGAAGTATACAATATAATAGTATATTAACTATAGTCACCATGCTATACATGAAATCTGCATAATATATTCATCTTATAACTGAAAGTTTGTACCGTTCAACCAATATCTTCCCATTTCCCTTACCCCCAGCCCATGGCAACCACCATTCTACTGTTTCTATGAAGTTGACTTTTTTGTTTTGATTACTCCCATGTCAAACCTGTCTTCCCCATCTCACCAAGTAAATGATGCCCACTGTTCAAACTGTGAAAGCCAAAATCTCAGGCATCATCAGTGGAGGTATATTTCTTAATGTTTTAGCTGGCTTTTTTTTTTTAACATCTTTATTGGAGTATAATTGCTTTACAATGTTGTATTAGTTTCTGCTGTGTAACAAAGTGAATCCGCTATATGTATACATATATCCCCATATCCCCTCTCTCTTGTCTTAAAAGGACCGGCTTTACTACCAGAGTCATCCTGCTGTGTAATGCCTTTTTTTTTTTACTGTGGACCTCTCCTTTACCAGGGAATGAGTAGGAAAATTTAATTTCTAAATTAGAACTTAACAAGAAAATAAAACTAGAAGTTATAATCATTTTGAGAAAAGGATCTGGCAGGGTCTTATAAACCTAAAGATACCTCTGTCATATGACCCCACAATTGCAATCCTAGGTATTTACCCAAGAGTAGTAAAAACATATGCATGCACCAACTGTCAAGAAAGCTAATAGCAGATTTAAGCAAAATTGATAAAAACTGAAAACTTCCCAAGTTGCCATCAACAGAATGGATTAAAAAAGTAAGGCATATTCATATGATGGAAAGCTGTTCAGCAATAAAAATGAAGATATTATCAATAAACACAGTAGCATGTAAAAATCTCAAGAAACCATGCTAAATGAAAGAAATTTACACAAAAGAGTACCGGTAGTCTGGTTTCATTTATATGGAGTTCTAAAAGAGGTGAAATTAATCAGGATTGTGGTAGCATCTGAGGTTTGGTGGGGGAGGAGACTGACTCTAAAAAAGTATGAGGGAACAGGATCTTCAAGATGGCGAAAGAGTAAGACACAGAGATCACCTTCCTCCCCACAAATACATCAGAAGTACATCTACATGTGGAACAACTCCTACAGAACACCTACAGAATGTTGGCAGAAGACCTCAGACCTCCCAAAAGGCAAGAAACTTCCCATGTACATGGGTAGAGCAAAAGAAAAAGGAAAAACAGAGACAAAAGAATAGGGATGGGACCTGCACCAGTGGGAGGGAGCTGTGAAGGAGGAAAGGTTTCCACACACTAGGAAGCCTCTTCGCGGGCGCAGACTGCGGGTGGTGGAGGGGGGAAGCTTCGGAGCCATGAAGGAGAGCGCAGACACAGGGATGAGGAGGGCAAAGCGGGGAGATTCTCGCATAGAGGATTGGTGCCGACCAGCACTCACCAGCCCGAGAGGCTTGTCTGCTCACCCGCCGGGGCGGGTGGGGCTGCAAGCTGAGGCTCGGGCTTCGGAGGTCGGCTGTCAGGGAGAGGACTGGGGTTGGCAGTGTGAACACAGCCTGAAGGGGGCTAGTGCGCCACAGCTGGCTGGGAGGGAGTCCGGGAAAAAGTCTGGAGCTGCTGAAGAGGCAAGAGACTTTTTCTTGCCTCTTTGTTTCCTGGTGCGCAAGGAGAGGGGATCAAGAGCACCACTTAAAGGAGCACCACAGATGGGCGCGAGCCACGGCTAACAGCACGGACCCGAGAGACAGGCATGAGACGCTAAGGCTGCTGCAGCCACCAAGAAACCTGTGTGCAAGCATGGGTCATTATCCACACTGTCCCTCCTGGGAGCCTGTGCAGTCCGCCACTGCCAGGGAACTGTGATACAGGGAGATACAGGAACCGTGATACCTTCCCTGGGAGAATGCATGGCACGCCTCAGGCTGGTGCAACGTCATGCCGGGCTCTGCTGCTGCAGGCTCACCCCGTATCCGTACCCCTCCCTCTCCCCCAGCCTGAGTGAGCCAGAGCCCCCGAATCAGTTGCTCCTTTAACCCCATCCTGTCTGAGCGAAGAACAGGTGCCCTCAGGCGACCTACACGCATAGGCAGGTCCAAATCCAAAGTTGAACCCTGGGAGCTGAGCGAACAAAGAAGAGAAAGGGAAATCCCTCCCAGCAGCCTCAGGAGCATCAGATTAAATCTCCGCAATCAACTTGATGTACCCTGCATCTATAGAATACCTGAATAGACAATGAATCATCCCAAATCGAGGAGGTGGACTTTGGGAGCAACGATATATATATATATACTTTTTCCCTTTTTCTCTTTTTGTGAGTGTGTATGTGTGTATGCTTCTGTGTTTGATTTTGTCTGTATAGCTTTGCTTTTACCATTTGTCCTAGAGTTCTGTCTATCCATCTTTTTTACTTTAATTACTTAAAAATTTTTTTTTCTTAATAATTATTTTTTAATTATTTTATTTTATTTTACATTTATTTTATTTTATTCTTTCTTTCTTTCTTTTCTCCCTTTTATTCTGAGCTGTGTGGAGGACAGGCTCTTGGTGCTCCAGCCAGGAGTCAGGCAGGGCTGTGCCACTGAGGTGGGAGAGCCAAGTTCAGGACACTTGTCCACAAGAGACCTCCCAGCTCCACGTAATATCAAATGGTGAAAATCTCACAGAGATCTCCATCTCAATGCCAAGATCCACTTCCACTCTATGACCAGCAAGCTACAGTGCTGGACACCCTATGCCAAACAACTAGCAAGACAGGAACACAACCCCATCCATTAGCA